>NC_077229.1:461192923-461531230 GCF_027887165.1 Monodelphis domestica | reverse complement strand
GAACTTCTCCACTTTATTATTCCTTTGAGCACAATAGTATTCCATCACCAACATATACCACAGTTTGTTCAGCCATTCCCCAATTGATGGGCATCCCCTCGTTTTCCAGTTTTGGGCCACCACAAAGAGCGCAGCTATGAATATTTTTGTACAAGTCTTTGTGTCCATTATCTCTTTGGGGTACAGACCCAGCAGTGCTATGGCTGGGTCAAAGGGTAGATATTCTTTTGTCGCCCTTTGGGCATAGTTCCAAATTGCCCTCCAGAATGGTTGGATCAGTTCACAACTCCACCAGCAATGAATTAATGTCCCTACTTTGCCACATCCCCTCCAGCATTCATTACTTTCCTTTGCTGTTATGTTAGCCAATCTGCTAGGTGTGAGGTGATACCTCAGAGTTGTTTTGATTTGCATCTCTCTGATTATAAGAGATGTAGAACACTTCTTCATGTGCTTGTTAATAGTTTTGATTTCTTTATCTGAGAACTGCCTATCCATTTCCCTTGCCCATTTATCAATTGGAGAATGGCTTGATTTTTTGTACAATTGATTTAGCTCATTATAAATATGAGTAATTAAACCTTTGTCAGAGGTTTCTATGAAGATTTTTTCCCAATTTGTTGTTTCCCTTCTGATTTTAGTTATATTGGTTTTGTTTGTACAAAAGCTTTTTAGTTTGATGTAGTCAAAATTATTTATTTTACATTTTGTGATTCTTTCTATATCTTGCTTGGTTTTAAAGCCTTTCCCCTCCCAAAGGTCTGACATGTATACTATTCTGTGTTTACCCAATTTACTTATGGTTTCCTTCTTTATGTTTAAGTCACTCACCCATTTTGAATTTATCTTGGTGTAGGGTGTGAGGTGTTGATCTATTCCTAGTCTCTCCCACACTGTCTTCCAATTTTCCCAGCAGTTTTTATCGAATAGTGGATTTTTGTCCCAAAAGCTGGGATCTTTGGGTTTATCGTATACTGTCTTGCTGAGGTCGTTTTCCCCCAGTCTATTCCACTGATCTTCCTTTCTGTTTCTTAGCCAGTACCAAATTGTTTTGATGACTGCTGCTTTGTAATATAGTTGCATTGGCTTTATCAGATATCATGATTACCACTCCTGCCTTCTTTCTATCAGTTGAGGCCCAGAAGGTCTTACTCCATCCTTTAATTCTGACCTTGTGGGTGTCAACCCGCCTCATGTGTGTTTCTTGAAGACAACATATGGTAGGGTTTTGGATTCTAATCCATTCTGCTATTCGTCTACGTTTTATGGGTGAGTTCATCCCATTCACGTTCAAAGTTATGATTGTCATTTGTGGACTCCCTGGCATTTTGATTGCCTTCCCTAATTCTAACCTTTTCTTCTTCGGCTCTACCTTTTAGTCCAGTGATTTACTTTGAATCAGTCCCCCTTGTCCCCTCCCTTGATGTTTCCCTTTTTAGTCCCTCCCTTTTTGTTCCCTCCCCCTCCCCCCTCTCTTTCCCTCCCTTTTTGTTCTCCCTCTCCCCCTCCCCCCCTTGGTTTTCCCTTCTCCTTACCCTTGTTGGGTAAGATAGAATTCAAGATCCCAATGGATCTGGATGTTTTTCCCTCTCAGAGTTGATTTCCCTGAGATTGAGGTTTAAGTAAACCCCCCCCCTCTCTTCCTCTCCTTCTTATAGGAGTTTTCTTCCCCTCCCCTTCCCCTGTGAATCTTTGTGTGAGAACCATTATTCTATTTGGTCTTTCTTTACCCCCTATTTATACATTACATTTTCCCCACATATTAGTATACATAGGTTGATATAAATGTAGTCCTTATAGAAGAGAGTTTGAGTAAAAGAAGATAACATTTTTCCCCTTTCCTTAATATTTACCTTTTCAGGTATTCCTTGCTCTTTGATTTTCGGTATCAAACTTTCCACAGAGCTCTGGTCTTTTCTTTGCAAAAAGTTGGAAGTCTTCTATTTTGTTGAATGCCCATACTTTCCCTTGGAAGTATATAGTCAGTTTTGCTGGATAGCTGATTCTTGGTTGGAGACCCAGCTCTCTGGCCTTTCTGAAGATCATGTTCCATGCCTTACGATCATTCAGAGTAGAACTTGCAAGGTCTTGGGTGACCCTGATTGGCATTCCTTTATATCTAAATTGTCTTTTTCTGGCTTCCTGTAGGATTTTTTCTTTTGTTTGATAGCTTTGGAATTTGGCAATTACATTCCTGGGAGTTGTCTTTTGGGGGTTTAGTGTAGAAGGTGTTCTGTGAGCTCTGTCAGTGGATGTATTGCCCCCTTGTTCTAGAATCTCTGGGCAATTTTCTTTGATTATATCTTGTATCACCATGTCCAGTTTGGTGTTTATTTCTGGCTTATCTGGGAGTCCAATTATTCTTAAATTATCCCTTCTCCCCCTATTTTCCAGATCTATCACCTTGTCGGTGAGATATTTTATGTTCTCTTCTAATTTCTTGGTATTTTGGCTTTGCTTTATTGATTCTTGCTCTTTTACACGATCATTGTCTTCCAGCTGCCTGATTCTGGCCTTTAAAGCCTGGTTTTCTTTTACAGTTTGGTCAAACTGGTTTTGTAGATGCGTGAATTTCTTTTGCATTATTTCCAACTTTTCCTCCCAGAAGGCTTCCATCTTTTTGGTCATTTCTGATTCAAATTCTTCATAGGTTTGTGGAGAGTTTCCATTTCCTTTGGAAGGTTTTGGAGCATTTTCTTTTATATTATCTTCTGTCTGCTCTGTATTTTGTATTTTGGCTCCATAGAATGTGTCCAAAGTCGCCCCTTTCTTCTTATTTTTCTTGGTATTTTGGGGCTTCTGTGGTTCTGTGGAGTTTGCCATTTCTGAATGTGGAGGATTAGTTTTTCTTGTCTCTTTCTGGTGTTCAGGGGCTTTAGTCCTGGGCAGATAGTTCTATGAGCTTTCCCTGGGTTAAACTGAATATGCCTCACTGGAACTGGAATGGAAGGGTCGGACCACAAGGCCACACTCTCCCCCTGGCTCGATTTCCGGAAGTTGCCTTGAGAATCGCTGGCCGTGAGGCTGTTTCGTCGGCCTGCGGGGGGATGGGCTGCCGCTTCCCCAAGCTCCAAGAGCACAGACTTTCACTGAGACTTGGATAGCAGGATCCAGCCCGTGAGGCTGTCTTGCCCGCCCTGAGGGTTGCTGTTGTTTTGACCAGCTCTTTGCAGCGGAGGCCCCAGGCAGTAACTTTCACCCGGACCAACGGGCTCTCTGCAGCGGAAGCCCCAGGCAGTAACTTTCACCCGGACTGGGACTTGGGTAGAAGACCCTGAGGGTTGTTGTTCCTCAGACCCTGCTCTCTGAGCCCGGCTGCGGCTTCCGGGAGCCTTGGACTCTGAGCTCCTACCCCTGAGGTCCGAGTGATCTCGGGTTCTGGCTTTTAAGGGGAGCCGTACCTTTTGAACCGGGTCCAGGTCCAGGAGGAGGGTTCCCAGGGTCTGTGCTGTTGATCGTTTTGAATTTCGGCGCCTTAGGAGCTTCTAGTTTGAGATCGGTCGGGAAGGGTTTTCCGGAGATCTGAACTTCAGCTTTCTCTAAGCCGCCATCTTAACCGGAAGTCCCAAAGTTATTTATTTACAATTTTTTACAAAATATTGAAAGGGTGAAGTAGAAAAATCAGAGAGAGGATAGAGTAAGATATCTATCCTAAGCACTAAGTGATATACTCCAAGTCCCTGGCTCTACCCAGGAAGGGAGAGTTAGTTTTTATCCAGAGAGACCTCAGCAAAATTGAGGACCTTGAGATTTTTTTTAAAGAGGTATGTGTCTCCTGAGGCTAGTTTTTTTTTTTTTTATTCTCCAGAAAATCCAGGAAAGGAGTCAGCCTTTTCACTCACGATGTGTCAGCGCAAAGGAAGGGATTGAAGAACAGGCTCACCAGGAACAGGGTTTCAGGTCCAGTCAGCTGTGAATCTTAAAAATTCTCTACTTCATAATATTTGGTTAAGACCATTCCCCATTTTAAACAATGAAGGGACTTAGTCAGGAATGTGAGAAATCTACTCTACCCATACTTAAGCATACTTTAGGGGAAGATAAAATTGTAAACTCTTTACTGAACAATGAAAAAGTACTTAACTCATACTTATAGTGAAGCAAAAGCCTTAAGCTAAGTCTATTTTTAGGAAGGTGCTAAGTACCTATGAAGGTCAGGCAACTTGCAAACTTGTAAGGGACAAGCCTTAACAAAAAAGGTGTGAGATTTTAGTCTACTCAGGTGTGAATTACTCAAAAGTTTAGTCTACTCAGGTGTGAATTAAGGATGGTCTGTCCTTTGGAAAATGTCTACTGTGATTGGTAGATGTGATAACTTAGGGGGGTGACATAGGAGAAAATTCTCTTTAAAAGGAAGTCAGAAGCCGATAGAAAAAATTCTCTTTGAGAAAATTCTCTCTGAGAGAACTCTCTCAGAAGAGACTCAGCTTGCCAAACCTGAGATGAGGAAATTCAGCCTTGGAAGCTGAAATGGAGCTGAGGAGCTGAACTGGTGGGTCTCTCTGAACACTAGAATCTTGCTTGGAAGGATCTTGTGGTGAGTGGATTAAAAACTGACTGATCTCTCACTTAGGGCTTGGGCCTAGGCTGGCCTAGGCTGGCCTGAGCTGGCCTAGCCCTTTTCTCATTGTTTCCTCTTACTCTCTCTCTTTCATTAATTCCTTATTTTTAGTAATTAAAATCTCCATAAAAATCCAGCTGACTTGGATATATTTCATATTTGGGAATTTTTCCCTGGCGACCACTTTATATTTGATTTAACTCAAGACAATGTCTTGAAACCATATTTCCACGGTCACAGTTTAAGGCAACCACTCTTTTATCTGTAACAGTTTATACCAACCACTCTTTTAAATGTTACACAGCAGATTTGTTTCCAGTCTCAACTACAAAGAATGATGAACTGACTCTCACAGGAAATCATAAATCCTTTTAAAGACACTTTCTTTTGCATCACTTACTGTGCCTTCTTCCACTTTTTATATGGACAAATCATAATCTATAGCCTTGCTTAAGACTGCCCAGGAGGCAGTCAGTTGATTCTGATTCATCACCCACTATTGCACATGTGGGTCACAGACCTCTCCCACTAAATGATTAAGTGGAATGTTTACACTTTTGGTGATCAAATCTAAAAATGGGCAGGGGAGTTAATTTCACTTTCACCATCAGAGCAGAGTTAAATATGTATATATATGTATATATATATATATATATATATATATATACATATATTTATATCACATGATATTCAGGTCAAATGATGCATTCTATAATTCATGGAGAGGAGGGAAAAGGGAAATATTTGGGAACTTTGATAAATAAATTTAAACATAAAATTTATATCTTTAGTAGTTGCATGATTCACTAGATTCATTGCCATGTCCACAAAAAAAATCAAAAAAAGATGTCTTCCATAATTGTTCTTAGTGAAACCATATTGCTGTCATTTTTCCTGAGTACTCATAGGCATAAAAAATATTTGCTTGTAATGTGTTCTGTTCCAGAGAGAGGGACAGTGGTTAGAAAAGAAAGATTGTATAACACATGCTTTATCCATTATAATTTCTTCTTGAATTTTCTGGTTACAGGAATCTAGCTCAGTGGCCTATAGTTTTCAGATTGTACTTCCTTTCTTTAAACTAAAAACAAATGGTATATTTATCCTAAAAAAAAACACAAAAAAACAACAAAAAAAACCCTTACCTTTTGTCTTAGCATCGATAATAAATATCAGTTCCAAGGTGGGAGAGTGGTAAGTGCTAGGCAATTGGGGTTTAATGAGTCATCCAGAGTGCCACAGTTATGAAGTATATGAGATCATATTTGAACCCCAACAAAGCCATCCCTTGCCTGACTCTTTATTCAATGAGCCATCTAAATATGCCAGTTTACTTACAGATTTCCAGATGCACAGCCCTTCTCCCATTCTGCAACCTTTCAAACATCACCAATAGTGACTTAGTAAACAGGTCTAATGGTTAATTAATTTTTTTCTAATGCAATTTATATAAGTTTCATCCTGCCTAAATATTACTATATTTTGAAAAAAATAAAACCAAAAAATAGGAAAGAATAAAATTATAAGAGTCATCAACTTTTATTAATACTTGGACGATTTTCTGCTCCAAAAAGATCTGTTTCTCTTTTTTCCTCTCCCTCTTTCTACTTCTCTGCCTGAACATAGTTATCTTACTTAAATTTAGATATAACCTTACAGGTCCCCTGTATTATATAATAAACTCCAATGGCTTCTTATTATGTCGAGGATTATATGTCTAGGATTACAAATTTCTCTATTTAGCTTTTAAAGTCCTATATTTCTGTCCTATAGAACCAAGAAAAGTAAATTAAAGTATTATTTTCCTTTGCATCTCTTCAATTATTCTCAATTATCATTCCTAGTTGATTCCTCTATGGTGTTGGAAAAGTCATTTCACATCATGGAGACTCATTTGCTTTATCTCTAACACAAGAAAGTAAATTGAAAATACTTTCTAAAATTCTTTACAGTTCTAAACCTTATGGTCCCTATGCCTTCCTAATTTTGTCATCATTTTCAATGAAGTTCCTGATAAAATTCATGTACTTTCTTCATTAGGATAGGCATTACTGTAAAAGAAAGACCGGCACTGAATACATGGCTTAGAGTTTAATTATGAATTAGAATAATATCCTAAATATTAGAAATGTATTTATACCTAATGGTATACTCTGTATACAGGGTACACTGTGTTCGAGAAAATCTGATTTTTTTAAAAAGCTGTTCTTATCATTCTGCACTATGTGCTTGCAAGCTAAATGTACACAATATTCATTCCTTAAAAGTGTTATTGAGTTATCAAAATGCAATGCAAAAATATGATATTTAAGGAAAGGTCAGAAAAAACCATTAAGCTAGAGAATTTTCAAAACTTGAAATGTCAAGACTCCTGAGAAAAGTAATAAATAAAATGTTTCTAAAATGCTTACTGTTTGATTGACTTAGTCCATCTTTTATAAATTACCATGAAAATGAGCTACATCACAAATTGATATATTTATTTTAAAATTTCAACTCTTGTAAGGAATTTAATTATTTAGTTGGCATTTTTGTTATTACTTTTGTTAAAAATTAAATTACTTACCTTTCTGTCTATGAGAGAGAGTACTCTAACAGGTTTTTGGATTATTATAGAGACTTGGTTCTACTAATTTATTTGGTGACCTTGTTTTTTCTGGACCTCAATTATATCATCTGTAAAACTGGGAAGTAGAACTGCCTAACATACCTGTAGGACTGCTCCTAGGATCAGATGAAATAATATATATGAACACACTTCAAACATTGTTTCAAGGAGTGAACAATAAAAAGGGAACAGTATTTAATCCACATCTATGACTATAAAAAGAGGTGCTAAAATCATTTGTTGTATATTCTGATATGTTGAAAAGGGGTAAGGAGAGCTGAAGGGAAGAGTAGGAAGGGACTCAATGAAATGGGCTGAAAATACAAGATTAAAAAAAAATATGACCAAGAATTTGATCGCCCCCCAAAGAAAGTAATTCTTTAAGATCACAGAAATAGCTTTGGCCTTGGGGCCCACTGCTTATAAGATGTGATTTTGGTAATAAAATTTGTCAGTCTCCACAAAGTTTTCCTCTGAAAAGACCTGAACAAAAACTGCTGAGAAAACTAGAAAAGAGTATAGTAGAAACTAGGAACAGATCAGTACGTCACACTATATACTGAAGTTAAAATGGATACAAGATTTAAAAATAATGACATCATAAATAAGAGAGAGGAGCACAAAATTACCAATAAGATCTATGAATAAAGGAATAATTTGTGCCCAAAGAGTAAAAGAAAACATTGTTAGGTAATACTATAAATTTTATTCACAACAGCTCAGGAATGTACCAGTTAATTTAAATGGAATAAAAGACATTCATTCTGTGTAGAAATATAAGAGCATATGTTGGAGAGAGAATTTTTAAAATACCTATTAGGAACTGAAGAACAACCTTTAGAAAAAGAGTAGGGATATTATATAACTTCTTGTATTCATGAATTAGGTACTTAAATAAATTGTTCAGTGACTTGACTGAGGTTTTTAAACCTGGGAACCCACTGCTAAAAGGCTTGGGAAAGAATCTGCTTTTAAATCTCAATATGCAACCAATTTACAGGGATATTCTATTTCACTTTCTCTCAGTTGATCTTCTTACCCCCATCACTCCAAAAAAAAGTTTCATGCACTAAAACATAATATGATCTTTCAGAAACATGTAGTCTCTGATAGAAAAAAATTATGTGTATATATATATGTATATATATCATATATTCAAAAGCATGCTGGACATGGAGTACCCTTTTTGAAATTTACCCTGGGACCCTAAATAAGTCTCTTACCCTATGTCTATCTCAGTTTCCTCAATGTGAATGTAAAATGTGAATAATAATAGAACTTACCTCAAAGAGTTGTTATTATAAAATGAAATAACTATGATATTTTGTAAACATTAAAGAATTACATAAATGTTAATTTACTATGATGATATGATGCTGCTGCTAATGTGAGTTCATCAAGTCAACAAGCACTTACTTAGTTCTTACTGTGTGCAAGCTATGGTAACTATAAGCAAAATACAAATAAAATACAAAATTTATTGTTTATGAAATATATGTTGTATTTGTTAAAATAAAAATTTTAAAAATACAATCTTTCCCCTACCAAATGTCAATTAAAACTCAGGATGAAAATGACTATTGAATGTTCTTGCTTTATGCATACTTCCTTTTCAGTTTTTATTTTTCAATTTACATTCTGCTATTTGTACCATATTATCATTTAAATTTCCTACAAGCTAACTTTTCATTTGTGTGATTAAAATAAAATTATAATATAAAAATTCAATACAATAATGTTATATTAAATTGAAATACAAATACAGTCTACAAGAAAGTCAGTTCCTATTCTCATGGAACTTACATTCTTATAGGAAAAGGAAAAGAATATATAAAAAAGAAGCAAAAAGGGGTGAGGAAAAGGGATAAAGAAGCTAACCTCCCATGTACATATATACTGTGGAGAGGATCCATAAGCCAGAAATAGAGCTCAGAGAAGAAAAAGGAGTGAAAGTCATTGGCCAGCATGAATCATATAACTTTGAAAAAATTATGTGTAAATTTCTAATTGGAATAAAATAAAGATAAAATTAAAACAAAAGTAAAAGAAAAAGTGATTGACTAAGATACTTTACTTAAAATATAGTTAATTCCTCTGAATGTAGAATGGAGAGAATTCCTAACTTCATAGCTTAGTATTCTACAATGCTGAACAAATTATTTTGAAGTCAGTCACAAACCAAAGAAAATGACACAACCAGGGAAAACCATAATTTTATTTTTCAGCTTTCTAAAATCAACTCACAAAACAAGGAAGACTGGTTTATTTCCATTGTTGACCTTAATAATATGGATGAATGGAAATTTTTACTTTAAAATGAGGCCAACTACCAAATGACAAATATAGGCAAAAATTCATTATGTAAAGTATTTTAAAATTTTAATGTCGAATTTTGACATAGGCTTCCAAAGTTATATGATCCATATTGTCTCCCTCCCTTCCTCATTCCTCTTTCCCAGAGCTGAGAAGCAATTCAATATTCATGATACATGTATTGTCATGCAAAACATATTTCCATATTATTCATTTTTGTAAGCAAATAAACTTAAAGAACCCAAACCCCAAAACATATACACAAATAAAAATGATAAATAATATACTTTGATCTGCATTACTACCCCAACATTTCTTTCTCTAGAGGTGGATAGCATTCTTTTTTTTCAAAAAGCCCTCAGAATTGTCCTGGATCATTGCATTGCTGTTAGTAGCATATTTATCTCATTTGATCATTCCACAATTGTCCCGTTACTAAGTATAAAGATATAAAAAAAGATTCTGTTCATTTCACTCTGCATCAGTTCATGTAGGTCTTTCCACTCATTTCTGAAATCATGTAGTTCATCATTACTTATAGTACAATAGTATTCCATCACCATCATATGCAATTTGATCAGTCATTCCCCAATTGAGGGACATCCTATTAGTTTACAACTATTTGCCATCCAAAAAGAACAACTATACATATTTTTGTACAAACAGGCATCTTCCCATTTAAAAATATTTTTTTGGATTCAAACCAAGTAGTATTATTACTAAATCAAAAAAGATGCATTCCTTAATAGATTTTTGGGTATAATTTCAAATTGCCCTCCAGAATGGTTGGATCTGTTCATAATTCTACCTGAAATATATCAGCATACCAGTTTTACTACATTTCCTCCAACATTGATCATTGTGCTCTCCTGTCATATTGGCCAATCTAATAGATGTGATGTTGTACCTCTGAGTTGTTTTAATTTTCATTTCTCTAAACAAGAGTGATTTAGAACATTTTTTTCACATGATTATTGATAACATTAATTTCTTCAGCTGAAAACTGCCTATTCATATCCTTTGACTATTTATCAATTCAAGAATATGTATACTTATTAATTTGACTTACTTATTTATATATTTGTGACATGAGACCATTATCAGGGAAATTTGTTATAAATCTTTTTTACCAGTTAGTTTGTTGCTTCTCTTCTCATCTTGATTGTATTGGTTTTGTTTGTACAAAAACTTTTAAATTTAATATAATTAAAATAATTCATTTTATATCTTGTAATATTCTATATCTCTTCATTGATTATAAATTTTTCCCTTTTCCCTAGATCTGAGAGGTATAATATTCCCTGTCCATCTATGCTTTTTGTTTAAATCCTAACCTTTTGTGTTTAAATCCTAACCAATTTTGATCTTATCTTGGTATAAGGTGTGAGATATTGATCCAAACTAAATTTTTGTGATATTGTTTTCCAATTTTAATGGCAGACTTTTTTTATTTTTGTTGTTGGTGTTTTGTTTTTTGTCAAATACTGAGTTCTTATCTCTAAAGCTAGAATCTTTGTTTTTTGTTTTATTTTTTTCCTCAAACATTAGTTACTGTCATTTACCACTAGTCTATTTCATTGATCCACCCTCATATTTCTTAGCCAATAAAAGATTGTTTTGATGATGACTTCTTTATAATACAGTTTAAGATCCAGTACTGCAAGATCACCATCCTTCACATTTTTTTTTCATTTTTCCCTTCATATTCTTGAACTTTTGTTTTTCTAGATCAATTTTGTTATTATTATTTCTACTTCTACAAAATAATTTTTGGTAGTTTGATTTCTATGGCACTTAATAAGCAAATTAATTTAGGTAGGATTCTCATTTTTACTATATTAGCTTGGTTTACTCATTGGGGCTTAATGTTTTTCCAATTTTTTAGATCTGAATTTGTATGAAAAATGTTTTATAATTGTGTTCATATGATTCTTGTGTTTGTCTCCGCAAACCAATTCCCAAGTATTGTATGTTGTCTGGAGTGGTTTTAAATGGAGTTTCTTTCTAACTTTGGCTACTGGATTTGTTGGAAATATATAGAAATTTATGTGGTCTTATTTTGTATCCTATGACATTGGTAACATTATTAATGATTTCAACTAGGTTTTTAGGTGATTTTCTAGAATTCACTAATACACCATCATCATATCATCAGCAAAGAGTGATAGTTTCCTTATAGCCTACTTTAGTTCTTTCAATTTCTTTTTCTTCTCTAATTGCTAAAAATAGCATTTCTTGTAAAAAAAAATTAAATAATAATGGTGATAATGGGCATCCTTGATTCATTTCTGATCTCATTGGAAAGGCTTCCAACATCCCCATTTAAGATGATACTTACTGTTGATTTTAAATAAGTACTACTTAATATTTTAAGAAAAGGCCCTTTTATTCCTATGCTTTCTAGTGCTTTAAAAAATGGGTGTTGTATTTTGTCAAAGGCTTTTTTCTGCATCTATTGAGATAATCATGTGATTTATGTTGGTTTAATTATTGACATAGTCAATTATACTGATGGTTTTCCTAATATTAAATCAGACTTTCCTGATATAAATCTCATATGGTCATACTGAATAATTCTTGTGATATATTACTGTAGTCTCTTTGCTAGGTTTTTATTGAAGATCTTTGCATCAATCTTCATTAAGGAAATTAATCTGTAATCTGGTTTTGGTCCTGCTGGGCTAGGTATCAGCATCATATTTGTGTCATAAAAATAACTTTTATAGATATGGATTATTTTGACAAATAGTATAGTATTAGATTTAGTTTTTCTTGAAGTGATTGATAGAATTAATTTTTGAATCCATATAGCCCTGGGAGATTTTTTTTATTTAGTTAATTGATGGCTTGTTCAATTTGTTTTTCTGAGATGGAGTTATTTAAGTATTATTTTCCTTTTTTGCTAATCTAGGCAATTTATATATTTTGTAAATATTAATCTTTTCACCTAAGTTATCAGAGTTATTGTCATATAATTGATCAAAATAGCTCTTAAAGTTTACTTTAATTTCCTCTTCAATAGAGGTAAGATCACCTTTTTCATTATGTTACTGAAAATTTGATTCTCTTCTTCCTTTTGTAAATGAAATTAACCAATACTCTATCCATCTTATTTTTTTCTAGAACCAACCCCTAGTCTTATTTATTTTTTCTACAATTTTTTATTTCAATTTCATTAATTTCTCTTTATTTTTAGGATTTTCAATTTAATCTTTAATTGAGGATTTTTTAATTTGTTCTTTTTCTAATTTATATTTTTTCTTTTAGTTGTATGCCTAATTCACTCATCTGCTTTTCCTCAATTTTATTGCTATAAATTTTCAAGGATATATATTTTCCCATCAGTACTACTTTAGTTGAATCCCACGAGTTTTGATATGTTGTCTCCTCATTGTTTTGTTCTTTGGCTCACCCATTTTGAAGAAGTAGGTCATTTAATTTCCAATAATTTTTTAAAAAATCTATCTCTTTCCATGAACCATTATTCATTATAAATTTTATTGCATTACGATCTGAAAAAAATAATTTTTCTACATTTGTTAGTGAAATTTTTATGCCCTAATATATGGTAAATTTTTGTATATGTACCAGATGCTATTGAAAATAAGGTATATTCCTTTTTATTCCTATTCAGTTTTCTCCATATATCTATTACCTCTAACTTTAAAATTTCATTCACTTTTTTTCTTTTTTCTCTTTTATTTTTTTGTTTCATTTACGTAGTTCTGATCAGGGAAGGCTGAGGTTCCCCACTATTAGAGTTTTACATTCTATTTTTCCTTGACCTCCTTTAGTTTCTCCTTTAAAAATATGGCTACTAAACAATTTTTGCATATGTGGTAAATACCAATAAAATTTCATTGTTTATATTAATTTTTATCAAGATATAATTACCTTCTTTATCTTTTTAAATCAGATCGATTTTTGGTTTAGTTTTGTCTGAGATCATACTGCTTTTTTAGACTCAGTAGAAGCTCAAAAGATTCTGCTCAAGTCTCTTATCTTTACTCTATATGTACCTAACTTCCTCAAATGCATTTTTTGTAATAACATATAACAAGATTCTGGTTTATAATCCACACTATTATCTGTTTCCATTTTATAGGTGAGTTCATACCTTTTAAATTTAGAGTTATGATACCATCTGTGTATTCCCCACATCTTGATTTCCTCTTTTAATCATGTCCTTTCCCCTTTCACTCTTTCCCTCCACACCAATGTTTTGCTTTTAATCACTTCCCCCATTTACCCACCCTTGTATTATTTCCTCACCCACCTTCTTATTCCCCTCCTCCCTCTCTCTATGGTCTTTTAATTACCCCCCTCTCCTTTCCCTCTCCTATATTACTCCTCTCCCCATTACCCCCATTCTTATTCCTCTTATACTTCTCTATAAGGTAAGATAAGTTGCTGTACACAAATGAATCCAGTTCTTTTTTCCACTCTGAGCCAATTACAATGAAAGTAAGGTTTATGTATTACCTATGACCACCCTTATTCTCCCCTCCACTGTAATTGCTTCCCCAACCTCTGTGCCTTCTTATGTGGTGTAACTTACTACATTTTACTTCTTTCTTTCTACTTCTCTTAGTAAAATCCTCTTTTTTACCATTAGGGTTTTTTTTTTGTACATTATTCTAAAAAGCTTACTTCTATACCCTATGTCTATTCATACTTCTAACTACTATTATAATAACATCCATTTTAAAAGTTACAGATATCTTCTTTCCATATAGAAAGCTAAACAATTTGACTTTATTGAAGTCATTATTTACCTTTTTATACTTCTCTTGAATTTTGTATTTGGATATCAAATTTTCTGTTTAAGTTTGGTCTTTTATATATTATTAAATGGCCATTCTTTCTACTGGAGCAATATAGTCAGTTCTGATGGGTAGGTAATTCATGGTTGTAAACCCAGTTCCCTTACCTTCCAGAATATCATATTCCAAGTCTTGTGGTCTTTTAATGTGGAAGCTGAAAGATCCTGTGTAATCCAGACTGGGGCTCCATGATATTTGAATTCTTTCTCTCTGACTGCCTGAAGTATTTTCTCCTTGATCTAGAAGCTCATGAACTTGTCTATAACATGCTTAGGACTTCACATTTGGTGATATATTTCAGGGTGGATTCTTCCAATTTCTATTTTATCGTCTTGTTCAAGACTATTAGGGCAATGGAGCTGAGCCAAAATGATAGCTGAGTAGAATCAAAAGTCATAACTGCTCTAACTATTCTTCCAAACCCTACTTTAGGAGGTGCATCAAAATGACAGGTGTCAAAGCACAAGTGATGGGGCTCTCCTACTGAAAACAACTCAGAATTTAAGCAAAGAGAATTGATTTTCATGGGATAAGGGGAAAGTGAAAGCAGAACTGCAAACAGAGGAGGGGCTGGCTGATCAACCCCCCCACCGCCACCCCACAAACACCTGATAGATTTAGAACCTGGGAATGGGCTGACTCTGGGATCCTGGGACATGGGCAGCACCAGCAAGGGAGAACCTCAGATCTATCTTGTGAGGTTCTGGGCCCAAGCACTAGCCCACAGTGTGACCTTTTTAAGACAGACAATACTTAGCCACAGTGTAAAAGTCAGCAGAGGAGAAAGAATTGGCAAACAACCTTCAGAGTTCCTAGGCCACAGCCAAACAAACAAATAAAAAAAATAACAATAATAATAACAATGACAAAAAACACTGAGAAGATGAATAAATAGCAAAAGAAAAATTTAACCCTTGAAAATTTCTAAGAGAAAATAATTTTAACGTGTCAATTATTTTTTCAATGAGATAATTCTTATTTTCTTGTATTTTTTTCAATTCTTTGATGTCTTGTGAAGTCACTAACTTCTATTTTCCCCAATTCTAATTTTTAAAGAATGAATTTCTTCCATTACCTTTTTATCATTCTTTTCCTTGTGGTCCATTATACTTTTCATGGTGCTCTTTTCTTCATTGGATTTTTTTTTGCCACTTTTCACAGTAGGTTTTATAATAAAAGTTTTTTATTCATTAGATATTTTGCCTGTTTTCCTAGTTGACCAATTTTGCTTTATAAGCTCTTAATTTTTTTGTATTAATTTGATTTTTTTCATTTTTATTCAACCTCTCTTATTTGATTTTGAATTCCTTTTTGAATTCTTCCTATTCTTGTGACCAATTTCCATTTATTGTTGAAGTTTTGCATGTGGTTACTTGGATGTCAATATCCCCTGTTCATTATGTAATTTTCTCTTCATCTTTTAAGAACTTTTCTTGAGTTAGGATTTCTTTTTATGATCATTCATTTTCTGAACCTTTTTTTTTTTACCAGAGCACTGTGAATTCTGAAAGCTGCAGTTTATGTCTCCACTATTGTTGACTTGCAGGGCTGAGTACTATTGACTATAAACTATTTTTCTTTGCAGCTGGGTCTTTATTGCAGCAGGGAGGCTTGAAAGGACCAGGTCTATGGACTGACAGGACTGACTCAGGGCTGGTGCCAGTTCCTGAAACTTAAAGGCATGGGTCTGATGTACTCTTTTGTTGGTGTATACTATAATATATTTATTGGGAAAGGAAGTGGGATTTGAAAAATGGGGATAAATGTGAAGGTCTGTAGCAGGGTATGGAGGAGAGAGGGGAGAGAGGGAATATCTCTCGTTGAGGCAAAGGAGGGAGATGCCCCCTGCTGAGAGGACACAGCAGGGGTTCGATAAGGACTGTTTGTCCTGAAATGACTGAACTGATGTTCAACTCCCTCTATTACCAGAAATGATAGGCCACTTATCTGACTGCGAATTCAAATAAAATAAAGTTTAATAACCAGTTAGGATTGGAGTTTTTTCCTTAGCTTCAGAGTTCAGGCCAGGCCCAGAGGCTGGAGGAGTGTTCTCCCACTCCTGTCTACTCTATATCACTCCAGTTTTGTCTAATTTAGAATTTTAGCAGTAGACAGAAAGCAAACAAGAATAGTTCTAAATTTCAGAAGCTATTGGGCCTGAATCTTCGGGCTGAACCAAGAAGAGGCACACCACACCAGACTGGGCTAACAAGCTCCTTGCTCCTCCAACACCAGGAAGCAAGTCCCAACTCGGCAGGAAGGAAGTGCTAGTCACAAGATCCAATTGCTACTCCCATATTCCCCTTCCCCCACAAACTGTCAGTCTTGTTTCCTTTCCACAATACCAGGTGCCAAGTTCCTGAAGTTGGTCTATACATCTGGTGCAGTAGGTGTGGGAATGGTTGACCAACACTCTTCTATATGTAGTTTTGCTTCCTGATCCCCATTATTCCATGAAAATAAATTCTCTTTGCCTATATTCAGTTTGTATTCAGTGGGAGAGGCCCCTCATTCTGTCTTTCTGTTGGCTTTCAACTCTTTTGTGTTGGAGTACTTTTTAATGATTTATTTGGAAGGATTCTCAGAGTGGTTTCAGCTTTTGCTGCTACTAATCTGCTATCTGGACTCTGCTCCCAAAGTGCAAAATTCTGAAAACAAAACAAAAGTACATATCACCTGTATAAGGTGGTCATTATTTATAAAGCTACTTTTCTAAATTTGTATTTGGGTTGTATAAATATTTTTGTGCTCCAGTTGTTAGACAAAAAGGCAATGTTGAGAAGTGGAGTTAGTACCAGCTCTTTAATTAGAAATAACTGGGTTCAAATATCACTCTGATACATTTTGAGCATGTAGCCAAGTCATTTAACTTATTTGTATATGCTTTTTAATTTTTATCACAGGGACAATAATGTTGGCACTATTTACTTCATGGAGCTTGAAAGGATAAAATCTGAAAATGCATATAAACTCTATATATGCATCAATTACTATTGTCAAAAGATGCTCTAGAAAAGACTTTTCTGTGTATATGTCTATTTACTATTCAATCAAGAAGGCCTTCATAGCAATATTCAGCTAGATTGTAAAAACCATCTACTGTAAACAGTAAGATAATATTCTCTTTTATCTTCTTCTCTTACACAGATCAGTCAAAAATATGAAACAACAATAATAGTTTAACCATTATAAACAAGGCAATGATCCAGGACAAATCAAAGGGATTCAAGAAAATTATGTTTACTGCTATAGAAGGAACAGAGGCTGAATGAAGTTTAAAATAAAACATTATTCACTTGATTTCTTCTATGAACTCTTTCCTAGTATAAGCAATATATGTTTTGTTTCACAATATGATGAACAAGAAAACATGTATTATATGGTATGTGTATATATGCAACCTAAATTATATTACCTGTTTTCTTGGGAAAGAGGAAGATGCAGGAGGAAGAAGAAAAAATATGAAACACATTTTTGGATATAGCTAATAAGAATTTTTTCCTTTGGATAAGAATATTTATTATAATATATTGCATATTTGTAACATCATACTACCATATTAGTTATATTTCATATTTTGTTAAATATATTAAAATGTATAACAAAATATAGAACAATAAATTTAAAAACTAGAGAGATATGAGCACAATGTAATATAATTTATAAAATTATTTAAGTTTTAGGAGCAAGATATTTTGAGGTTTGGGTCCTTATAAAAATATAATAATAATAAATATATTTATTGTATATTTATAGTATTCTGATACCTGAATAATGACAGGGAGGCTTGCATAAAAGGAATTATTACTTTTTTTAGTTAATCTCTGACTTAAGTCACATAGGAGTAAACAGCCTGAGTGTCCTCAAGAGTTCCAGACAAGAAAAATAAACTTTATCATTGGGAAAATTAAACAAAACAAAACAAAATTAAAGGAATTAAAATTGTACTCATATTCCTGTTAACTCAGTATTTGAGATAACAAGGGATAATAAAAATAAAATATTTCAATTTGCTATTTTTTTAGGAGAGGAGGCTGTTAACTAAGTTAAAGAAAAATTGAGGATGAATAAATAAACAATATTTGACTTCTAGATCTATAATTTCATTGTTGTAGGTAGGTACTTCCTCTACCAATGAAGTTAGCAAACATTCCAGACCTTAAAAGAAGAAAAGGATCTCAAAATTCCTTCACAGTCCCATTTTTTTTTTCATGTATGTATGTGTAACAGACAGAGGAGGAAGGGTGGGGGGAAAGAGAAAAGAAGAGTAGTAAAAAGAAAGAAAAGATGGAAAGAAGGTATTGGCCAGAATGTTTAGGAGCTATCTGCCATTTTTTCAAATTGGATTCACATACAGAGAACAACTCATCAACAGGTTGAACTAGAAGGCTTTCCAGCCTGAAAAAAATAGCAAAACATTTTAGTTTACTGGAATAAACTTTGAGGTCACTTCTATACAAGAATGTAGATTTAATGGAAGATGATTTCATTATATTCAATATTTTAAAATTAATTTAAAAGGTCCATTTAAAATCAAGAACCTACCTTAAGTATACATATAACAGATAATAATATCTCAGAGATTATCAGGGAGAGCAACTATCATTAGGCTTTTGACATGAAGAGAATGTATGTTCAACTATTAACATGTTATACTTGCAAATATACAAGAACTTTGTAGTCAGGGTCAGCATGAGGTTTAGATCACCCATCATCACTTGCAATTCCTTCTCAATTTTGTGATATATAAAAAGATAGAAAGATAGATAAAGATAAATAGATGGATAGATATATAGATAGATAGATAGATAGATAGATGATAGATAGATAGATAGATAGATAGATAGATAGATAGATAGATAGATAGATAGATAGATACATATATGCACACTTTTGTTTGCGTAAATGTGTTTAAGTTAGCAAATAATCCATTGCTGATTTAAAATTACTTCTGATTAGGCTAATTTTCAATTAAATCATACCAAGTTTTATAAATTCTCTTTTGAATCTAATAGATAAGCAGTTTGTAATAGTCTATATCCTGAGTAGTTATCTCAAATTCACTAGTAGACATAGCTGACAAGATCCCATTAGGTAGCAGTCAACTCCATACCATCTGCTAGCTCCTATTCTGAGATATGCATATAAATAAAATGGAGTTTCATCATGTGGAAATATCTTATGCCAGCTGATGTCAAGAAATATGTAGTGCTTTTTACTTTTACTAAGATGGCAGACACCATTGAATCATAATTCAAAGACATATGGCATTGTAACTTTGAAATGACCATATGTGGCATATTAGTACATTAGTTGTGCTTTCTTTTAACTCCCTCTGTAGCTATTTTCATAATGTTATGCTTTATAATCTTGTTATTTAATATGTTTGAGTAAATCTATATTAGAAATAATACTGAAAATATGAATATAGAAAATGTATTTTATAATTCTTGTTATTCATTTTTATCCCACAAGAGTAATCTATTATTCCAGAATAGATTTTTCACCACTTCAAATTTTATGAAAATTCAGAATCAAAACACTTTCCTAATTTTGTACCTCTCAATGCTCGTAAAAGTTTGAAATTTGGGGAAAAAACGAAATACATACTATCTGATTTTCTTATGACAGAATGCTGAGAAATAGATAGCATGAGTATAGATCCCTACTTCACATATAAGGAAACTGTACCTCAGGGAAGTTAATCTGTTTAATGAAAGTCATATAGTTCAGATGCAGTAGAGTCCTGAATTAGATCAATTGTTCAGGCCATTTCCAGAAAAAAAAATATTTGTGTACATTTTCATCACTGCCTAGGGAAATAAAAGAATAAACTTACTGTCTTATGAAATAATGTCTATATATTACATACTTTGTAAATGTTTGTTGATTTAAATTATTCTATATTTCATTTTAAGTTATTTCCACACAGCTTTTGGACTGAAACTTCTTAATTTTTTTAGTGGTTATATAAAGATAAATCTCATGAATGATGAAGATTTATGAAACATATTTTATTTTCCCAATTACTTGCAATAACATTTTTCAACACATGTTTTCTGAAATATTAAGATTCAAGTTTTATCCCTTCCTCCATTCCTTCTACATTTTCAGAAATGGTAAGCAATTTGAATGGTTATACATATATTGTCATGCAAAACAGACTTCCACATTGATAATTGATGTAAGGGAATACTTAAATAAAACCTAAACCCTAAAATAATATAAATAATCTAATGTAGAAAATAGTATAGTTTGATCTTTCTTTTAACTCCAACAGTTCTTTCTCTGTAGGAGAATAGCATTCTTTGTCATAAATCCTACAAAATTGTCCTGAATCATTGTATTGCTGAGATTATCTAAGTCTTTCACAGTTGATCACTGTACAATATTGTAGTTACTATGAAAAATGTACTCCAGATCCTGTTTTTTTCACTTTGCATCACTTACTGTAAATCTTTCCAGGTTTTTCAGAAATCATCCTGCTCATAATCTTTTATAGCATAATAGTATTCCATCACTATCACAGAGCACAATTTGTTCTGGCATGAATGATGAATTTTAAAATGGGAATCCATTGGTGATATAATAGTAAGTATGTATACCATTTTCATCATTTCCCATTTACATTTTTAATTACATGACAAATATTTTAATTAAATTCTTTTGAATTCCTTTTATTTTTCTCAATAATATATATATATAAAATTAATAGCCCATCATATTCAAACTACTCTCTGATTTCTGTCCATGTATGCTCATATATATCTATTGCCCCAATAATGAAGTTCTTAACTATCTTCAGTACGTTAAGTATCCTACATACTATAGATATCTTAGGTACTGCAGTATCATATATATTTTAATCATCTTAGTTATTAATTTATTACTAATAATGTGAGTAGAGTAAAAGCATTCTTTCCCTTGATTGCTTTCAAATATCTTAATTATCTTAAGTACTTTTTGCATAAGTAAATTAGATAATCTAGTAATCACATTTCCATTCATTTTAACCTGTTTCCCTTGATTACCTTCTATAATTTAATACCTTATAAATCTCTTGTACCATAGAAATTTTCAGTGTCCTAGTTATGATTATCCAAATCAGAAAGGTGATTAGTTTCATCCCATTGATTTTCTTAAGTTTTTTTTTCTATTTACCTTTTCTTGCTTCTCTTGTATGTCAAATTTGGTGGTTGAATTTTAATTTTAGCTCTGGTCATTTTGTCAGGCATTCTTGGAATTCCTTTATTTCATTAACTATTCATTTCTTCCCCTGGAATATCATGCTCAGTTTCATTGGGTAGGTGAGTTTTTGTTATAGATTTATATTCATTGCCTTGCAGAGATCATAGTCCAAGCCTTCCCATTTTTTTAATGTAGAAGCTCCTAAACCCTATGTAATCCTGATTGTGGTTCCACAATATTTGTATTTTTTTGGTAGTCTTTTCTCTTTCACATATTAGTTGTGGAATTTTGCTATAATTGTCTAGGATTTTTAAATTTGGGATTTATTTCGGAAGGTGATTGGTAGACTCTTTCAACTTTTTTTTTCTCCTCTTATTCAATAATATTAGGGCAGTTTTCCCTGAAAATTTCTTTTGATATAGTGTCCAGGTTATTTTTTTTTAATCATAGCTGTCAAGAAATTGTGATTATTGAATTATCTCCTCGACTATTTGTCAGATCAATTGTTTTTCCAGTGGGATATTTCAAACTTTCTTCTTGTATTTTCATTCTTTTGAATCTGTTATTGTTCCTGCTGTCTCATGAAGTTGTTTCCCTTTATTTAATTCTAATATTTATGAGACATTTTCTTCTCTGAGTTTTTGTACTTCCTTTATTAGGGAGTTATATTTGTGTTTAAGGTTTTATATTAACTTTTTTGGGCAATCTCCTTTTCTCAGTGTGTTTTTCCTCTTTGTTATTGACTTTTCTTACCTTTTCTTCTATAATTTTTCTTAAAAGGCTCTTATCAGGAGTATATTTTGTTCCTGATATCCTTTAACATTTCCATTTGAGGGTTCATATATTTCCAATTTTGAACTGCTATTCTTTTCTGAACTTGTATTTTGGTCTTCCTTTTTTGCTGAAATGACTTTTAAAGGTCAGGCCCTTTTTCTTTGTCTTTTACTCATTTTGCCTTCCCTTTTCTATCAGGGCTACATCCTCTTTCACCCCTTGACGTTTTTCATATCATTCATATGCATGTATATATAATATATACATGTCATTTCATATCATCACATTTACATACATAACATATTTTATATTATCATATACATAATATCATTATAATCAGCTCACTTCCACATCTTCCTTCTGAGTAAATTCTTTCTCTCTTATTTACTACTAAGAATAATTTTTGAGAATTACAGACATAGTCTTTCCACATAGACATGTAAAGATTTTTACCTTAATGAGTCCCTTAAATTTTCTCTTTCTTATTCACCTTTTTGGGCTTCTCTTGTGTCTTGTTTTTGGATTGCAATGTTTTTTACTTTTAGGTTTAGTTTATTCCTCAAGGATACTGGGAAATATTCTATTTACTGAATTCCCATTTTTTCCCCTGAATGAATATGCTCATGTTCACTGAATAGGTGACTCTGGATTGTAAACCCAAATATTAGCCTTCCTGAGTATCATATTCAATGACTTTTGACATTTAGAATAAAAGTCACTGGATCCTGTCTGATCCTAATGGTAGATCCATGGTATTTGAATGGTTAATTTCTGGTTGTTTGAAGTATTTTCTCTTGGCTTAATGGCTCTTCAATTTAGCTATTACCTTCTTGAAATTTGTCATTTGAGGATTTTATTCTGGAGGTGATCTCTGAATTCTTTCAATTTCAATTTTAATTTCTTGTTTGAGAATCTCTGGGTAGGGTTCTTTGATAATTTCTTACAATGTGATATCCAAGGTTTTTTTTTTCTTGATCATGGCTTTCAGATAGTCCAATATATAGTCCAATATATAATAGTCCAATAATTCTCAAACTACCTCACCTAGATGTATCATCTAAGTCAGTTATTTTTTTCAATAAAATATTTCATGATTTCAACTGTTGTTGTTGTTTTTTTTTTAATTCCTTTGATTCTACTTATTTGTTTCTTGGCTTCTCATGAAATCATTTGTTTCTATGTGATCAATTCTGATTTTTAAGACTTGATTTCTTGTCAGGTTCTTGTTCTCCTTTTTCAATTGGCCCCTTTAATTTTGCACTACTTTTATTTCTCCTTGCAAAACCTTAATTTCTCTTTCCTATTTTCTTCTGCCTCTCTTCAGTGGTTTTTGAAGACTTTTGAGTTCTTCAAGAATCTGTGTCCAACCCATATTTTTCTTCTGGACTTTGCATGTGTTTCTTTTGCTTCACTATCCCCTTCTGTGTCTATACCTTGCTCTTCATCTCCATAAAACGTCTTTAGCATTAGGTGCTTTCTTTTGATTGTTTGGTCATTTTTCTTATATACTTATAGGTAGGCTTTGTTTTCAGGGAAGTTGGGGAACCCTCTTAATCTTCAGTCCTTCATTGATACTATTTTTAGTTTATTTTCTGGGCTTTTACTAGTTTCAGCTCTTGATGGATGATGTGATGGTCTGGGGGCAGAGAGCTGATTCAATTGATCAGTGAATTACAGCTATGGCTTTGGGCACCTGGAGAGCAGAAAGAACTTCACTAATAATTTCTGCATTAGCAATAGTTTTTCAGCTGAGGTTAAAAATCCTCTTTGGAGCCATAGCATGCCTACAGAATGACATATGCCAAAGGCATAGCAAGAGTCTATAAATTGTGACTCTTTTATCCTTTGCAATGGTACAGGCATGTTTCAATTCTATGAGTTCTGCACCATGTGTCCTTGCATTTGAGGGTAATGAAGCTGACCAAAGAGCATCAAATTTGGTAACTACTGCAGGTCTTGTATAGTGCACACCATCCTTCATAAATGAAGAACCATCTGAAAATAATATTATATCTGAATTATCCAATCTTCACAGATTTTATTTCAATAATGACTCTCTAAGAGTCCAGTAATTATTAATTTTTCTCTTGTCAATCTATTTTCCATGTCAGTTGTTTTCACAATGAGATGCTTCACATTGTTTTTCTAGTTTTTTTTCACTTATTTTAGTGATTCTTGATGTCTAATAGAGGTTTTAGTTTTCACTTGTCCAATTCTAGTTTTTAAATAATTATTTCCTTTAGTGAGCTTTCATGACTCATTTTACTTTTAATCAAAATTTATTTTTAGGGAGTATAATAAATTTTTGTAACTTTTTAAAAAATGCTCAGTTCTATTTTTCAAGGAGTTCTCTTCAAGAATTTTTTGCATCTTTTATTTGACCAATTTTTTAAGATGCCTTTTTCATATGTGTGTTTGTACCTCTTTTATCAAGATCTTGACTCTTTGTAATTTTCTTCTGTCACTCTCATTTTTCCTGAATATTCCCATTACCTCCATTATTTAATTTTAAAGTATATTTTCATTTACATGTTATTACTCCCTTCAGTGAAATGTAAACTGCTTGAAGGCAAATACTAATTTTAATTATTGTCATTGTTATTCTTAAAAAAAAAAAACCTACCTTCCATCTTTGCATCAATACTAATTATTTGTTCTTAGGTAGAAGAGTGGTAAGAGCAAGCCAATGGTGGGTAAGTAACCTGCTCAAGGCCACATAACTAGGAAGTATTTTAGGCCAGATTTGAACCCATGACCTCCTGTGTCTTGTCTTAGTATTTTATTCACTGAACAAATTAGCTATTCCTGATTATTACTTTTATCACCATTGCCTTGGTCGTTGATGATATTTAATAAGTATTTATAAGACCAAAAACCTTTATTTTTCTTTAGTTTCTTTAGGCAACTAGTGAAAATAGATTTTATATACATGAAAAGTAGAAACTCTTCCTTCCATCATTCAGCTCTAACCAATAAATTCAATTTCTCTGTATTTTACAACATAACATTTAATTATGGACATTATGCCCTTGAATCACTATTTGAGTCACAATATAGGAAAAAAATATTCAAAAGTTAAGGCTTAAGTTTACCTTGTAAACTTGCTTTGAGTCCTTGCTTTGGCTACCTTTTACTAGAAATTCACATTTTTTCCCAAGGAAGTGGAGACACCAATCCCTTCTCTCATTCTTTCAGGTACAGATTCAAGTAGAATAAACACAATATATGAATGGGAAGAGAAGAGAGGCCAAGGACAATAGAACTTCTTTTTACAACTCCACTAATCATTAATCCTTCTTCATTAGCAAAAAAATAAATATATTGTTTTAATATCTCAAAAGTCCTTTAAGACCAAATCACAGGGGGGAGGTAGATGAGTAGTGGGAATGAGAGCCAGTCCTAGAAATTCCTTCCTCTCTCTTACCTAGCTTAAATTGATATATTAATTTTTTTTATTATGTATTACATTGCCTTATGAGACATATCAATCCCATCATACAGAGCAACAGATACTTTTGAATTTTAAATGCTTTGGAAATTTGGTAAAGCTGTACCTAAAATTGACAGGGATTGAGTGTTTTGAGAGATTTCTGATTCCAGATCCACGATGGTGACCCAGTTTCTGGAAGAACTCAGAAAAAAATTCAAAAATCAATTAAGAGAGAAGGGGGAAATGGGGAAGAGAAATGAAAGCAATATAAGAAGAAATGGGCCAAATGAAAAAAGGAGGTTCAAAAACTGAGAGAAGAAAATCATTTCTTAAAAATTAGAATTGGGCAACTAGAAGCTAATCATTTCATGAGACATCCAGAAACAACATATATATATGAAACATATTTGATTCAGGATGACACACACAGAGAAAAGGTAAGGGGTGGAGCAGAATTTATTGTGCATCATCTAATATAAAAAAGCAAAACAAAATAAAACAAACCTGGAGTAGTAATTATGATCTAAGAAAAAGCTAAAGCAAAAATACATCTGATTAAAAGAGATAAGGAAGGAAATTATATCTTGCTAAAGTATACAATGAACAATGAAGTAATAATATCAATATTAAATATATATTATCACCACTATTATTTAATATTGTATTAGAAATACTAGCTTTACTAAGAAGAAAAGAAAAGAGAAATTAAAAGAATTTAAGTAGGCAATGAGGAAACTAAACTTTCACTCTTCACTTTTAATATGATGGTATAATTAGAGAATCCTAGAGAATCAACTAAAAAGTAGATGAAATAATTAGTAACTTTAGTGAAGTTGCAGGATACAAAATAACCCACATAAGTCATTAGCATTTTAAAATATTTTATCAACAAAGTCCAGCAGCAAATGTTAGAAGAAGAAATTCCATTTAAAATCACTTTAACAATATAAAATACCTGAGAATCCACTTGTCATAGCAAACACAGTAGTTTTATGAAAACACTTACTAAACACTTTTCACACAAATAAAGTCAGATCTAAACAAGTGCAAAAATATTAAGTGCTCATGGCTGATCTAATATAATAAAAATGACAATTCTAACTAAAGTTATTTATTCAATGCCATACAAACCAAACTACCAAATAATTCTTATAGAACTACAAAAATAATAACAAAATTAATCTGGAAGAACAAAAGGTCAAAGGAATTAATGGAAAAAATGTGAAGGAAGGAGACCTTGTAGTACCAAATCTCAAACCATATTATAACTCAACAATCATCAATACAATCTAGTACTGGCTAAGGAATAGAATGGAGCAGATTAGATATATAATATACAGGGGTAAATGACCTTAGCAAGCTAGTATTTGATAAACCCAAAGAACCCAACTTTTGGAATAAGAACTCACTTTTTAACAAAAACTGCTAAGAAAATCAGAAAACAATATATCAGAAACTGGGTATAGACCGGCATTTCATACCCTATACCAAGATATGGTCAAAATGATATATGATTTACATATAAGGAATGATACCATAACTAATTTAGGGGAACACAGACTAGCTACCTGACAGTTCTTTGGAGAAGAGAAGAATTAAGGACCAAAAAAAGAAAAAGAGTATTATAACATGTAAAATGAAAAAATTGATTATAATAAATTAAAAAGATTTTGTATGAACAAAATTAATCTAATTAAGATTAGAAAGGAAACAACAAAATATAAAAATATTTATTTATTTAGAATATTTCCCATAGTTGCATGATTCATGATATTTCCTACCTCTCTTTCCTCCCCACTTCCAGAGCTAAGAAATTTCATTGGGTTATAATGTATCATTTTTCAAAACTTATTTCCATATTATTCATATTTGCAATAGAGTGATCCTTTAAAGCTAAAACCCAAATCATATCCCCATCAAACCATATGATTACTCTTATATTTTTCTTCTATGTTTATACTCCCACAGTTCTTTGTTTGGATGTGGAGTGTATTCTTTTTCTTAAGTTCCTCAGGATTGTCTTGGATCATTGTGTTGTTACTAGTAGAAAAGTCTGTTACATTTGATTGTGCCATAATGTTTCAGTTTCTGTGTACAATATTCTCCTGGTTCTTCACCTTAAGCTCTGCATCAATTCCTGGAGGTCTTTCCAGTTCATATAGAAATCCTTCAGTTCATCTTTCCTTACAGCACAATAATATTCCATCACCATCAGATACTACAATTTGTTCAGTCATTCACCAATTGAGTGACACCCCCTCATTTTCTAGTTTTTGCCTCTATAAAAAGGGTGACTATAAATATTTTTGTACAAATGTTTTGGGGAAAATACTTATAAGAAATGTCTCTAATAAAGGTCTAATTTCTCAAATTTTATAAGAACCAAGTCAAATTTATAAGAAGACAAGCCCTTCCCCAATTGATAAATGGTCAAAGGACATGAATAAGCGATTTTGAGATGAAGAAATCAAAGTCATCAATAATCATATGAAAAAATGTTCTAAATCACTCTTGATTATAGAAATACAAATTAAAACAATGCTGAGGTACTGCCTCATAACTATTAGACTGGTCAATATATCTGCAAAGGAAAGTGGTAAATGTTGGAGTGGATGTGGTTGGTAGGATTGTGCAATTTGGAATATGCCTAAAGGGCTATAAAAATATGCATACCTTTTGATCTGGTAATGACACTTACAGGATTTGTATGCAAAAGAGGTAATAAAAAAGGGAAAAGAACTTACTTTTACAAAAATATTTATATCTGCTCTTTTTGTGGTGGCAAAGAATAGGAAATTGAGGGGATTGTGGTACATTTTGGTAAAGCAATACTATTGTGCTATAAGAAATGATAAGCAAAATGATTTAGGAAAAAGCTGGACATATTTGTATGCTCCAATGCAGAGTGAAATAAATAGAACTAGGAGAATATTCACACAATAACATAAAACAATATCTTTTTTCTCTGGAGGTGAATAGCATTCCCCACCATAAATCTTTCAGGATTGTCCCAGTTCATTGCATTGCTGAGAGTAGCCACATTTTCACAAGTAATCATTGTTCATGATTCGTTGTTGTTACACACAGACACACACACACACACACACACACACACACAAAGAGTGTTATGAGAGAGGTCGTGAAAGAGAGATAATGAAGCCATGACACAAGGTAAAAAGTAGGGATATTTCTATCTTGAGACCATGTCAACATTGCCAAGCACTAATTGTGAGATTCATGCTTCTGTCCCCTTCCAAAAATTATGAAGGAAACAACTATTGTTGCTTTTCATTGACACATCAGGGAATGATGCTGATAAGTAAGAATGATCATGACTTATCTTACTACACCAAACTGAGTAAGGTGACCTTGTTACTCTTATAGATAATTTCTTTCATTCATATTTCTAAGCTGAGGAAAAAGTATTTTTTCTTTAATTGCCCACTCATTCAGAGCTCATGTTTCACTTTTTCTATGGTGATACAGTGAATAAAATGTGGAAATTAAAGTTTGAAAGGCATTCTTTCAAATATTTCCACAGGCAGTTACTGTGTTATCCCGAGTAATTTAAATTCATTTAATCTTAAATTTCTCATTTGTAAAATGAGAATAATGATATGTGAAATAGAGGCTTGTTGCAAAGATAAAAATAAATACTGTGAATCATTTTACAAATCTTAAAGTGCCACATAAATGCTATTACTGTTGTTCATGTTGATACTATATTCTCTATGACCATAAGAACATTAGGTGGCCTCACTAATCAGTATATATTACATAATATATATGTGTGTGTGTGTATATGTATATACACACAGAGAGAGATTTCCTTTACTCTGTGTTTTTTCAATTCTATTTGTTTTTTATATCTCATCATAAGATGAAAGGTTAACTTATAATATGCTGAAAAATCTGTGTTGAGTGGTTATTTGGTAATCAGAGAATATGGTTTGGAGAGTCGTGGAAGTCTGGAATTAAAAAAAGACTGTATTGAGAGGTAAGAAATTAGAGCAAGTCTAATCAATGGGTCTCACCTCAAAAAGTTGCCACTTCAAGCATTACCGAGAATATCAGTCCAAGATGATAAGACCAGTGAAAGGGACAGAGACAATGAGAGACAGAAGAGACTCAGAGACAAAAAGGCTGAGAGAAAGAAACACGCAGAGAAATATTAATATGATCTTTCATTGACCAACTAATCTCAACTTACCCCCAGATTCCTTGAATAGGTGCAATTTAGTCGAATAAGGTCCTAAGGGTGATAGTGTAAAGGTATAGATCATGTTGTTTCTAACATCAAAAAGAAATCATTACATCTTCCAACACTAATTTCATGCCTCTTTTGAGAATTTTATTGCTACTAAAATTCTCAGAATAGCTATGTTCCACTGAAATGTCCTCTCCTTGTAGAATATTTTTTAAAAAAAATCATTCTTCTCTAAGACTAACTCTTACCTATCTAATTCTCTATATAATGAAAATCTAGGTGCTATTTAGCTGTTAGGTAACTAGTATGTACAGGGAAAACAACTAGGAGAGACTAATTCGTAATTCCAGTGTATTTTTGTCTCTTTTTTTAAAAATATATTTTATTTGATCATTTCCAAGCATTATTCGTTAAAGACATAGATCATTTTCTTTTCCTCCCCCCACCCACCATAGCCGACGCATAAGTCCACTGGGCATTAGATGTTTTCTTGATTTGAACCCATTGCTTTGTTGATAGTATTTGCATTGGAGTGTTCATTTAGAGTCTATCCTCTGTCATGTCCCCTCAACCTCTGTATTCAGGCAGTTGCTTTTTCTCGGTGTTTCCACTCCCATAGTTTATCCTTTGCTTATGAATGGTGTTTTTTTCTCCTGGATCCCTGCAAGTTGTTCAGGGACATTACACCACCACTAATGGAGAAGTCCATTATGTTCGATTATACCACAGTGTATTAGTCTCTGTGTACAATGTTCTCCTGGTTCTGCTCCTCTCGCTCTGCATCACTTCCTGGAGGTTGTTCCAGTCTCCATGGAACTTCTCCACTTTATTATTCCTTTTAGCACAATAGTACTCCATCACCAACATATACCACAGTTTGTTCAGCCATTCCCCAATTGATGGGCATCCCCTCGTTTTCCAGTTTTGGGCCACTACAGAGAGCGCAGCTATGAATATTTTTGTACAAGTCTTTGTGTCCATTATCTCTTTGGGGTACAGACCCAGCAGTCCTATGGCTGGGTCAAAGGGTAGATATTCTTTTGTCGCCCTTTGGGCATAGTTCCAAATTGCCCTCCAGAATGGTTGGATCAGTTCACAGCTCCACCAGCAATGAATTAATGTCCCTGCTTTGCCACATCCCCTCCAGCATTCATTACTTTCCTTTGCTGTTATGTTAACCAATCTGCTAGGTGTGAGGTAGTACCTCAGAGTTGTTTTGATTTGCATCTCTCTGATTATAAGAGATGTAGAACACTTCTTCATGTGCTTGTTAATAGTTTTGATTTCTTTATCTGAGAACTGCCTATCCATTTCCCTTGCCCATTTATCAATTGGAGAATGGCTTGATTTTTTGTACAATTGATTTAGCTCATTATAAATAGGAGTAATTAAACCTTTGTCAGAGGTTTCTATGAAGATTTTTTCCCAATTTGTTGTTTCCCTTCTGATTTTAGTTATATTGGTTTTGTTTGTCCAAAAGCTTTTTAGTTTGATGTAGTCAAAATTATTTATTTTACATTTTGTGATTCTTTCTATGTCTTGCTTGGTTTTAAAGCCTTTCCCCTCCCAAAGGTCTGACATGTATACTATTCTGTGTTTACCCAATTTACTTATGGTTTCCTTCTTTATGTTTAAGTCACTCACCCATTTTGAATTTATCTTGGTGTAGTGTGTGAGGTGTTGATCTATTCCTAGTCTGTCCCATACTGTCTTCCAATTTTCCCAGCAGTTTTTATCGAATAGTGGATTTTTGTCCCAAAAGCTGGGATCTTTGGGTTTATCGTATACTGTCTTACTGAGGTCGCTTTCCCCCAGTCTATTCCACTGATCTTCCTTTCTGTTTCTTAGCCAGTACCAAATTGTTTTGATGACTGCTGCTTTGTAATATAGTTTAAGGTCAGGGACTGCAAGGCCCACATCATATGTGTTTTTTTCCATTATTTCCCTGGATATCCTTGATCTTTTGTTCTTCCAAATGAACTTTGTTATGGTTTTTTCTAAATCAGTGAAGAAGTATTTTGGTAGTTCAATGGGTATGGCACTAAATAGATAAATAAGTTTGGGTAGGATGGTCATTTTTATTATATTGTCTCGTCCTATCCATGAGCAGTTAATGTTTTTCCATTTGTTCAAGTCTAGTTTTAGTTGTGTGGCGAGTGTTTTGTAGTTGTGTTCATATAGTTCCTGTGTTTGCCTTGGGAGGTAGATTCCTAGGTATTTTATTTTGTCTAAGGTGATTTTGAAAGGGATTTCTCTTTCTAGTTCTTGCTGCTGAGCTGTGTTGGAGATATATAGAAAAGCTGATGATTTATGTGGGTTTATTTTGTATCCTGCAACTTTGCTAAAGTTGTTGATTATTTCAATTAGCTTTTTGGTTGAATCTCTAGGATTCTTTAAGTAGACCATCATGTCATCCGCAAAGAGTGATAACTTGGTCTCCTCCTTGCCTATTTTGATGCCTTCAATTCCTTTATCTTCTCTAATTGCTACTGCTAGTGTTTCTAGTACAATGTCAAATAGTAGAGGTGATAATGGGCATCCTTGTTTCACTCCTGATCTTATTGGGAATGCATCTAGTTTATCTCCATTGCAGATGATATTAGCTGTTGGTTTTAGATATATAGTGTTTATTATTTTTAGGAATGACCCTTCTATTCCTTTGCTTTCTAGTGTTTTTAATAGGAATGGGTGTTGTATTTTATCAAAGGCTTTTTCTGCATCTATTGAGATAATCATGTGGTTCTTGGTAGTTTGCTTGTTGATGTGGTCAATTATGTGGATGGTTTTCCTAATGTTGAACCAGCCCTGCATCCCTGGTATGAATCCTACTTGATCACGGTGAATGATCCTTCTGATCACTTGCTGGAGTCTCTTTGCTAGTATCCTATTGAAGATTTTTGCATCTATATTCATTAGGGAGATTGGCCTATAGTTTTCTTTCTCTGTTTTTGACCTGCCTGGTTTTGGAATCAGTACCATGTTTGTGTCGTAAAAGCAGTTTGGTAGAACTCCCTCTTTGCTTATTATGTCAAATAGTTTGTATAGTATTGGGATTAACTGTTCTCTGAATGTTTGATAGAATTCACAGGTGAATCCATCAGGCCCTGGGGATTTTTTCTTAGGAAGTTCTTTGATGGCTTGATGTATTTCATTTTCTGATATGGGATTATTTAAGAATTCTATTTCCTCTTCTGTTAGTCTAGGCAGTTTGTATTTTTGTATATATTCATCCATTTCTCCTAAATTGGTGTATTTATTGCCATATAATTGGGCAAAGTAATTTCTAATGATTGCCTTAATTTCCTCCTCATTGGAGGTGCTGTCCCCCTTTTCATCTTTAATGCTGTGAATTTGCTTTCCTTCCTTCCTTTTTTTATTTAGATTGACCAGTACTTTGTCTATTTTGTTTGTTTTTTCAAAGTACCAGCTTCTTGTCTTATTTATTGAATCAATAGTTCTATCACTTTCGATTTTATTAATTTCTCCCTTAATTTTTAGGATTTCTAGTTTGGTTTTCTGCTGGGGGGGGTTTAATTTGATCGCTTTTGAGTTTTTTCATTTGCATTTCCAATTGATTGATCTCTGCTCTCCCTAGTTTGTTAATATAAGCATTCAGGGATATGAATTTGCCTCTGATTACTGCTTTGGTTGCATCCCAAAAGGTTTGAAAGGATGTTTCGCCATTGTCATTTTCCTCGATGAAATTATTAATTGTTTCTATGATTTCTTCTTTAACTAAACGGTTTTGGAGTATCATATTGTTTAATTTCCAATTGGTTTTAGATTTTGTTTTCCATGTACAATTACTAATCATTATTTTTATTGCCTTTTGATCTGAGAAGGCTGCATTCATTATTTCTGCTTTTTTGCATTTGTGTGCTATGTTTCTATGACCTAATATATGGTCAATTTTTGTGAATGTGCATTTGGTGCTGAGAAGAAGGTGTATTCCTTTTTATCCCTATTTATTTTTCTCCATATGTCTATTAATTCTAATTTTTCTAAGATTTCATTCACTTCTTTTACCTCTTTCTTATTTATTTTTTGATTTGATTTATCTAAATTTGATAATGGTTGGTTTAAGTCTCCCACTAGTATGGTTTTATTGTCTATTTCTTCCTTCAATTCTCTTAGTTTCTCCATTAGAAATTTGGGTGCTATATTATTTGGTGCATACATGTTGATTAATGATATTTCCTCATTGTTTAGAGTCCCCTTTAACAAAATATAATTACCTTCCCTATCCCTTTTGATCAGGTCTATTTTTGCATTGGCTTTATCAGATATCATGATTACCACTCCTGCCTTCATTCTATCAGTTGAGGCCCAGAAGGTCTTACTCCATCCTTTAATTCTGACCTTGTGGGTTTCAACCCGCCTCATGTGTGTTTCTTGAAGACAACATATGGTAGGGTTTTGGATTCTAATCCATTCTGCTATTCGTCTACTTTTTATGGGTGAGTTCATCCCATTCATGTTCAAAGTTATGATTGTCATTTGTGGACTCCCTGGCATTTTGATTGCCTTCCCTAATTCTAACCTTTTCTTCTTCGGCTCTACCTTTTAGTCCAGTGATTTACTTTGAATCAGTCCCCCTTGTCCCCTCCCTTGATGTTTCCCTTTTTAGTCCCTCCCTTTTTGTTCCCTCCCCCTCCCCCCTCTCTTTCCCTCCCTTTTTGTTCTCCCTCTCCCCCTCCCCCCCTTAGTTTTCCCTTCTCCTTACCCTTGTTGGGTAAGATAGAATTCAAGATCCCAATGGATCTGGATGTTTTTCCCTCTCAGAGTTGATTTCCCTGAGATTGAGGTTTAAGTAACCCCCCCCCTCTCTTCCTCTCCTTCTTATAGGAGTTTTCTTCCCCTCCCCTTCCCATGTGAATCTTTGTGTGAGAACCATTATTCTATTTGGTCTTTCTTTACCCCCTATTTATACATTACATTTTCCCCATATGTTAGTATACATAGATTGATATAAATGTAGTCCTTATAGAAGAGAGTTTGAGTAAAAGAAGAAGATAACATTTTTCCCCTTTCCTTAATATTTACCTTTTCAGGTATTCCTTGCTCTTTGATTTTCGGTATCAAACTTTCCACAGAGCTCTGGTCTTTTCTTTGCAAAGAGTTGGAAGTCTTCTATTTTGTTGAATGCCCATACTTTCCTTGGAAGTATATAGTCAGTTTTGCTGGGTAGCTGATTCTTGGTTGGAGACCCAGCTCTCTTGCCTTTCTGAAGATCATGTTCCATGCCTTACGATTATTAAGAGTAGAACTTGCAAGGTCTTGTGTGACCCTTATTGGCATTTCTTTATATCGAAATTGTCTTTTTCTGGCTTCCTGTAGGATTTTTTCTTTGGTTTGATAGCTTTGGAATTTGGCAATTACATTCCTGGGAGTTGTCTTTAGGGGGTTTAGTGTAGAAGGTGTTCTGTGAGCTCTGTCAGTGGCTGTATTACCCCCGTGTTCTAGAATCTCTGGGCAATTTTCTTTGATTATATCTTGTATCACCATGTCCAGTTTGGTGTTTATTTCTGGCTTTTCTGGGAGTCCTATTATTCTTAAATTCTCTCTTCTCCCCCTGTTTTCCAGATCTATCACCTTGTCGGTGAGATATTTTATGTTCTCTTCTAATTTCTTGGTGTTTTGGCTTTGCTTTATTAGTTCTTGCTTTAAAGCCTGGTTTTCTTTTACAGTTTGGTCAAACTGGTTTTGTAGATGCGTGAATTTCTTTTGTATTATTTCCCACTTTTCCTCCCAGAGGGCTTCCATCTTTTTGGTCATTTCTGATTCAAATTCTTCATGGGTTTGTAGAGAGTTTCTATTTCCTTTGGAAGATTTTGGAGCATTTTCTTGTATATCTTCTTCTATCTGCTCTGTATTTTGTATTTTGGCTCCATAGAATGTGTCCAAAGTCGCCCCTTTCTTCTTATTTTTCTTGGTATTTTGCGGCTTCTGTGCTTCTGTGGAGTTTGCCATTTCTGAATGTGGAGGATTAGCTTTTCTTATCTCTGTCTGGTGTTCAGAGGCTTTAGTCCTGGGCAGATGTTGGTTCTATGAGCTTTCCCTGGGTTAAACTGAATATGCCTCACTGGAACTGGAATGGAAGGGTCGGTCCACGAGGCCACACTCTCCCCCCGGCTCGCTTTCCGGAAGTTGCCTTCAGAATCGCTGGCCGTGAGGCTGTTTTGTTGGCCTGCGGGGGGATGGGCTGCAGCTTCCCCAAGCTCTGAGGGCAGGGACTTTCACTGAGACTTGGATAGCAGGATCCAGCCCGTGAGGCTGTCTTGCCCACCCTGAGGGTTTCTGTTGTTTGGACCAGCTCTCTGCAGCTGGAGCCCCAGGCAGTAACTTTCACTGGGACTCGGGTAGAAGGCCATGAGGGTTGATGTTCCGAGGACCCTGCTTTCTGAGCCGGGCCGGGCTGCTGCTTCCCAGAGCCTTGGACTCTGCGCTCCTACCCCTGAGGTCCAAGTGATCTGGGGTTCTGGCTTTTGAGGGGAGCCGTACCTTTTGAACCGGGTCCAGGTCCAGGAGGAGGGTTCCCAGGGTCTGTGCTGTTGATCGTTTTGAATTTCGGCGCCTTAGGAGCTTATATTTTGAGATCGGTCGGGAAGGGTTTTCCGGAGATCTGAACTTTAGCTTTCTCTAAGCCGCCATCTTAACTGGAAGTCTCCAGTGTATTTTTATTGGTGTATTTTTTTTTCTTTCCCTATTCTGTTTTTTCCTCAAAATTTTGCCCATGAATTCAATTGTCTGCTTAAAACCCACTATTGCCATGCCAAATCTCAGAGAATAATACTGTGTACAAGCAAAGAGTAGCTAATGATCCAATGTCTTCAGATCTGACCAGAAAGCTTGGAGTTCTCATACATGGCATTAATTTATTCCTTGCAATCACTGGGAAATTAGGATATTGGCAATAGTGCAGATGGTACTTAGAGTATAATCTGGGCATCATTATCATCACTCATTAGCATTAACTGAGCTCCAAGACTGTGTTCATTTGTGGGACAAAAAAGAGATCCAAATGTTACTAAACTTCAAGAACACGGTTTTCCATATGGTCCTTGATGGCCATACATCAGAGCTACAGAATTATTTTCTCATGAAAAAGAGGGGGACTCTTTTCTCTTAAAGGGATAAGATTTATTACCGGATTCAGGAGCTACAATTAAAAGAGATTATAGATTCAAATTGAAAGTGTATCATCAAAATGATTGTAACATCTTTGTAAGAACCCATTAAGCTCTTGGTTCTATATTTCTGCTGGAATTGAGAATTTCCCTTTGAAGAATCAAATTATGGTAAATTCCCACTTTACTATCTTTGTTTTTCAAGTATGGCAACACCCACACACTCCCTGAAATTGTTTGGAGAAGAAAGAAAAATTGCATATACATATAAAAATTATTTTCCTATGATTTTTAGGTATATATATTTGCCATCTCTTTTGAAATAAAATTGAACCCCTTGAGGTGACTATTTCCTTTCTGGCTTATATTAAAGAGTGTCATTTATTTGTGATGAGTTTAAAATGTTTGAGTCTTCTCTAATTCAAAGGAAATTTCTTTCAAAATGCATTCATGTCATTCCCCTAGGTTAAACTAATTTGGTGTCTTAAATGCCATTCTCAATAAATAATGCTTTCTTATGTTAGTAAAGTTTAACCAACTAACTTAAATATCTAGTAGCCATATTGTCATCCAGGGAAATGAGAGTTTCATGTTAAATTAAATTATCAAAAAATATTCAGTGAATCATTGAAATAAAATACTACAGAATTATTAAATTAACACCTCTTTCTCCTCTCATTGTCCATTTCTTTTCTCCTAGTGTTTCCTCTCTAGGGTAAATATTAATTTCTAGCTTCCTGGAACTTCCACCCTGTATACAAGGGTGTACCATTCATTCAGATTAATTTTAACTGTAGGAACCCTATATAATAAAGAAAATATCATATATATTTCATTTCTCAATTGTGAAAATTATTTTTTTCAGAGCCTGTCTCCTATCTATATCTTATGAGTGAATTCATATTAAGATAAGAGAAATGAAAAAACAAACAAACAAACTAGTAACTATTTTACATTTTATATGAAACTGGAAACTGAGAACTTGGAATAAGAATCTGAGGTGAAAGATATGAAAAGGCTATAGATTTATTTGCAGTATACTATTTTGATTTGGGAGAACCATTTTGTTTGAGATCCAAAGGAAGACCATTTAGTCTTCTCCTTTTCTTTCTTTTTTTTTTTGAGAATTTATGCTTCCTATTATTTTGTCAAGGATACACTCTCATATCTTGAGTTTTATTATACTAAATGAGCATAGGTAAAGTGATTTGCAAACTTTATTTTTTTATTTTTATTAATTGATTAATTTAGAGGTTTTTTCCCCCAGGATTACAAAAATCATGCCCTTTTCCTCCTCTACCATAGCCAATGCACAAATCCACTGTTCACATGTATTCCACAATTCACATTTGTCATTGATCAAGTCCTATTTCCATATTACCAATATTTGCACTAGGGTGAACATTTAGGTTTTATAACCCCAGTCATATCCCCACTGACCTATGTGATCAAGCAGTTGTTTTTTTGTGTTTGTGTGTTTATACTCCCACAGATCTTCCTCTGCTTGTGGATAGCGTTCTTTCTCATAAGTCCTTCAGAATTCTCCTGGATCATTGCATTGCTACTTGTAGAGAACTCCAATACGATTGATTGTACCACAGTGTATAAGTCTCTGTGTACAATGTTCTCCTGATTCTGCTCCTTTTACTCTGCATCAATTCCTGGAAGTCATACCAGTTTACATGTGTGAATTTTAAAATCTCCATCTCGCTTCGTCTAGCACCCAAATTTGTGCACACCCACACTACATGGGTATGTGCTAGTCAATGACAAATCAGAAATAAATAACTGCCCACATGGGCTGTCCTAAGCCAAGCTTGAACCACCATTGGCACTTGTGAAGCACAGGAAGTGAGGTAGGGAATGGCCTCTGGAATTCGCTCACTTCCTGTGGACAGGGCTAGGTGCCAGTTTGTGCTAGGAGCTTGAGCAGGAAGGAGGCCCACAGACAGCTTTCCCTCAGATCAGTCACGTGAGTCAAGGACTGATTCTCTTCTGTGGCAGTTAAAAGAGTTTGAGGTTGTAAACTGTAGTGAGTTAAAATGGTGGAAGATATAAATTGTGATAGATATAAGAGTGGGTGAGTAAATTGTGACCGCAGAAAATGTTTTCACTACAATGTCTTGTTTTAAATCAAATAAAAGGTGGTCGCCAGGGAATATATACCCAATTATGAATATATCCAAGTGAACTGGGTTTTATAGAGATTTTAATTAATAATACAATGAGCAATCAAAGAAGGAGAGAGAGAGAGAAAAAAAAGTATAAGTATGAAGGGCCTTAAGCCAACATGGTCTAGACCTGAGTCTTAAGAGAGAGAGAATCAGTCAGTTTTTTATCACTCACCACAAGATTTGTCTTAAGCAAGGGTGTCTGGGGAACAGAGTCTCCCCAGAGGGAGTTCCAGCCAGAGTCAGCCTCCCAAGGGACTTCTTCTCAAGAGATCTTCAAAGGGCCTCCTCCAAAAGGATCTATCTCCAAGGAATCCCTTTTCTTATATAGGGGATTTTTTCCTATGTCACCTCCCCTAAGTTCTTCCATCTACCAATCACCGTAGATGTTTTCTAAAGGACAGCCCATCTGAATTCCAGCTAAGTCGACTAATCCCCTCAGTAAGACTGAACCAGAGAAAACACTGCTGTGTTGACTAATCCTCTCAGTAAGTCTGAACCAGAGAAAACACAGCTGAGTCGATTAATCCCATCAAGAGAAAACCTGCCCGACCTTTATAGGTACCTAGCATCCCATTGTATCAATTCTAAAAACAGGTATGGCTCAAAGAACTCCTTGCCTTATCATAAGTATGGTTTTAAGTACTTTCATTGTTTAGCAAGGAGTTTCTCCCCTAAAGCAGTCCCAAGTACTGGTGGAATAGAGGTCCTCTCATTTCTGATCCTGGCGAGTTCTCACATCAAAATGGGGAATGTTTCCAGTAGAGAATTTGTTCCAATGGAGGATTCCTCAATGTGGAAATTTTTAACATTCACAAGTCTGAGAACTCTCAAGATTTACAATTCTCTACCTTGGCCTTCAGGCCTAAACTCGCTCTGGCTCTGCCAGAAGGTTGAGTCAACCTTTTTCCCTTTCCTCCCCTCTCCTTCTCTCCCTCTCTTTTTTCTTACTCCCATTGTGATTAAACCACCATAAACTCCATTCTGACTTGAGTGTTTCATTTTAGGAATTTCATAGGTAAATTCCTTGGCAACCATAAATTAATATTATAACATCTATAAAGGTGATTTTCACAATAACATATGGAATTCTTCCATTTCATTGTTTCTTTGAGCACACTAGTATTCCATCACCAACAGACACTACAATTTGTTCAGCCATTCCCCACTTGGAGGACATCCCCTCATTTTCTAATTCTATATTCTTGTATTATGATTATAGATTCTTGATAGAATAAAAGTTTCACACAAGATAAATAATTTTGTCACAGGTGGCTTAATTTTCTCATTACCCTGTGAGTAGTTTTGAGCTCACAAACAATCAAGGAAACTTAGTTATTAGAAGTAATCAATCAGTAGTTCTTAAAGACAATTCAACAATCATATCATTGAGGTTTAGAGGTACTGGGGACACAATTCAGATTTAATATTAGACTGATAATTTTTCAGGGTTTACTAGGGAGTTTCTGACTGGCAAGTAACTGGTTTGTGAAGTTGAATCACTGAGATATGTTGAATCTTCGTGTACCTGTACGTTTTGTATTGGCCTTTATGATTGATTTGTATACTGACTTCATGAGAATATGTTTCTGTGAGTGGGAAAGTTCTGGGCTTGGCCTGTAGTTGTGGTTTTACTCAGAATTATGTACCTAAGTAAATGTTAACCCACAGTAGTATTTTGGGGATTGGGTTTGAGGGTCTGAAGTTTTGGTGGTATTTTAGAGAATTGGGGTACAGGTAATTTGCTTTTGCATTATTCCTTCTGAAACTAGGGGGTATAGTAATCATGTCAATTCCATAGGTAAGGGATATTAATGAGAGAGATCATGCAAGGGGAATAAGTGGGCAAACACATCTTGCCAAGGGCCACTCTGTGGCCTCCTTAACTACTGCATGTGACTCTGTCAAGGTGTCATGGCCTGATGGCTCCCAGTAATATATAATTTTGAATTCATTGGGTTATATGTGACAAACAAATTAAAAGACCTCAGTGATATTTCCTGTTCTACCACTAATTCAATATATGACTTAAGGTTGGCTACTTTGGACCTTAGTGTACTTGTTTTAAAATGAGGAATTGGAATTAAGAATCTTATAGACCTCTCCTATGTTATGCCCTCTTTGGCCAATTCTTTACCATTTACCTTTTTTTTTCAGAATACAAAAGAATTTTATAACCACATATTTTCATTTATTATTGTTATTCCTATACACATTTTACTTTTACCATTATATTTGTATTGTATTATATTATATTGAAGTAATTCTTTTTTATTCCTGGAATGGAAATTTTATAAGATTACCATTAATCACCTGATTTAGTTTAAACTAAATATTAGAATTATACTAAATGCCAGTTATGTTCCATTCAAATGGAATTTAAACATTCATAGATTTTGTCAATATATTAAACACTTATATAGTATATTCTCTATGCACAAGAATAAAAAGGAAATATGAAAACTCCTTGACTCCTATGTTAAAATATAAATTAAAGGTCCACTTAATCTCTTTGATATATTTGCATAGTGAAATACTACAGGTGTTATGCTAAGGTTGAATGTTCTGATGTGGAAAATGACATAATACATATGTATATAATATATATACATAATTTATATATGTATGTGTTTGTTTTGTATAATATACATATACATATATACTCATATTTTAGTATATATCTATATCCAGAAAGTAAAGATATATTTTTCTATGTGCTAATTCCTTTATATATGTTTTATCATTTGACCCTTCCTTCCAAAAATCCTAAGAGGTTATTGTTTTCCTAATTTACAGATTAGAAAACTGAAGCAATTATAGGTAAGTGATTTGCTAAGTCCCAGAGCTAGTGTTTGAGGCTAGACCCAGTGTTCTAGCCATAGCATCCTGTATGTATGTATGTATGTATGTATGTATGTATATGTGTATATATGCATTTGTATTTTTATATGGAAATAGAGTCTTCTTGGAGCAAGAAAATACTTTTTCCTGAGTTCTTATTTGCACTCATCCACGATCTGTGTGACCCTGAGAAAATACTTAATCCTATTAAGCCTCAGTTTCCTTATTTATAAAATGAGCTGGAGAAAGAAATGGTAAAACACTCTAGTATCTTTGCCAAGAAGACTGCAAACAGGGTCATGAAGAGTTGGACATGACTAAAACAACTGAACAACAACAATGTTTAATAATTAAAATTAAATTATAAGACTGCCAGTAGCTTCAGTAGTTTTAGTACATTAAAGTAGTAACGGTAAAGAAAGAAAAATGTAGGAAAGAGGTAAAGAGTTGCTTAGCTAAATACTCTAGTTGCCATCCTTCAGGTTCTAAACTCCAGCTGGAAGAGAGTGAGTGTGTCACTGTAGAGCCTTGGTCTCTGCTTTATAAGCAGTTTCCTCCACCAATTAGCTCTCCAACATCACATCTCAGAAACCAATAATCATTCTTTACTTTACCTGGCACCACCCAGGGCAACAATGCCTGTGGAATGAGTTTCCTGTCTCATTGGTTTAAACTTTCTTTTTCTTAGGTCTTGTCTATCCCTGTACATCACAATGATAAACACTGATTGATTATATCAAAGGTCACTGATTGATTACCTCAAAACAAAGGGAGGGGAATTTCCTTCTCACAGATGGATATATTATGTGGACATATAAATGAGCACCTTTTATTCACTAATTCATACTAGCCTCCTAATTAATCAATTAACAAGTGTTTTACTTCCTATGCTCTGGGATCAGCACTGGGGATATAAATACAAAGAGGGAAAATCTCTATTAGCAATTAGCATATATTTGAATGAGAGAAAAAAGTGTATATAAATTACATACAGCATGAAATTAAAGTTAGAAATACATATTTTTTCACCTGTGGAGTAGTTAAATGGAAAATACTATGAGAAGAAAAGCAGTAGAAAATGAAGATATCAGAAAAGGCTTCATACAGAACATAATCCTTGAGCTGCATCTTGAAAGAAAAGAGGTATTCCATGATCCACAGGTAAGGAAGAAGTGGATTCTAGGCTAGAGAGATGTTCAGGGAAAGATATCTAGATGAAAGAAGAATTTCCAAGAGTGAGGAACAGAGAGAAGACTGGTTTGGTTGGATGATGGAATAAAGTAGGGTCAGTAATTTCCAACAAGTCTATAAAGGGATCTTTGGCTCAACCTTCATAAGGCTTTGAAAACAAAGTAGGAGACAATATTTTATTCCAAAGGCAATAGAAAGACACCTTGTTGGATATGCATTTTGTGAAAATTACTTCGACAGTAGTGTGCAGAAGAAACTGGAATTATGAATTACCTGAGGCAAAAAAAAAAACTAAATAGGAGGAGAATAATCTATGGTAATATTGACGAGTGCCTAAACTAAGGTATTAGTTTTATGGAAAAGCAGTGGGTGTCAGATAAGAAAAGTTAAAAATGATAAGAACTGGTAATTAATGTACATACAATGAAGGAGAATCAGGAATTAAAGATAAATATTGGATTCATATTCAAATCATATTGACTGTTAAAATAATATTGTTGGACTGAATATTTAATTGGTGATTGCCAGGGATTTAATTTCTAATTCACAAAATGAATTAATAAAGTAAAATGGTATTTATGGTAGTTTATTTTTACAATAGAGGGAAGATATTAAGGAAAAGCGAAAAGGGGAGAGAGAGAGAGAGTGAACTACAGCTTCCTATGAACCAGTTAGAAATTCAAAGGCACCAGTCAGGGGAAAGGAATCTCAAGATGATGGGTCTTTCTCTGAGGTTCACAACTCCAGAAAGGGCAAGGAACTAAGTCAGCCTTACACTCACCAGTGTGACCATCTAAAAGGAAAGCAGTCTGAGGTCTCTAGCACAAGCTCTTCCAGGGATCCAGTTCCACAGCCAAGTGTCTTCACTCCAAGTGTGAGTGTCTGTCTTCCAGTCTCTCCTCAAGTGTCTGTCTTCCCTCCAGTTCTTAGTGACTGTCTTCCAGGCCAACTCCAAGTGACTGTTGTTCCAGTAAAACTCCGAGTGACTCTGTGTCTCTGTTTTACACTATTTAAAGACCTTTCTCTCTTGTGTCTCTCCCCTAAATTTTACATCTACCAATCACAGCAGTCACTCCTCTCTAGGACTGCCCACTCTTTCACACATGGGTCACAGACCTCCCACCCAATGTATGAATTGGCTGTCCATAACTTTTTGTGGTTAGTTCACATCTTTTTTTTGTAGTCAGTTCATACTTTTTTTGTGGTTAAAATGAGTAGATCTACTTTAAGTATTGGGTTTACACTTTGGGGATTAAAATCTAAAAATAGACAGGGAATTACAATTTAATCTTCAGAATAAAGGAAGAGCTAAGTACCTTCATTGTTTCATTCAGGGGAGAGCTAAATCCAGTCTCCACATGGGTCATCATGTTATTATATCAAAAGGGTCTAGAAGTCCATATCAGTAATGGAAAAGCTCGTTTAGTAAGTCCTACCAAGCTGAGAAAGGTTTTGAGTATTATCTCAGTAGTGAGCTATATGTACCTATCATCTGAGGATCAAGCTGACCATGTTAAAAAAAAGACTCATCATTAAGTTGATCATAGAAAGACACAAAAACTGCCTACTCTGTCATGGAAGGATTATGTCAGTGGCCAACATTTCTACATTAATGAAAATAAAGAACATTGAAGCTATCCAATGTTCTAGAGTTAACAAAAAGTTTCATATGAGACTAACATTAAGCAACAAGGGTCTGATGTATGTCACTGACATTGTGTTGATGCTACTTCTTTCTAAATAGAACCCAGTTCTTCCCAGAAGCTAATGCTATCTTTTTATTTTAATGCTAACCATTTATCTAAAGGTTATATCTCTGATATTCCACATTGCCACAGGGTAAAAATATCATCAAGCTCTATCATCCCTATGTGAAGGAAACATGACTACCATCAAAGGAGATGGTGTCAAGGCAGCCCTGTACATGTAAAAATGGAAACTTGAATTCAACACTTCAATCCCCAGAAGTCCTTGCTCCACTTCCCCAGAATGCTTTGTAATATCACTGAATTCTCACCTGGGCCGAGATCGAGATGGGGTATTTAAACTGATTGAAAAGGCTTCTGGGCTCTTCTCTTCCTGTCTCCACTGGCAAGCAGACATCTCTTATGATGTGAGTGAAATTGGGCCTCTCGGCCCACCTAGCACGTGCCTTTCTTGTATTTTTCTTAAATTCTCAACCTTTAATAAAACTCTAAAAATACCATAATCCTTGCAGAGAGAAACTAATTTCTACCTGCCTCAGTTTCCCCCCTAAATTTTAATCCTTACATATATATATATATATATATATATATATATGCATATATATGTATATATACCATAACTTTTAATTAGTGGAAAGAAAGCCAAGACAATGCTGAGCTTGAATCATGTGTAAGGTTGATACCAAAATCTTCTTGGAAGAGGGACCTACATTACATAAAATAACTGGAGCTAAACCCCCTTTTCTCTCAAGATGATTGCACCTATGAATAGACTGTAGAGAGAGAAGTTATAAAGTGCAAGAAGTTGCACAGTAATTTGATTGGCAGTCCTCAAGCTCTGAATTCTCCAAGAGCTGGTAGGGGAAAAGTTCCAAGCTGTTGAGGACATAATTTCCAACTGTCTGTTTGGAGCTGATGGTGAAGCCTGAAGGCTGTGTGGATCTGGACACTACCTAGATAAGATCATCTTGGAAGCTGACTGCCTCTGAATAAAACAACAAGGCAGAGAGGAAGATTTCCTATACATTTGTTGGGGACAGAGTGTGTTGGAGGAGCCATTCTATTCCTTGGGACATCTGAGGACTCAGTAGCTAGATTCTTGCTACCTACCTGCCAAAGACTCTGTGAGATTCTGGGATCCCTTTTGGATTTACCCATTAGTAATCTGTAGTTTAGTTATTTAGAAAGGTTAGGTTAGGAAAATAATTATAGTGCGAAATATCTTGGGCTTATATTCAGATGCCAACCTCCCCCTCATTCCTTTCCTATCCTTCTCTTCTTTGTTAATACATTCATTTCACTTATATGTGACTTTTACCCTTCTTTATAAAACCTTTCCCCTTTTCTAAAATCCCCATAACAATACTGAAATCTGCTGTAGCCTTTTTTCCGTCCAAAACTGGTTTGTATTTTTGTATGAAGCAGGTGAGTGCTGGAGTCACTTCATACCAGCTTGAAGGAACAAACTGTTAAATATTCAGTATAAGTGTTTTCATCTCAGAAACAGGTAAGAGTTACAAACCAGAAAGGATGTGACTTACTGTTTTGTTGACTGTCTAGACTTAAGAAAATGATGGAGAAAATGTTCATAATGCAGATTAAACTTAAAAGTTAAATGGTCACTGTGATAGAGGCTGGCACTAGAGAAAAAATGCTATACTGAAGAGTATATGAAATTGATAACTTTGATGGGGGAGGGGCCCCAGGAGTGGAATCCCAAGGGGAGAAGACTCTGGTGAGGAGAGCAATGAGGGTCCCTCCATCTTGATATGTCGAAGAGAGAAGATGGATAAAGACTTTCTCATGAAGGTTACCCATATTTCCTGCTGGTGACTAGAAATCTTTCCCCCCAACACTTCCCAATTGAAGGGATTTTCTAAAGAGAAACCTGAGTAGACTTTACCTCAGCTCCTGTTGCCCAGGGGTGAGTCAACCTGACTTTCTCTCAGGGGGCTCGGGCTGCCAAGGTCTGAGTTGCCCTCAACTCGAGGAGGGAGGAAAAGGGTTTAGATAGAGATAGGGATCTCCTTTTCCCCCTCTTCCCTGCCCATTATTCCTTTTGTATTATCTGATTGAGTTAATATTAAAAGTTATCTGTTCCCCAAGCTGAGTGTGAGTGGACAGATCTAGGGGAGACCTTTGGGTCTTGAGTAGTGAAGGGGGGACAAGAGGGACAAGAATGTATTGAGGAGAGCAGCTTTAGCTAAGGTGGAAAGGCATTAGGGGGAAAAATCTTCAAACCACCTATCCTCTCTCTGAGCCAACCCATTACATCTGTTGTCTCCCCTGAACCCTGCTTTAGTGTGTGTGGGGGGGGTTCTCCTCTCCAACCCTCTCTCCATACCTCGGGGTTCAAGTCTCCTCCATCGGGATACATCCCTCTCATTTTTATTTTTTTTTAAACATCACACATACACTTTTTTGAAGACCTTATTGTTAACCATTTACCAGCACACAGCTAATCCCAGTTGAAAAGTTCCTACTTTTGGTTTTGTTTTAAAGAACATGTCTATTGTATATAAATTTAGGTTGTCTGTCACCCAAGTACGAAAACAAAATAAATAGAAAGTGTCCTTATAATTGAAAAGTTCAAGGCTTTGCACGAACATCTAATTGAGTCTACTGTGAAATCACTGAGCAGGGGGTTGAAACTGTGCATGTATTGAGAATATTTCCTTTCAAGTGACTAAGAGTGGGTAAGTTGCCTAACAATGGATGACTCCTTGCTATTACTTGGTAATTTTAATATACTAACAGAATTTCACTAATGGCATCCTTCAAACTGTGAAACTTCTTTCTATTCCCCATGACCTAAAGTTGTCTGGTTTTAAATCCATTAAATCAAATTATGTGGTCCTGAGGTTAATTAATCATCCATAGCCAACAGCAGAAAATCAGGCCTATAAATGGAATATTGATCTTCAAGGAGGCCACTCCCTGCAACCATAAGAGAGTTAGCCACAGGTATGTTTCATGAACATTGGTGGTATAATTAACAGTAATAAGCCCAGGGTTTGTAGTTAATTAAATCAGTTACTGGGAAATGTTTCACAAAATTATATTAGTAGTTCAAATTCTATTTTTTTTAATTATAAGCTCTTTTATTCACCTGGATGTGACAAAATGTGGATAAGACCATCAATTACTACTAAGAGCTTTTCCTTAATGACTGCCAGTTCTTAGTCTATTTCCTTTCTGTTGTATTAAAGTGACATCATTAATTTCTTATAAACAATGTTCCTATACTCTATTCAACAGAACTTTGGCATTCTTCTACCTTTGCAATGTCTTCTGTATACAATTCCCTTTGGCACCATTATTGCTTACCTGGACCATTGTGAAAGATCTTCCCTCTTCCCCTTCTTCTTTTCCTTAAAACACTTCACATTACTATCAGAGTAATATTCCAAGTGTATTATGCCTCTTCTAAAACTTCTTCAGTGATTTCTAGTTTTCTACCAAATAACTTCAAAATCTTCTGTCAATGAGAATCCTCCACAACCTAGGGGCATGCTACATTTCCAATATTATCTCATATAAGTCTTTTCTGGATACCTTGTAATACAAGTAAGCTGATTTATATGTTTCTTTTACATAGACTATTTTGCCTCTATATCTATGGTCATACAGTTTTCTAATCAGCTAATAGTTTCCCTTTCTCAACTTGTCAATAGATTCACATGTTATTTTTTTTTAATTCAAAACCCATACTTCAAAGCTCAACTTCATGGAACTCTCCTTATTGATGGAGATTGGTTCCTCAACATTCACTCTTATATGAGGGGTAGAGTTGTTGAGAGCTTGGTAGAATAGGGATTCTACAACTTCCAGCTTCTGGCTTTGAGAGAGAAGACATCTAGTTGCCTAAACTCTAGGTCAATGAAAGAAGAAATATTATGGAAAGAAGTAAACAGGATTATTGTACTGACTCCTATGTAGGCTGGCTTATTCCTAGAGTTTTTCTCCCTTTTAAAGATTAAAATTTAGGGAAACTGAGGCAGATAGAAATTAGTTTCTCTCTGCAAGGAGTATTATATTTTTAGAGGTTTATTTAAGGTTGGGAATTTAAAGAAAATACAAATAAGAAAGGCACATGCTTGGTGGGCCAAAAGGCCCAATTCAATTTCACTCACATCATGAGAGAAGTCTGCTTGCCAGCAGAGACAGGAAGAGAAGAGACCCCCGCCTATGGAAGAGACCTTTTATCTCATAATTTGCTCTCTGCCCAGGTGAGAATTCAGTAATATTACAAAGCACTCTGGGGAAGTGGAGCGAGGAATTCTGGGAATTGAAGTCCTGGATTCAAGTCTCCATTTTTAAATCCCCCCATTTGATCCTCTGGGAAGAAGGACTTCCCCAAAGGATCATAAAAATATAATCAATTTAAAGATTACAATAATTTGAGGATAAGAGGAAAAAGCCCCAATAATTGCTGGACGCATTGACAAAAAGCCAGTTAGGGGGCAGTCCCCTTTGACATGAAGTATACATACAAATAATTGTTCAATCAACCACACCCAAAGTTCATTTTTGTGCAGCTTGTGGTCTGGAGGCTTCTTCATGGTATCTTCTCCAACAGTTCAGTTTCTGGATTCATAGAGGTAGTATCTTTCTTTACCTAAAATTTTTCTAAAAAGGAATTTAAACTTTGCAATTTAAATAATGATATTTTTTTACATTCTCCCATTAAGAGGGTGTTTGAAAAATACAGTATCACTTAGGGATGCATAGCTGAGGTATGAAGTATATGAATCAATTGGTAAGAGAAATTAAAAAGACATCAGAAAAATCCAAATAAAAAAGAAAATACTGGATGAAAATATAGTCTATCAAAATCTTATGTGTAAAAATTCTAAGTAAAAGAAAAATAAATCTATAGAGTGGTAGTCTCTCGGTGACTGAGAATGACAATTGTCTTTGTGCATTATAATCTATAGATGTACTTACAATGATATTTGTTCAATATAGTTATAGGGGAAAAGCAACAAAATTTAACAGTAGTGAAAACTCAATACATTAAAATGATTCGGTGTAACAGAAGAACATTGAATGTGGTAATATATGAACTTAAAATCACAAAGTTAAACCTTAAACCAAAGCAAACAGTAAAATGCAATAGAATACAGAGATATTTTTTCATAAACCATTGGAGTCTGAAATGTCTTAAAATATATAATCTCCAGTCACTTTAAACTTCCTTGAGTTTTTTTTTTTGGTTGTTGTTTTTGTTTTTAATTATCCATTTAGATGCCTATTGTTGGAAGGCAGAGTGGTAAGGGCTAGGCAATGGGGGTTAAGGGACCCATCCAGGGCCCCACAGCTGGGAAGTATCCAAGGCCAGATTCCAACCAAAGACCTCCCACCTCTAGGCCTGGCTCTCAGTCCAGTGAGACACCCAGCTGCCTCCCCAAAGTTAGCTAAATGGTTGTAAGGAGCTGAATCTCCTCCCTGACACGCATGTGAAGTCAATAAAAGGATCAATGCAATTAAAAAATATCTTTGTAAAATAGCCATGCTTTTAAGTTCCTGCTTGAAAAAAAAAAACCTTTCATCTTTCCCTCTTGTTTCTCTCCCCTCCTACCATCTGCCCACATGGTCAATACCACCGTTTGTTACCAGCTGGTAGAAATGAGTCCTGAGTGATCTGCTCCAAGGATCTGGGTTGAACAGGAACCCAGGTGAGTGAGAGAGAGCACTGGGGTGGGTCAGGAATGACAGTAATGAAGGCTAGCAGCAGCTGGGAGAGCAGACACCAGGTGAGAACAGAGAGGCCAGGAGCAGGAGCCAGAGCCAGCAGCCAGGGTGGGCAGGACTGGGACCAGGTGAGTGATCTGGATCAAACAGGTCCAGATTACAGGCAATAGTAGCCGGGTCAGAAGGGCTGTCACCAGATGATTGATATTGAATCGAGAAGGTCCAAAGCAGATGGCTGTTGGCAGGAGCTGATCAAGATGGTTTTCTAAAAAAGCATCTTGGAGAAAATTGGCTTAAAATATTTTCTAGGCAGTAGCTATTAAAGGCTGAACTAAAGATCAGTAAAGAAAAGAATCAGAAGATTGAGAGTACTTCATTATCCCAACACAGTAAGCCAAAACTGTAATGATAAAAATTTAGGGAAACTGAGGCAGGTAGAAATTAAATTCTCTCTGCAAGGACTATTATATTTTTAGAGGTTTATTTAAGGTTGTGACTTTAAAGAAAATATAAGTAAGAAAGGCATTTGTTAGGTGGGCCAAAAGGCCCAATTCGATTTCATTGACATCATGAGAGACATCTGCTTGCCAGTAGAGAAAGGAAGAGAAGGGACCCCGCCTACAGCAAAGACCCTTTATATCATAGTTTGCTCTCAGCCCAGGTGAGAATTCAGTGAGATTATAAAGCATTCTGGGGAAGTGGAGCAAGGACTTCTGGGGTTTGAAGTCCTGGATTCAAGTCTCCAATTTTACACCCTTCAGGAGTCTTAATAGATATTGGAATCATATATTGCCTCAAAGCCAGCATCCAGAAGATAAGGAACTTTCTTTTACCTAATGTTGCATTTTATGCAGGCATGCAAGCATGCAGGCGCATTTAGTAATATAATGTAGTTATTTTTTAATAATGTAGTTAAAATATAATTTAGTAATATAATAGACAGCTGTAAAAATTAAAATTAAAATACAATAGCTTCAAATATTATATTTTATGAGATTTATTAATAATAACTAGAAGTAACAAAATAAAAAGGTAACAAAGTAAAACCACATGCCCATGGTTAATCTACCTGTTCAAACAACCCGCTCCACCATAGTCGGTGATAGGAAGCAAAGAGAGTGAGACCAGGAACCTAACCAAATTTATCTTCCTGTCTACATCAGCACCTAATTACAGGAATTCAGTAGGCTCCTGGGAAATGTAGTTCAAATGCCCAAGATTTCCAATTACAGACAGTTATTAGGTATCTATACTATCTTAAGCCAGGAGATACAATTAAAAGAGTCCTTTTCTTCAAGGAACCTACATTATAATGGAGAAAGAGTACATAAAAGGAAGTTAAAAATGTAGTATCAAAGCTGGTGGTAAATGAAGAGATGGCTGGGATTCTAAGTCCTTTAAAAAGAGATGCTCTGGGAAGAGTTTTTTCTATCTACTTTCTAACCCTTCAGTCAGAAGAGTAAACTGAGGGTGCTGATGAGACTGAAGCAATCTATATGGTGTTGAGTTTTTTGGTGATATGTTTACCCTGTAGGAAGTCTCATGATTATGATCCTGGAGTTAAAGTTAGGCAGAGCAGCTAGTAGTAAATGAATCATTCTTCACTGATAAGAAGAGTCATGCATAAGTGGATTTTGAAATTAAGGCTACATTTCATTAAAACTCAACTGGAGTGCTGTCATTTGAAGGATATTTCCTCTACAGTGATTTTCTGGGTCAGGTGGTACCTCAATGGATTGAGAGCCAGGCCTAGAGACATGAGGTCCTAGGTCCAAATTTGACCATAGACACTTCTTAGATGTGTGACCCCAGGCAGGTCATTTAACCTCCACTGCCTATCCCTTACCACTCTTCTGCTTTGGAATCAACACATAGTATTGATTCTAAGGTGGAAGGTAGGGGTTATTTAAAAAAAAGGGATTTCTTCTTCTGAATTCTCAAAGAAATACTCACCTCTTCAGTTGTTTTTAAACTAGATATAGAATTTTATTGTTCTATGATGGGGTGGTAAATTCAAATAGAAATGGTTCTCTGTGGGAGCATATTGTCTTTAAAAAGGCACAAATTAGTATTATATGTATAGTATCATATTATAATTTAGTTAAATATGTCTGAATTACATTTTTATCTGGTTCCCATTGGCATTTCAGTGTTTTATACTACTTGGAATTCCATGGGTTATACTTGACATATCTATTCTAGGGGATTCCTAGGGAGAAAATTTCAACTACCAATGCAGACCTTTGCTGTTCTTCAGCTTCTAATTTTAGAGTTATGTGAGGGAAATGAGAGAGTAAATGTTTTACCCAGGGTTACATATGCATTATGCACAAAAACATAATGGAATTTTCTTGACTACAAGATCAGTTCTACTTTTACTTTGTAACCCTGTGTCTCATGGGGTTAGGGATAGTACAATATTAACTTTGCTATTTTGGCCTACCATTAGCACAGATTTTTATACATAATAAGAACCTAATAAACATTTGTTCAATCAATGGTATTGGGTGCAAAAATGATTCTGGCAAGAACTGTCAATGAGTATGAAATTGTGCTTTCAACATATCAAATATAATATGTAGTAGGTACATAACATTTAGCAAGTGCATCAATTCTTTATGAAAATGATCTTAATTGCCTACATTTTGCTCCAACTTATACTTAATTTCTCTTTTTCCAGTGAATATGTTATAGTCTTAGGCTTTTAATGTAAATATTTATGGACTTTATAATTATTTTACATATTAAATAAGAAACACTGGGACAGAGTTTGATCATTGATCTTTGCTTTTAGTTCTCTAGTGTCTTTTTTATACATTCCTCTAATTTAAAAATGTATTTATTTAGAATATTTTTCTATTGTAACATGATGCATGATTTGTCCCACCCCTTTTCCATTCACCCTTCTGGAGCTGCAAAGCAATTCCCTGGGAATATACACATATCATTGTTCAAAACCTATTTCCATATTATTCATATTTGCAATAGAGTAATCTTTTAATGTCAAAACCCTAATCACATCACCCTGAAACCACATGATATATTATATATTTTTCTACTGTATTTCTGCACCCACAGTTCTTTAAATATTTGATAGAGATCACTTGTGAATCCATTTCACAATGGAGATTTTTATTTCTTAGAAAGTTCCTTCATGGCTTGTTCATTTTCTGATTCTGACATGGGATTAAGTATTACATTTCCTCTATTGTTAATGTAGGCAATTTATATTTTTGTAAATATTCATTCATTTCACCTAGATTGTCATATTTATTCCAACATAATTAGACAAAATAGTCATTAGTAATTACCTTACTTTCCTCTTCATTAGAGGTCAGATCAACCTTTTAATCTCTGATACTGTTAATTTAATTCTACTTTCTTTTTTTAAAGATTAACCAGTACTTTATCTATTTTGTTTTATCAAAGTAACAACTGCTAGTCTTATTTATTAGTTCAGTAATTTGTTTCTTTTCTTTTACTTTCAATTTGATTAATTTTTAAAATTTTTGTAGGATTTCCAACTTGGTTTTTATATGGGGATTTTTCCTTTTTTTCTAGAATTTTTTGTTTGTTTCAAGACAATTCATTAACTTTCTCCTCCTTTATTTTGTTGGTATAGGCACTCAGAGATATAAATTTTCCCCTGAGTGCTGTTTTACCTGTATCACATAGGTTTTGATATGTTGTCTCCTCATTGTCATTTTCTTAAATGAAGTCCATAATTGTTTCTATGATTTCTGTTTTGACCCATTTGTTTTGAAGAATAAATTATTTAGTTTCCAATTAATTTTAAATTTACATTTCCATAGGCCATTCTTAAGTACAATTTTTAATGCATTATAATCTGGAAAAGTGGCATTTATTATTTTTGCTTTTTTACATTTGTTTGCAATATTTCCATGCCCTAATACATGGTTGATCTTTGTATATGTACCATGTACTACTGAGAATAAGGTATATTCCTTTTTACCCCTATTAAGTTTTCTACAGATATCTATTAACTCTAATTTTTCTAGTATTTCACCCACTTCCCTTACTTTTTTCTAATTCATGTTTTGCTTTTATTTATCTAATTCTGAAAGGGGAAGGATGAGATCCCCCACTAGTACAATATTGCTATCCAGTTCCTACTTGAGCTCCTTTAATTTTTCCTTTAGAAATCTAGATGTTATACCACTTGATGCATAAATGTCTAGTAATGATATCATTCCATTATTTATAGTGCCCTTTAGCAATATGTAATTTCCTTCCTTACCTCATTCAATCAGATCAATTTCTACTTAACTTTGTCTGGTATCATGATTGCTAATCTTTTTTTTTTTACTTTAGATGATGCATAATAAATTCTGCACCAGCTTTTTATTTTGAATCTGTGTCACCCTGCCTCAAGTGTCTTTCTTATAAACAACATGTAGTAGGATTCTAGTTTTTAATCCACTCTGCTATTGCCTTCCTTTTTATGTGTGAGTTCATCCCATTCACATTCAGTTTTAAGATTAATATGTGTGTATTCCACTCCATCCTATTATCTCCTTTAGAACCTCCTCTATTCCCTTTCACTCTGTTCCTCCTCACCAGTATTTTGCTTTTTGTCACCCCTCTCCAGAATCCCTGCCTTCAATTATATCTGTAGGAATTAAATTTTAATGGTTTGACTAAAATATATGAAAATTATAAATAATATGTTGGTCACTGATTTAAGATATTGTATCTCAAAATCAAAATGACTTTTAATAGTTTTTATTTACAAAAGAGGTGGAAAGAGTGAAAGTGAATAAATACAAAAAGTAATAGAGAAGATGTCTAGCCTATCGCACTAAATAATGCTCTGGTTCTAGACTCAGCCAGGTACAACTTGTTAACCCTCTCAAACAAAGTTAAATTCTTTCAGGAAGTCAGGAAAGGAAAGCTAGCTATTCACTCACCCAAGTTCCCTCTAAGAGGTAGGTCAAGATGACTTGATCTAAAGCTGACTCTTTCTGAAGCAGACTCTCTTCTTGAAGCCAACTTTCTTCTTGAAGATGACTTCCTTCTTGAAGCCTACTTCCCAGGCCCAGAAATTCAGGGCCCATAGCAGATTCTTTTCCCTTCCCCTCTTCACAGGGGCAAATCACAACTTCCAAATTACCCAGCAGGGCACACATTTCTGACTGATTGGGTTAAAATGTTGGAACTCTATTTACTTAGTGGTTAACTAGGTACTAGGTACAAGTACTAAAAGAAAGAGTTGACTAAGTGTTAACTCAAAGTACACAAAGAGAATAAAGCATTCCCTTTCATACCTCCCCTTCCATTGTCTTATTCCCCTGCTATTTCCCCCTAGGGTTAGATAGAATTCTATACCCCACTGAGTATACCAGTTTTTTTTTCCTCTCTGAGCCAGTTATGAAAAAAGTAAAGTTTAAGCATTGCTTTTCACCACTTTTTTTCTTCCCCTCTCTGCAATCAATTTTCACATCTCTTTATGTTATATAATTTACCCTATTATATCTCTCCCATCCCTTTTCTCTCAGTACAGCCCTCCTTTTTAGCCCTTGATTTTTTACATATTATTCATATGCATACATATCATACAAATATATCATTTAATATCATCATGTTTACACAATTATCATATCATCTTATATTATCATATAAAATATCTCATCATAATCAGTTTACTTCCCCACCCTCTTTCTGAGTAAATTCCTCATATCTTCTCTACAATGAAGAGTAATTTTTGAGAATTACAGAAATCATTTTCCCATGTAGACTTATAAACATTTTGAACTTAATGAATCCCTTAAATTTTCTCTTTCTTATTTACCTCTTATGGCTTCTCTTGTGTCTTGTATTTAGATTTCAATTCTTTTTTTTTTTTTTTAGGTCTGATGTATTCCTCAGGAATGCTTGGAAATCTTATATATTATAGAGTGTCCAGTGTTTTCCCTTATAGAATGTATTCAGTTTGACTAGATAGGTGATCCTGTGTTTTAAACCAAATCATTATCCTTCCTGAATGTCAGATTTCACACCTTTCAATCCTATAATGTAGAAGCTGCTAGGTTGTGTGTGATTCTGATTGTAGTTCCATGGTATTTGAATGGTTTCTTTCTGGCTGCTTCAAGAAATTTCTCCTTAGCTTGGTGGCTTTTGAATTTAGCTACTACATTCCTGGAAGTTGTCATTTGAGGATTTCTTTCTGGAGACAATCTATGAATTCTTTCAGTTTCAATTTTATTTTCTTGTTTGAGGATTTCTGGGTAGTTGACTTCGATATTTTTTTTTTGTAATATAATGTCTAATGTTTTCTTATTGATCATGACTTTAAGTTAATCAAATAATTCTCAATTTGCCTCTCCTAGATCTATTTTCTAGGTCGGTTGTTAATTTCAATAAGATATTTCATGTTTTTCTCTGTCCCCCCCCCCCCCAATTCCTTTGATTCTGCTTTATTCTTTCTTGGTTTCTCATGAAATCATTAATTTCTAGATCATCTAACCTGATTTTTAAGGCATTATTTTCCTCTGTCCATTTTTTGTTCTTCCTTTTCTATTGGCCTGTGTCTTCTTGCATAACATTCATTTTTCTTTCCCACATTTCTGTTGCCTCTATTGGTTTTTGAAATCTTTTTTGGAGTTCTTCCAGAATTTGTGTCTAATCATTATTTTTCTTTTGGATTGTGCATGTGTTTCCTTTGATTTCATTGTCCCCTCCTGGGTCTGTACCTTGCTTTTTATCTCCATAAAATTGCTTTAGAGTTAAATGCTTTTTTTTCTTGTTTTCTCATTTTTCCTATCTAATTATAGGTGGGCTTGGATAGATGATGTGATGATCTGAAGGCTGAGATCTCTGAAAGCCCCCTCACCCTGCTCATTCTATTGATCCTTCAGATGCTGATAACTTAAATACTTGCCTCAAACTTAGGTGCAAGCTTTTGATCTCACTTTGATCATGACCAGGTTAGGGGCTGATCAGATTCTAGCCTCAGCCTTAGGCTCAAGTTTTTGGTCTCACTGTGTACTTGATTCAATCAGACATACCCTTTATTGCCCTGTCCTGGAGTTCTTCCCTGAGTTTTAGACAAAAAGATCAGTACTCAGTACTATCATCCACCCCAAAAAGTGAACTATGTCTTTATCCCAAGCCCAGACTAGAATTCCCTGGCCTGGGACTCTGGATTTCTGCCCATGTTTGAAGATTCAGTGTATAGATTGCCTTGTACCACTATTTGCCTAGACAGGATTTCATGATTTGTATACTGGCTTGGCCTTAGGTTCTGAACCTTGGAAAGCAGATGTGATGTGTGGAGGTATGGTTTCCTCTTGTCTTGATCTTCTCTCCTTGCTACAGCTTCTTACTGTCTCTGCTCTCTTCCCACCCTGGTGTTCCAGCTGTTCTATTGCCTACATTGTGGGTTTTTCTTTTCATGAAAGCTTTTTTCACTCTATCTCCTTGTTGGTTCTTTCACTTTTGTATTTGTTTTGTGATGTTATTTTAATCTTGGTCGAAGAGGATTCTTGTGGTGGCACAAAACTGCTTTGGATTAATCTGCCATCTTGTCTCTACAACTGGACTCTCGTTCCTCTTATTTTTAAAAAAGAAACTTGAAAGGAAGCAGCAATGAAGAGAATATTATGTAGGAAAGTTGTGCATTAGTCCAATAAATATACTTCCTGATTCCAAATCCAGTGCTTAATTTCTTGAATCATTTAGCTTTTTTCTTTTTAAAAATAATGAAGAATTATAAGAAAATACCTAACCCAGAGTTCAAGAAAATGATTCTATAATTGTGGGAATAATTATTTATATGTATTTTATGTTAAAATTTAGTAAAAACTATAAAAGCATGAAAACTGATTAGTGTGTTTTTTTCTAACCCTTACCTTCCATCTTGGAGTACTGGCTCCAAGGCAGAAGAGTGGTAAGGGTTAGGCAATGGGGGCCAAGTGACTTGCTCAGGGTCACATAGCTGGGAAGTGTCTGAGGTCAGATTTCAATCTAGGACCTCCCATCTCTAGGCCTGGCTCTCAATCCACTGAGCTACCTAGTTGCCCCAGGTTAGTGTCTTAAGAAGCATGAAGCTCCAACTCCAGACCTTATTTATTTTCTAAGGGTTTCCCAAAGAAAATTTTGTCCAGTTGTTTAATTCTTCTGTCCTCATAAGCAAGAAGTGTTAAAGGGAAGGGTGTTTGGGGATGTGAAGGGATGAATTGTGTTGTGCCAGCATCAGAAGATTATCTGTGGATTCAGAAGGCCAACAAAACCCAGCCAGGCAGAACCTGGTCTGAGACTACACACACAGACCACTCAGTGAAATAATTAAATAGAGGAGGTAAAAATGGTATGGGATAACTCTAAAGCTAAATTTCTAATTAATACCCCAAAATATCTAATATCTCCAAAAGTAGATTTTTCAAAGATTGGTTTTCCTACTCTAATCCTCACCTCTCTTCCTAAAAAAACCCTATCCCTGTTCTTGGCTAAGTTACAACTAACCCCCACCCCCTCTAGTTGGTATAAGGAACTGGTCTGGGTAAGCTTAGTAGGGCTCAGAGAAGTTACAAAAGGACCTATATCTGGTCTCACAAACTATGCAGACAGTTGGTCAGGATCACTAGGTTCTGCTTTAATGAAATACAGCACCCAAGACAGCAAGCAGGACAGGAACAAGGATAGGATTAGATACTAAGGAACTAAAGTCATCACCTATAGATATCTCCAGAGAGAGAAACAACTAACAGCTTCAGTACAAGTCTAACCCTTCCTTCAAAGTTCCAGAATATTTTCTGTTGGTTGCATGCCACTTTACTTTGCAAACTTATACTCCTTAACTTAACTTTTCCTCATAACAGAAGGATATATTTTAATTCTTGAAACTATGTAAAACTATATGCTTACACTCAGTTAAAAAAAGGAAGCCCTCCTTGGTTCATCATACAATAGAATTCATTAAATTATTTTTAATGGCTTGGTACTTCATAAATTGAATAGCTGAGTATAAAAATGTCACAGTATAGACTCTCTAACAGAATTTTTAATATTTTATTTTACTCTTCAATTACATGTAAAATAATTTTAAACTTTTTAAACAATTTGAGCCAAATTTTCCCCCTCTGTCATTTCCCTCCCTTTTCCCTTTGTCTTCCCTCCCCAAAACAGCAAGCAATCTGATAAAGATTTTACAGGTGCAATAAAGTTAAATATTTTTTCCTTATTAGTCATTTTGTGGAAGAAAGCTCAAATAAAAGAAAATGAAAAAATAAAGTGATGTAGAATATGTTCCAGTCAGAATTCAGATTGCACCAGTTCTTTCTTTAGATGTGGATGGCATTTTTCATCAGGAATCCCTGGGGATTGCCTTGTATCATTTTATTTCTAAGAGTTGTTAAATTATTCACAATTATTCATCATATACTCACTATTCCTGTTAATGTGCACAATGTTCTCCTAGTTCTGTTCACTTCACTTAGTTCACATAAGTCTTTTCATGTTTCATTGCTAGAAAGGGATCTGACAAAATTAAAGTAAGATTATTAGCACTAACCAAAGCTCAATCTAATTTAGTTGTATAGACTAGTGTGTTTCACAATCTTTTTCCATTTTTTCTTTATCTGTTTTTTTTTTTTGCAATTAGGCCTAGAAAAATATGAAAAATTGCTTTGCGGATATAAGTAGACTTTTTTTTTACAAAGAAACAGTATGAAAATATAACTATATGCTTTCCACATAGAACCTATGGAGTCATAATATCCCAGATGATTTTCATGATCAGCTATAAAGGGAGATCATGCTTTTTACACTTTGCTTTTTCTTCAGATAAAATATTTGCAATTGGAGAGAAGCAAGGAAGAATAGTGAATAGAATTCAGAAGGAGCTGAGTTCACATCTTCCCTCCAACATGTACTGGCTGTGTGATCAAGTAACAAGTTTCAGACCAAACTCCACTCCTTAACTACCAAGTTATAAATGGGCAGTGATTTATGTTGCTAATCTGCTGATAAAAGTTGTTGATCTTTGGAATATGAATATATGTGACTTCAAATTGTCTGGTTTAGATATAGTAATAAAGAAAAATATTCAAAATATTTATGAAGAATTGTGAATTTTAATTTTTACCCTTTACAGAACTCTCAACCAAATTGTAATAATTTAGCATTTTCATATTCTTAAACACATTAAAGTATTTTTCTGTTTCTTTTTTGACAGATTAAAAAGTAGTCTATCCTCAAATTTCCATCTGAATCTTTTTTTAAATGTTAAAAGAGAAAAACAGGTGACTTAATAGTTTATCAGTTAACATAATCTGAAGTCTGAATTTATATAACATTGTAATGCATTTAAAATGTTTTTTTTTGAGAATCAGAAATAGCAAAAAATACTTACTTGATTGATTTGGTAGTGTATGTATATATATATATCTGTGTGACTGTAGAATTCATTCCCAGTAGGATGTTTCATTCTTAGGTGCATTAGGAATTTAACTTATGTTGATAAGGATCATGGATGATGAGTCAAAGCAGAAAAAAGAAAACCTAGTAACTACCTTGATGATGAACTAATGACTATTCATACCTTCTTGAACTCTGTTTTTGAAATTGGCCTATAAAGGTTGAAGGACCATAGAAAAAGAGGGAACCAAAGCAAGAGAGAGACACAAAAAGGGGATATACAAAGAGCTCAAATTCCCTCCAACATTTAGTATTTTCCTTTAATGTCATATTAGTCAATATGCTAGGTGTGAAGTGGTACCTCAGAGTTGTTTTGATTTACATTTCTCAGATCAGGAGGGATCTAGAACACTTTTTCATGTGATTATTGATCATTTTGATTTCTGAAAGGGGAAGGTTGAAGTCCCCCACTAGTACGGTTTAACTATCTATTTCCCTTTTAAGATTCTTTAATTTCTCCTTTAGAAATCTGGATGCTATTGGTGCATAAATGTGTTTAGTATTGATATCACTTCAGTATTTATAGTACCTTTTAGCAAGGTATAATTTCATTCTTTATTTTTTTAAATCAGATCAAATTTACTTTAACTATGTCTGGTATTATGATTGCCACTCCTGCTTGTTTTACTTTAGATGATGCATAATAAATTCTGTTCCAGCCTTTTCCCTTTAAACTATGTATGCCACCCTACCTTGAATGTGTTTCTTATAAACAACATATAATAGGATTCAGTTTCTTTTAATCCATTCTGCTGTTGCCTTCCTTTTTATGCATAAATTCATCCCATTCACATTCAGCTTTATGATTACTAACTCGGTATTGCCCTTCATCTTACTTACTCCTTTTGATCCTGTTCTATTTCAGCCCAGTCTGGAGTGGCATACTCTTCTTGGTTCAGCCAGAAGACACAGGCTTCTGATTTTTTTGTTTTTGTTCTTGTTTGCTTTCTGTCTACTACTAAGATTCTGAATTAGACAAAGCAGGACTGATATAGAGTAGACGGGAGTGGGAGAACCCTCCACCAGCCTTGGGGACTGGCCTCAACTCTGAAGCTGAGGAAAAAAAAATCTCCAATCCCAACTGGTTATTAAGTTTTATATTATTAGAATATCACAGTCAGATAAGTGGACTATTTTTCTGGTCATAGAGGGAGCTGAACCTCAGTTCAGTCATTCAAAGACAAACAGACCTTATTGGACCCCTGCTGTTTCCTCTCAGCAGGGGCATTTCTCTCCTTTGCCTCACCAAGCAATATTCCCTCTCTCCCCTCAGCTACCCCCATACAAACCTCCCATTATCCCCCCATATTTTCCAATTCCCCATTTCCTTTCCCAAATAAATATTACATGTGTTATAAGCTTACATCCTTTGCCTTCCTGAATATCATATTCTGTTCCTTCCCATCCTTTAATATAGAAGCAGCTAGGTCCTTTGTGATTCTGATTGTAGCTCCATAGTATTTGAATTGTTTCTTTCTGTCTGCTTACAGTATTTTATCCTTGAATTGGGGGTTCTTGAATTTAGCTATTATATTCCTGGAAGTTATCACTTGAAGATTTCTTTCTTCAGGTAATTTGTGAATTCTTCCAATTTCAATTTTATTTCTTGTTTGAGAATCTCTGGGGAGTTTTCTTTGATGATTTCTTCTTTGCGAACTTCTAGGGAGGAACCAAGATGGTAGAGTGAACCAGAGCAGCTCCATGTCTCCCAGAAAATCCTCACTGACAAAATTAAAATAACACCACAAAACGAATACAGGAAGAGCAAGTCAAGACCAAGCCACATATATCCATTCCACATCTACTGTCCAAGGTTTAAAATCTAAACCCAAGCCAATATTCAGATCTTGACCTGCCTGGGTAAATTGTGGTACAAGCTAACCCACACTTCTTGAAATTTCAAAACTGTGGAGAAGTCCAGAGTCCTAGCCCAGGGCAATCTGGGCTGAAATGGACCAATTCATGTGGGCCCAGAGTGAATCCAGGAATCCCAGTCAGGGCTTGAGAGGAGGACATAGTACACAGTTTTGGGTGGCTGATAGTACTAAGGTGGACCCTGGACCTTTTTGCCTAACGTTAATTGCAGAACTTCAGGACAGGGCAATCAAGGGTGTGACTGATTAGATCAAGTACATAGTGAGACCAAAAACTTGCACCAAAGTTTGGGACCAAAATTTGATCAGCCCCTGAACTGACAATTTCAGAGTGAGATCAAAAGCTTATGCCCAACCCAAAGGCAATTCATTAAGCTATCAGCATCTCAAGGGTCAATTCAGTCAGCAGAATCAGAAGGCTCTCAGAGCTCTCAGCATTCAGACCATCACTTTATCCTCCAAAAACTGAAAATGGTAAAAACCCAGAAAATAAACTGAAAATATCATCAAAGAAGGACTGAAATTTTAGAGGATGACACAACTTCTCAGAAAACAGAGCCAACCTATAATTTAATAGGAAAAATGAGAAAAAAAAAACTAGAAAAGAACCTAATTATAAAGAATTTTTATGCAGACAAAGAGCAAGGTCTAGATAATTTCTTGTATTATGATATTTATCCTTCTTTTTTTTTCTTGATCATGGCTTTTAGATAGCCCAGTATTTCTTAAATTGTCTCTCCTGCATCTATTTTCCAGGTCAGTTTTTTTTTTTTTTTAATGAGGCATTATATGTTTTCTGTTTTTTCATGCTTTTGGTTTTGTCTTTTTGTTTCGTGATGTCTTATGAAATAATTAGATTATCATTATTCAATTCTAATTCTTTTTTTTAAATTTTAATATATTTTATTTGATCATTTCCAAGCATTATTCGTTAAAGACATAGATCATTTTCTTTTCCTCCCCCCCCAACCCCCATAGCCGACCCGTAAGTCCACTGGGCATTAGATGTTTTCTTGATTTGAACCCATTGCTTTGTTGATAGTATTTGCATTAGAGTGTTCATTTAGAGTCTATCCTCTGTCATGTCCCCTCAACCTCTGTATTCAGGCAGTTGCTTTTTCTCGGTGTTTCCACTCCCATAGTTTACCCTTTGCTTATGAATGGTGTTTTTTCTCCTGGATCCCTGCAAGTTGTTCAGGGACATTACACCGCCACTAATGGAGAAGTCCATTATGTTCGATTATACCACAGTGTATTAGTCTCTGTGTACAATGTTCTCCTGGTTCTGCTCCTCTCGCTCTGCATCACTTCCTGGAGGTTGTTCCAGTCTCCATGGAACTTCTCCACTTTATTATTCCTTTGAGCACAATAGTATTCCATCACCAACATATATCACAGTTTGTTCAGCCATTCCCCAATTGATGGGCATCCCCTCGTTTTCCAGTTTTGGGCCACCACAAAGAGCGCAGCTATGAATATTTTTGTACAAGTCTTTGTGTCCATTATCTCTTTGGGGTACAGACCCAGCAGTGCTATGGCTGGGTCAAAGGGTAGATATTCTTTTGTCGCCCTTTGGGCATAGTTCCAAATTGCCCTCCAGAATGGTTGGATCAGTTCACAACTCCACCAGCAATGAATTAAAGTCCCTACTTTGCCACATCCCCTCCAGCATTCATTACTTTCCTTTGCTGTTATGTTAGCCAATCTGCTAGGTGTGAGGTGATACCTCAGAGTTGTTTTAATTTGCATCTCTCTCATTATAAGAGATGTAGAACACTTCTTCATGTGCTTGTTAATAGTTTTGATTTCTTTATCTGAGAACTGCCTATCCATTTCCCTTGCCCATTTATCAATTGGAGAATGGCTTGATTTTTTGTACAATTGATTTAGCTCATTATAAATATGAGTAATTAAACCTTTGTCAGAGGTTTCTATGAAGATTTTTTCCCAATTTGTTGTTTCCCTTCTGATTTTAGTTATATTGGTTTTGTTTGTACAAAAGCTTTTTAGTTTGATGTAGTCAAAATTATTTATTTTACATTTTGTGATTCTTTCTATATCTTGCTTGGTTTTAAAGCCTTTCCCCTCCCAAAGGTCTGACATGTATACTATTCTGTGTTTACCCAATTTACTTATGGTTTCCTTCTTTATGTTTAAGTCACTCACCCATTTTGAATTTATCTTGGTGTAGGGTGTGAGGTGTTGATCTATTCCTAGTCTCTCCCACACTGTCTTCCAATTTTCCCAGCAGTTTTTATCGAATAGTGGATTTTTGTCCCAAAAGCTGGGATCTTTGGGTTTATCGTATACTGTCTTGCTGAGGTCGCTTTCCCCCAGTCTATTCCACTGATCTTCCTTTCTGTTTCTTAGCCAGTACCAAATTGTTTTGATGACTGCTGCTTTGTAATATAGTTTTAGGTCAGGGACTGCAAGGCCCCCATCATATGTGTTTTTTTCCATTATTTCCCTGGATATCCTTGATCTTTTGTTCTTCCAAATGAACTTTGTAATGTTTTTTTCTAAATCAGTGAAGAAGTATTTTGGTAGTTCAATGGGTATGGCACTAAATAGATAAATAAGTTTGGGTAGGATGGTCATTTTTATTATATTGGCTCGTCCTATCCATGAGCAGTTAATGTTTTTCCATTTGTTCAAGTCTAGTTTTAGTTGTGTGGTGAGTGTTTTGTAGTTGTGTTCATATAGTTCCTGTGTTTGTCTTGGGAGGTAGATTCCTAGGTATTTTATTTTGTCTAATGTGATTTTGAAAGGGATTTCTCTTTCTAGTTCTTGCTGCTGAGCTGTGTTGGAGATATATAGAAAAGCTGATGATTTATGTGGGTTTATTTTGTATCCTGCAACATTGCTAAAGTTGTTGATTATTTCAATTAGCTTTTTGGTTGAATCTCTAGGATTCTTTAAGTAGACCATCATGTCATCCGCAAAGAGTGATAACTTGGTCTCCTCCTTGCCTATTTTGATGCCTTCAATTCCTTTATCTTCTCTAATTGCTACTGCTAGTGTTTCTAGTACAATGTCAAATAGTAGAGGTGATAATGGGCATCCTTGTTTCACTCCTGATCTTATTGGGAATGCATCTAGTTTATCCCCATTGCAGATGATATTAGCTGTTGGTTTTAGATATATAGTGTTTGTTATTTTTAGGAATGACCCTTCTATTCCTATGCTTTCTAGTGTTTTTAATAGGAATGGGTGTTGTATTTTATCAAAGGCTTTTTCTGCATCTATTGAGATAATCATGTGGTTCTTGCTAGTTTGTTGTTGATGTGGTCAATTATGTGGATGGTTTTCCTAATGTTGAACCAGCCCTGCATCCCTGGTATGAATCCTACTTGATCATGGTGAATGATCCTTCTGATCACTTGCTGGAGTCTTTTTGCTAGTATCCTATTTAAGATTTTTGCATCTATATTCATTAGGGAGATTGGCCTATAGTTTTCTTTCTCTGTTTTTGACCTGCCTGGTTTTGGAATCAGTACCATGTTTGTGTCGTAAAAGGAGTTTGGTAGAACTCCCTCTTTGCTTATTATGTCAAATAGTTTGTATAGTATTGGGATTAACTGTTCTCTGAATGTTTGATAGAATTCACAGGTGAATCCATCAGGCCCTGGGGATTTTTTCTTAGGAAGTTCTTTGATGGCTTGATGGATTTCAATTTCTGATATGGGATTATTTAAGAATTCTATTTCTTCTTCTGTTAGTCTAGGCAGTTTGTATTTTTGTATATATTCATCCATTTCTCCTAAATTGGTGTATTTATTGCCATATAATTGGGCAAAGTAATTTCTAATGATTGCCTTAATTTCCTCTTCATTGGAGGTGCTGTCCCCCTTTTCATCTTTAATGCTGTGAATTTGCTTTTCTTCCTTCCTTTTTTTAATTAGATTGCCCAGTACTTTGTCTATTTTGTTTGTTTTTTCAAAGTACCAGCTTCTTGTCTTATTTATTAAATCAATAGTTCTATCACTTTCCATTTTATTAATTTCTCCCTTAATTTTTAGGATTTCTAATTTGGTTTTCTGCTGGGGGTTTTTAATTTGATCGCTTTCGAGTTTTTTCAATTGCATTTCCAATTGATTGATCTCTGCTCTCCCTTGTTTGTTAATATAAGCATTCAGGGATATGAATTTGCCTCTGATTACCGCTTTGGCTGCATCCCAAAAGGTTTGAAAGGATGTTTCGCCATTGTCATTTTCCTCGATGAAATTATTAATTGTTTCTATGATTTCTTCTTTAAATAAACGGTTTTGGAGTATCATATTGTTTAATTTCCAATTGGTTTTAGATTTGGTTTTCCATGTACCATTACTAATCATTATTTTTATTGCCTTGTGATCTGAGAAGGCTGCATTCATTATTTCTGCTTTTTTGCATTTGTGTGCTATGTTTCTGTGACCTAATGTATGGTCAATTTTTGTGAATGTGCCATGTGGTGCTGAGAAGAAGGTGTATTCCTTTTTATCCCTATTTATTTTTCTCCATATGTCTATTAATTCTAATTTTTCTAAGATTTCATTCACTTCTTTTACCTCTTTCTTATTTATTTTTTGATTTGATTTATCTAAATTTGATAATGGTTGGTTTAAGTCTCCCACTAGTATGGTTTTATTGTCTATTTCTTCCTTCAATTCTCCTAGTTTCTCCATTAGAAATTTGGGTGCTATATTATTTGGTGCATACATGTTGATTAATGATATTTCCTCATTGTCTAGAGTCCCTTTTAACAAAATATAATTGCCTTCCCTATCCCTTTTGATCAGGTCTATTTTTGCATTGGCTTTATCAGATATCATGATTACCACTCCTGCCTTCTTTCTATCAGTTGAGGCCCAGAAGGTCTTACTCCATCCTTTAATTCTGACCTCGTGGGTGTCAACCCGCCTCATGTGTGTTTCTTGAAGACAACATATGGTAGGGTTTTGGATTCTAATCCATTCTGCTATTCGTCTACGTTTTATGGGTGAGTTCATCCCATTCATGTTCAAAGTTATGATTGTCATTTGTGGACTCCCTGGCATTTTGATTGCCTTCCCTAATTCTAACCTTTTCTTCTTCGGCTCTACCTTTTAGTCCAGTGATTTACTTTGAATCAGTCCCCCTTGTCCCCTCCCTTGATGTTTCCCTTTTTAGTCCCTCCCTTTTTCTTCCCTCCCCCTGCCCCCTCTCTTTCCCTCCCTTTTTGTTCTCCCTCTCCCCCTCCCCCCCTTAGTTTTCCCTTCTCCTTACCCTTGTTGGGTAAGATAGAATTCAAGATCCCAATGGATCTGGATGTTTTTCCCTCTCAGAGTTGATTTCCCTGAGATTGAGGTTTAAGTAACCCCCCCCCCTCTTCCTCTCCTTCTTATAGGAGTTTTCTTCCCCTCCCCTTCCCATGTGAATTTTTGTGGGAGAACCATTATTCTATTTGGTCTTTCTTTACCCCCTATTTATACATTACATTTTCCCCACATGTTAGTATACATAGATTGATATAAATGTAGTCCTTATAGAAGAGAGTTTGAGTAAAAGAAGAAGATAACATTTTTCCCCTTTCCTTAATATTTACCTTTTCAGGTATTCCTTGCTCTTTGATTTTCGGTATCAAACTTTCCACAGAGCTCTGGTCTTTTCTTTGCAAAGAGTTGGAAGTCTTCTATTTTGTTGAATGCCCATACTTTCCCTTGGAAGTATATAGTCAGTTTTGCTGGGTAGCTGATTCTTGGTTGGAGACCCAGCTCTCTTGCTTTTCTGAAGATCATGTTCCATGCCTTACGATCATTCAGAGTAGAACTTGCAAGGTCTTGTGTGACCCTGATTGGCATTCCTTTATATCGAAATTGTCTTTTTCTGGCTTCCTGTAGGATTTTTTCTTTGGTTTGATAGCTTTGGAATTTGGCAATTACATTCCTGGGAGTTGTCTTTAGGGGGTTTAGTGTAGAAGGTGTTCTGTGAGCTCTGTCAGTGGCTGTATTGCCCCCTTGTTCTAGAATCTCTGGGCAATTTTCTTTGATTATATCTTGTATCACCATGTCCAGTTTGGTGTTTATTTCTGCCTTTTCTGGGAGTCCAATTATTCTTAAATTCTCTCTTCTCCCCCTGTTTTCCAGATCTATCACCTTGTCGGTGAGATATTTTATGTTCTCTTCTAATTTCTTGGTGTTTTGGCTTTGCTTTATTAGTTCTTGCTTTAAAGCCTGGTTTTCTTTTACAGTTTGGTCAAACTAGTTTTGTAGATGCGTGAATTTATTTTGCATTATTTCCAACTTTTCCTCCCAGAGGGCTTCCATCTTTATGGTCATTTCTGATTCAAATTCTTCATGGGTTTGTGGAGAGTTTCCATTTCCTTTGGAAGATTTTGGAGCATTTTCTTGTATATCTTCTTCTATCTGCTCTGTATTTTGTATTTTGGCTCCATAGAATGTGTCCAAAGTCGCCCCTTTCTTCTTATTTTTCTTGGTATTTTGGGGCTTCTGTGCTTCTGTGGAGTTTGCCATTTCTGAATGGGAGGATTAGCTTTTCTTATCTCTGTCTGGTGTTCAGAGGCTTTAGTCCTGGGCAGATTGTCGGTTCTATGAGCTTTCCCTGGGTTAAACTGAATATGCCTCACTGGAACTGGAATGGAAGGGTCGGACCACGAGGCCACACTCTCCCCCCGGCTCGCTTTCCGGAAGTTGCCTTCAGAATCGCTGGCTGTGAGGCTGTTTTGTTGGCCTGCGTGGGGATGGGCTGCAGCTTCCCCAAGCTCTGAGGGCAGGGACTTTCACTGAGACTTGGATAGCAGGATCCAGCCCGTGAGGCTGTCTTGCCCGCCCTGAGGGTTGCTGTTGTTTGGACCAGCTCTCTGCAGCAGGAGCCCCAGGCAGTAACTTTCACTGGGACTCGGGTAGAAGGCCCTGAGGGTTGTTGTTCCGAGGACCCTGCTCTCTGAGCCGGGCCCGGCTGCGGCTTCCGGGAGCCTTGGACTCTGCGCTCCTACCCCTGAGTTCCAAGTGATCTGGGGTTCTGGCTTTTGAGGGGAGCCGTACCTTTTGAACCGGGTCCAGGTCCTGGAGGAGGGTTCCCAGGGTCTGTGCTGTTGATCGTTTTGAATTTCGGCGCCTTAGGAGCTTATATTTTGAGATCGGTCAGGAAGGGTTTTCCGGAGATCTGAACTTTAGCTTTCTCTAAGCCGCCATCTTAACCGGAAGTCTCAATTCTAATTCTTAAGGCCTGATTTTTATCTTTCAGCTTTTGGATCTCCTTTTTCATATCTTCTTGCACTGCTTTCATTTCTTTTCTCCATTTTTCCTCTGCCTCTTAATTGATTTTCTAAATCTTTTTTGAACTCTCCCAGAATCTGTTTTCAATTCATATTTTACTCTTGGACTTTGCATGTGTTTGTTTTGTTTTCACTTCTGTGTCTGTATCTTGCTATTTGTCTACATAAAAATTCTTTATAGTTAGGTGCTTTCCTAGATTTTGCTCATTTTTCCTATCAAATTATACTTTGGTTCTGTTTTTTGGGAGGTTAGGGTAACCTCTTCCAATATGGTATGATGGTATGAGGGCTGATAGTACTTATAGTCGCCTCCCACTGCTGATTCAATTGAAATCATTGAGATGCTGTCAGCTTAAGGACTTGCCTCTGGCTTGGGTGTAAGCCTTTGGCCTTACATTGAGATTCATCTGTCAGGAACTGGTCAAATTCTAGCCTCAGGGTTAGATATAAAGTTTGTTTTTTTGGTCTCATTTTGTACTTGTACTAATTTGTACTTGTACATTTGTACTAATTTGATATGCAATTGTTTGTCTTGACCCGGAGCTCCAACCTGAGCCCTACACTAAAAGATCAGAACCCACCTCAAGTCCTCCAACCACCCCAAACTGGGATCTATGTCCTTACTCCAAGCCCAGACTGGGACTCATGGCTTTGCTCTGGGACCATATGGGTTAGCTCATGTCATCACAGACTGCCCTGGGCTGGGATTCTGGACTTCCTCAAAAGTTTAGAATTTCAAGGGGTGTCAGCTTATTAGGCCTCTGAATGCCTAGGCAGTGTCCCAGGTTGTAGATATTGGATTGGGGCTTAGGTACTAAACCTGGAACAGCAGGTGTGGGGTGGGTGTGTGTGGCATGTCCTTCTCTCCTTGCTAAAGTCTCCTGATGACTGTGCTCCCTTTTCACCCCTGTACCCCAGATGTTCTATGTCTAACTTTTGTATTTTTGTTTTCTCAAAAGTTGTTTCAATCTGACTCCTTGTTGTTTCTTTTTCTCCTGTATTTGTTTTGTGATGCTATTTTAATCTTGGCTGAAGAGGATTCTTGTGGTGACACTGAGCTTCTCTGCTTTACTCTGCCATATTGGCTCCACCTCCTCCAACATTTGCTCTTCACTATTAATATGAATTATTCAGTCTCTGAAGGTCTTGGGAAAGCTTATATATCTTTGGCAATCATGCTTCTCCTCATGGGGTGTTCTCCTGTCTCAGAATGGTCCTAGAGATCAGAAATATCATAAAAATCCTTAACAGGGACAGAGCTCTCCTCAAGAAAAGACAGAATTGACCTTGAGTGTTTACAGGCTACAATATCAGTTTTTTCTATGTTTTGTTGAGTTTAATAACATTAGCTCAATATCTGATGATTCCTTATTCTCCATATATGAATGGGAGCTTGAAGCCTTTATCCATTTGGGCAGAAGTCAATATGGGAGCAAAATTCTGGTATTCCTAGTGGGTATTTTTATGGAAATGTAATAAAAAGAAAGATATTTGAGAGACAATACTTGCATCTGTGTTATTCCAGAAATTCAATTCTAGACCATATATGAAATATGCAAAAACAAAACATAATGTAAACATTAAAGTATTACACACATGTAGTTATTATCCCAATTACTAATTACTTTAAAAAGCCAAAATACTTTTTGTTCAATTAAATATTAAACACATTATGAATTTAGCCTTTTAGAATGAAGTAATTAATTTCTCTTTTAAAAAAGGAATGAAATTTTGTGTGGAAATTCAGAACTTCCCCATTGTTATTTTGGGATTGTTTAAGGGAAAAAGACAAGATTGAAACATCTAAATATTTTAAGTTTATTGGTGGGGAAAAGGAGAGGAAGTAGGGTAACAAGGGAGTAGGAAAAGTTCTTAACTTTATCCCCAAACCTAAATTCCTTTAATACAATCCTAATGGCTATCTTATGTAGGCTAAATAAGTTAAGTTCCCCCCAAATAGGACATCACAAAACAGAGTCCAGTAAATGAGCCAAGATCCCATAGGTAAAGTTCAACTTAGGTACAGAATACAAGGGATGGTTTTCCTTTGGTCTTCTATCCAGCTGCCGGCAGCCAGTAAAAGTAGTTTTTCTACTCTAAAGTTGGTATATCACAAAGGGCCAGAAATGTTGTAGAAAGATGAAAATCACAACTACCACCAAACTTCCCCAAAAAGACTGTTTTGTTTTGTTTTTTCAGTTGGGACCTTAGAATTTTGAACCTGGCTCCCATGTGATTCTCTGTCACATGTCCCTGTAAATAAAATGCAGTTCATTTTGCACACTATTTTACAATCTTCCTTTGCTTACTATACCATAAAGTATAAAGAGATCAAAGTTCTACATCAGTTGAGATAATCATAAATTTTATTAAGCATAATCAAGCCTCATATCTGAAATTAGCAGTTTAACCTCTTTTCATAAAATCACATTCACATCACCCAACATGTAGCCTTAATGTATAATTACAATATAAAATTATTTGATAAATCATTAAAAAGAGTATTCCTAAAATATTTTATATCTTCCTAAAATTAGAGGTTTAGGTATGGATATAAAGTATCATAGATCCATATAGTCCAATATGCATACTACAATATTCTCATTTTATCAGTTAGTAATCTGTGGTCTTGATTTGCACATTTCTAACAAGTAATAAATGGCATAAAATCAAGATTAGAAACCAGATGGTCCAATGATGAAACCATAATTCTTTTGGCTTTTTCACACTGCCTCTTCCCTTCACTAAAAATGATCAATTATCTATGGAATTTATTCATGAGCAACTGGAGAATTTCCATGTGAAATGGAAAGAACTCCAGGAATTTATGCAGAACAAAAGGAGCAGAACCAGGAGAACATCATAAAAAGAAACCAATACATTGTGGCACAATCAAATGTAATAGACTTTTCTACTAGCAACAATGCAATGACCCAGGACAATTCTGAGGGACTTATGAGAAAGAATGCTATTCCCATCCAGAGAAATAACTGTGGGAGCAGAAAAACAAAAGAAAAATATGTGATCAGTCACATAGTTTGAGGATATGATTAGGGTTTTTACATTAAAAGATCACGCTATTTCAAATATGAATAACATGGAAATAGGTTTTGAACAATGAAACATATATAATCCAGTGGAATTGTTTGTCCATTCCAGGATGGGGGAGGGAAAAGTTGTGGGAAAAATCATGAATCATGTAATTATGGAAAATATTCTAAATGAATTTAAAATTAATTTTAAAATGATTTATTTCTCAGGAGAAAGAAACATTAAACATCAGGTTAAGAAAATGAGGTGGTGCAAATAATAGAGTATGGGGTCTGGATCTGGGAAGATATAACTCGGTGTCCTACCTCATACACTTACTTGATATAGAAACCTGGGAAAGTCACTTAACCTCAGTCTTCCTTAAGGCCCTATTCTATAAAATGAGAAAGAAAAAAATACCTATTTTGGGGAAGTTGTGAGGACAAAATGAGATATTTTTGTAAAGCACTTTGAAAACCTTGAAATGCTATATAAATACTAATTATTATAAGTTCAATAGAGTTGTAGATTTGAATCAGAGGACCTGTTTCTGCCACTTACTTCATGACACCATTTAATATCTCTATACCTCAGTTTCCTCCTCTATGATATAAGAGGAGGATTTCCAATTGACCTTAAAAGTCCTTTTTAGCTCCAATGAGGTCAACTAATTTCATATCTCAATCCCTTCAACAAATGACAAACTATCTCTACCCCACTTCATATTCAATAGGAAAATAACATTTCATGTCTCCAAGAGATATTGTAAGAGTGAATCTAATAAATATTTTAGCTATATTATTCCAGGGTGTTCTATCAAAAGTTTTATTTAAAAAGGACAACAACAGGGAAATGGGTTTGAGTCAAGAACACGTGATAACCAGTGGAATTGTGCGTTGGCTATGGGAGAGGGAAAGGTGGTGGTGGGGGGGCAGGGAGGAAAAGAAAATGATCTTTGTTTCCAGTGAATAATGTTTGGAAATGACCAAATAAAATAATGTTTAAAATTAAAAAAAAAAGGTGTCCCCCTAAAACTCATTATGATTTTTATATTTGCTTATCTGTGCATAAGTTAAACCACTCTAAGCAAGTATAAGTTCATTGAGGCCAGGAATTATTTTATGTGACTCTTGCATGGTTGTCTTTATAGTTTTTATGTCTATTATAATGTCACAATGTAATAAATACCTGGAAAATCTTTGTGAAATTGAATTATTTCCTCATATTTTATGTTCTCTATTGCTTTGCCTGATGGTGTTATCTAATTTTAAAATAACAAAGTGTAGGGTGTGCATTTTATTAGCACAGCATTATAAATGCATGATCAGACATTTATACAAAGTTTAATAAGGAAGATTATGACAATTATATTTAAATAAAATAGGAGATTTGAACTCTTTAAGTATATGAAAGGAACTCCACAAAGATATTAGTTGAAGTCTCAATTTCTCCATTCATAATTGCTTCCAACCATTTTCACTATTCCCTTTTAGGTTATTCTCATTTTTGCAGCTTAATGGCACTTCATATTAGTGCTGAGATTCACAATTACTTTTATTTATTAATTATCTGGCATTATATATAGCTATTAACTAGGCACAGGGCATTAGGCTTCATACATTACACTGCAAATCTCTGAGGTAAGAAGCATGACTTTATGTCTTGTATTGCACCATAGCCCACACTTAATACTCAACAAATTAAAAAATAATAACAATAAAAACTAAGTAATAAAAATGGCCACAAAGGGGAGAGAGACAGCAGAAGAACTAAGACCTATAATAATAATTGATGTAATATAGACTCTGATTGAACAGGTAGTTTTTCCATCTCCCCTTACCCCACAGGTAGAGTCTGAGCCAGGCTCAAAAGATATGTAAATGTGAGAATTTATAGATGAAGTTTGGTAAAAGTAATGGGTCAGTGCACATCTAGGAGAAAGGTATCAAAGGACAATGAGAAGATTTCTTTAATCACAAATTTTCATTTGGACACTTTTAGACCCAAGGGAAAAAAATAGTATTAGGACACTATCATTTTCCAAACATTGTGAATTAAAGCTCAAATATCTAAACCTAACCCTGCATTTACTTCTACAGATGACTCTGCAAGAGTTAGCAATTCCCATCATCAATTTCCCCCTTATTTTACATCTATATGACTCTATCCAAAGACACTCAAGTGATTTTTTTTAACAAAGGTAATTATGTTAATCTTCAAGACATACAATTAAGAAGTAAAAAGGAAGGCTGAGAAACAACAGATTACATGTACAGAAAGACGAAAAATTGAATAACATTTCTAGCAAGACACTACTACATCATTACTGTCTTCCTGGTTAAGTTGTTATCTTACACACATATATAGATAGAAAAAATATATACATATGTTATCTTTTTAGGTGTTTAGCATCATATCTTAAGGATTATATATTCTAAAATCTGAATATTTAATGGCACCTGTCCAGATCGATAGATTTTAGAGAGTTGAACCCATTTCATGGGAAGGCAAGTACTTAGGTTATGTTTACAATTTGCAAAGTAGCTTCTGATTCAGTTTTCATTTTAGGAAGAACAAAGTTCTATCCATAGCTCCACTACTTAATAAACACAGTGGTTCCATGTTGCCTCTAGAATCAAATAAGTTTATTTAGGAATTACTTTACATAATTACTTCCCGTTTTTCTAAAGTGAATATATATTATTCAACTTAATTATTCTCTTTACCTTTATTCTGGATATCCCCCATGCCTAGATGGTATTACCTCTTCATTTTCGCTTTTTATAGCAATTATTTCTTTTAAACTGCAATTCATTCCTGATCCAACTAGCTGATAGTATCTGAAGTTAATTTTTATTTCTTTTATATACAGATTAAATTGATATTTACATCCATACACATCATAAATATGTATATTTAGAGATATGTGAAGGTATATATGTATAAACATGCACTTCCCCCATAATAAAAAGATAAGTTCTTTGAAGGCAAGTATTATCTTTATATACTCAAGATACTTAATATTTTATAAATTCAAAATACCTAGCACTGCTATAGAAGAAAGAAGTCAAATTCAAAATAATAAACACATATTAAGCACCCACTATATGCTAGGTATTTTGTTGGGATAGGAATATAATTCATAAGAGAATAGATCCTTCACATAGTTTGCAATGTAATTGGGGACAACAACACACAAAATAATGCAGAAAATTAGAGGGAACAATAAAGAATAACTGGCTCAGGGGTATCTTGTTCTATGATGTTGAAACCATGCAGAGCAGAGGATGCAAAGAGGCGTAGGTTGAGATTCTCAGTGCTGTCCTCTATATAGGAAGGTATTTTTAGGAGTCTGATTTTTCATCCTCTAGCCCTTCAATCAGGAGTATAGTCTGAGGTAAGTTGTGTCAGGAAATGGAGGAGTTAGTATCAGGATTTTATTTTTTTAAGTAAAATGTTAAACCAGGAACAAGCCTGGGGGTGGTCCAGGCCCTTTCTAATGTTTTTTTTTTGTTTGTTTGTTTATTTTTGTTTGTTTGTTTTTTTGGAGGCCAAGGAAAGGAGACTCATCTGCCCATCTGAAAGTTGTTCATTATTCCTTAATTCAATCAGCTCTGAGGAATTGCTGCTTGGATGACCAAGGTCCTACACCCTTTTCTCTTTCCTGGCAATAAACCTCTTCCACATTGTGATATTCATCTAATAATACATTTTTAAATCTAAGGCTAACAAATTCCCACCACACATTTCTCAATTTCTGTAATAATCAATCACTGATCACATAAGAGCTAATTTCCTCCAACCCCCGCCTTCCATCTTTCATCCATCTTTCATTTTCATCCTTTTTAATTTTTGAATTCCTATACCCCATCCATATCATATTTCACTTCTGCCCACACCATCTATTGAGATCTTTTAGATCCCTGTTCCATAAGGAACAAACTTCCCTTCATTCTAGAATCTTTTTCTTTCAATTTTCTTCCCTTTACCTGCCTTCTATGAGTTGGATTCCCATAGATGACCATCCTATCTAACTGACTATAATATCACTTACTACTCTTAATCCCTCTCACACATAAAAAAGGTTCAAGAAAAGAATTGAAATATCATTTGCTTTTCCATATTCTTACTGCCATCACTCAGGAATTACTCCTTCAGAGTCAAGATGGTGGCATAGAGGCAGCAATAGTTCAAACCTCTGAAATCCTTTCTCACCAATTAAAAAACAAGATGCCCCTAGGGGACTGAAAACCAAATCTAACTACAGAACAGAGAGCTAAGGAACTCTCCTGATGAACTCAATATAGAAGCTATACCCCCAAAATTCTGAATTTGAAAACACTCATGTTTAAGGGGAAGGAAAAAGGAAGGTCCCAGGATCACTCCCTTAGCTACAGTACAGACCCTCCACAGTGGCTGGAATCCCTGCGTGGGCAAGGGCACTAGACTAGAGGGAGTTCTTTGTGGGCAAAACTGTTCCAGGATTAGGACTTTTAAAACAGGCTGCTGGGAGGCAGCTGGATGGGAACCTTAGAGAAGGCAGCCCAATCACATCTAAGACACTCCATATCCCCCCCCACTTCTTTTCCCCAGGTTTTGGCCTCAGAGCATATCTAGCTCTGCAACATCAACTCCTTAATCTTATCAAACCTTCAAAGGGTAGAAATGCTCAAGCTCCAACATCCCTCCCCCACAGACTGCTCTGAGAGTTTTGCTGATTAATCTCTAAGGGCAAAGGCTGACAAAAAAGTCCAAACTCACAGATTCAGCACATAATGAGAGGAGAAAGTCTCTAGACAGCTATAGGGGGAAATGAAGGTCAAATATGAGCAAACAACAGAAAAAGAAAAAAAAAGAAATAACAATCAACAGATACTATCCAGGCAATGAACAAAGAACAAATGTATCAGAGGAAGATCAAGGAACACCAAACAAAAACACAGAAACTCCAACAGATTGGACAAAAGCTTTGGAAGAACTAAAAAGGCAATTCAAAACAGAATTAAGAGAGGCTGAAGATGACTGGGAAAAGAACTTAAAAAGCAAGATAAGTCATCTGGAAACAGAAGCATTTGAAATAAAATGAGAAAATAGTGTCTTGAAAGCCAAAATTAACAAGGTTGAAAATGAGGCAAAGGAGATAAAAGATGATGTCCAAAGAAAATCAGACCAGAAGGAGAATGATGACCAAAAAGCCAGGGAATAAATTTCAGTCCTTAAAAAATAGAATACAACAACTAGAAGCAAAAAACTTCAAAAGGCAGCAGGAAAATATAAAACAAAATCAAAAGAATGAAAAAAAAATTGAGGAAAATATGAAACACCTCATTCACAAAACAGAAGATTTAGAAAACAGGTCCAGGAGAGACAGCTTAAGAATCATTGGTCTACCAGAAGACTATGACAAAAGAAAAAGCCTGGACATCATTTTACAGGAAATTATCTAAGAAAACTGCCCCAACATTCTAGAGCAAGATGGAAAAGTAGAGTTTGAAAGAATCCACAGATCACCTCCTGTACTTAATCCCCAAATGAAAACACTCAGGCATGTTATAGCCAAATTCAAGAACTAGCAGACCAAGGGAAAAATATTACAAGTTGATAAGAAGTCATTCAGATACCATGGAACTAGAGCTAGGATAACAAAGGATATGGCTGAACTGCACTAAAGGACCAAAAGGCATAGAATATGATGTTCCAGAAAGCAAGGGAACTAGGTCTAACACCAAGAGTCAACTACCCAGAAAAGCTGAATATATTCTTATTGGAGAAAGTAAGGACATTTAATAAAATAGAAGACTTCGAAGTATTCATAAAGAAAAGTCCAGACCCGAACAGAAAATTTGATGCCCAAACACAGAACTCAAGAGAATCCTTAAAAGGTAATTAAGAAAGGGGGTAAACAAAAAGAACAAAAAAAACCCTTTTTTTAAAGGGACCCAATACTTTGAAAAGATATGTATCCCTAAAAGCAAAGAGGATATTAGTAACTCTTAAAAATTATTATTATGGGGGGACTTTCGGGTAATCATGGCTGCAATCTAGACGCCACATGCTTCCTCTCCCCGGCATAGAACAAAATAGACTACATCAAAGGAGCATAAAATCACCTTTGGAGGAACATAAGGACTCCCCAGTACCCCACAGAGGCAAAGGTACGTGGGGCTTGAACATTTCCACACTAAAATAAGAAGGAAAAGCTTGCACAGAAAAGTGAACTGAGCCACCCTTCCCCCACCCCACCTCCCCCACTAAACCAGAGTGAGCTACCTGAGCACTCACCAGGACAGCGAGTGAGTGGGGAGCATCTCTGTCTGGGGGGGCACTCCAGGGTCCTTGGGATCTGGGGACTGCCAGGATAAGGCGCCTCAGGGCGGTTTCAATGGAGAATCCAGTGCGGAGCTGTACTTGGGGCGGGCTGCGCAGAACATCCTGGCTGAGCTGAGCACCAGGGGCGGATCATGCGCTGACTATCTGGGCGGAGCTGAACACCTGGGCAGTGTGGCTGTGATCAGGGACCCAGCACTCTAAGAAACCTCAGAGGCTGGGAAGAACTAGTCTGAAGCAACCTAAATTCACAGAAAAACCACCCATATAACCCAGATCCCAGACCAAAAAGGAAAGGGGAATAAAACCACCAAAGGGATGGCTCACATGGCCCAAAATCAAGCCTCCAGGAAGAAAGGGAAAAAAGTGACTATTGAAAACTTTTATGGTGGAAGTACCCAAGGAAAAGAGGAGAATGAGGAGGAAATCCAAAAAAATTCAGAACACGCCTCCCAAAATGGAAACTATCAACAAGCTCTGGAAGATCTCAAACTGGAACTTATCCAAAAGATGGAAACCTGGAAAGAAAAATGGGAGAAAGAGATCAGCTGTCTGACAGATAAGAATGCTCAATTGGAAAAAAAAAACTCGAAGCATCCAATAGAAGGGCAGACAAGGCTGAAAAGCAAAACCAGTCCCTAACGACCAGAATTAAGCACCTCGAATAAAGCGAGATGATAAAACAGCAAGAATCAATAAAGCAAACCCAAATAATTAATTAATTAGAAGAAAACATAAAATATCTCACTGAGAAGGTCACAGACCTGGAAAACAGAGGGAGACGAGAAAATCTCCGAATTATCGGTCTCCCAGAAAAACCAGAGGTAAACAACAAACTGGATATTATTCTACAGGAGATTATAAAAGAAAATTGCCCTCACGTTCTGGAGCAAGGGGGCAAAATAGAAATAGAAAGGATTCATAGAACACCTTCTATACTAAATCCCCAAAAGACAACGCCTAGGAATGTAATTGCCAAATTCAAGAGCTTCCAAGTAAAGGAGAAAATCCTACAAGAAGCCAAGAAGAAGAGCTTCAGATATAAGGGGGCTCCCATAAGGATCACACACGACTTAGCGGCTAACACACTAAGAGACCGCAAAGCATGGAACACGATATTTAGAAAGGGAAGAGAGCTGGGTCTCCAACCAAGAATCAACTACCCAGCAAACCTGACTATATACTTCCAGGGGAAAGTATGGGCATTCAACAAAATAGAAGATTTCCAAGCATTTGCTAAGAAAAGACCAGAGCTCTGTGGAAAGTTTGATATCCAAGCACATAAAGCAAGAGAATCATGAAAAGGTAAATATGAAAGAAAGGGAAAAGGAGATAAATCTTATCTTTTTCTTTAAGTCAAACTCTCTTCTATAAGGACTACATTTACATCAAATTATATATATTAATATGTGGGGAAAATGTTTTGTGTAACTCTCATAAATTGTATCATCATAAGAGTAGTTAGAAGAAACATGCATAGGGAAAGATTGGGGTATCAACAAGATTTGGGGAAAGTTGGGACAAAAAAAGGAAAAGGGAGGGGGGAACCGCGATAATACTAAGATCAACTTCAAGAAATAGGGGGGGAATCAATAGAATAATCTTTCCCATATAAAGATACACATGGGAAGGGGAGGGGAAGAACTCTCATATGAGAAGGAGAGGAAGAGAGCGTGAAATGGAATTACTTAAAACTTACTCTCAGTGAAATCAAATCTGAGAGGGAAGAACATCTAGATCCAGTGGGATCCTGAATTCTATCTTATCCATTAGGGCAAGAAAGAAAGGAAAATCAAGGAGGGGGAGGGAGAAGGGAGTAAAAAAGGGAGGGAAGGAGAGGGGGGAGGGGAAGGGAGCATAAAAAGGGAGGGGCTAGAAAGGGAAGCATCTCAAGGGAGTGGAATAGGGGGACTGACCTAAAGTAAATCACTGGTTCAAAAGAAAAAAGCTAAAGAAGAAAGGTCAGAACTAGGGGAAGATATCAAAATGCCAGCGAATCCACAAATAACAATCATAACTTTGAACGTGAATGGGATGAACTCACCCATAAAACATAGACAAATAGCAGATTGGATTAGAACCCAAAACCCTACCATATGTTGTCTTCAAGAAACACATATGAGACAGGTTGATACTCACAAGGTTAGAATTAAAGGTTGGAGTAAGACCTTTTGGGCCTCAACCGAAAGAAGGCAGGAGTTGCAATCATGATATCTGACAAAGCCAAAACAAAAATAGACCTGATCAAAAGGAATAGGGAAGGTAAATATATTCTGCTAAAAGGAAGTATAGACAATGAGGAAATATCACTAATCAACATGTATGCACCAAATGGTATAGCATCCAAATTTTTAATAGAGAAACTAGGAGAATTGAAGGAGGAAATAGACAGTAAAACCATATTAGTGGGAGACTTGAACCAACCACTATCAAATTTAGATAAATCAAACCAAAAAATAAACAAGAAAGAGGTAAAAGAGGTGAATGAAATCATAGAAAAATTAGAGTTAATAGACATATGGAGAAAACTAAACAGGGCCAAAAAAATACACCTTCTTTTCAGCACCACATGGCACATTCACAAAAATAGATCATACACTAGGTCATAGAAACATGGCACTCAAATGCAGAAAAGCAGAACTATTAACTGCAGCCTTCTCAGATCACAAGGCAATTAAAATATTGATCGGCAAGGGTACATGGAGACTCAAATCAAAAATTAATTGGAATTTAAATAACATGATACTCCAAAATCGGATAGTTAGAGAAGAAATCATAGAAACAATTAACAATTTCGTTGAAGAAAATGACAACGGCGAAACATCCTTTCAAACCTTATGGGATGCAGCCAAGGCAATACTTAGAGGAAAATTCATATCCCTGAGAGCATATATTAACAAATTAGGGAGGACAGAGACCAAGGAATTGGAAATGCAAATCAAAAAACTTGAGAATGAACAAATTAAAACCCCCCAGAAGAAAACCATACTAGAGATCCTAAAAATTAAGGGAGAAATTAATAAAATAGAAAGTGACAGAACTATTAAGCTAATAAACAAGACTAGAAGCTGGTACTTTGAAAAAACAGACAAAATAGACAAAGTACTGGTTAATTTAATTAAAAAAGGAAAGAAGAAAGGCAAATAAATAGCATGAAGGATGAAAAGGGGGATCTCACCTCCAATGAAGAGGAAATTAAGGCAAACATTAAAAACTACTTTGCCCAACTATATGGCAATAAATATACCAACCTAGGTGATATGGATGAATATTTACAAAAATATAAGTTGCCTAGACTAACAGAAGAAGAAATAGTTTTCTTAAATAATCCCATATCAGAAAAAGAAATCCAACAGGCCATCAAAAAACTTCCTAAGAAAAAATTCCCAGGGCCTGAAGGATTCACAAGTGAATTCTATCAAACATTCAGAGAACAGTTAATCCCAATACTATACAAACTATTCGACATAATAAGCAAAGAGGGAGTTCTACCAAACTCCTTTTATGACACAAGCATGGTACTGATTCCAAAACCAGGCAGGCCAAAAACAGAGAAAGAAAACTATAGGCCAATCTCCCTAATGAATATAGATGCAAAAATCTTAAATAGGATACTAGCAAAAAGACTCCAGCAAGTGATTAGAAGGGTCATCCACCATGATCAAGTAGGATTTATACCAGGGATGCAGGGCTGGTTCAACATTAGGAAAACTATCCACATAATTGACCACATCAACAAGCAAACCAACAAGAACCACATGATTATCTCAATAGATGCAGTAAAAGCATTTGATAAAATACAACACCCATTCCTAATAAAAACACTAGAAAGCATAGGAATAGAAGGGTCATTCCTTAAAATAATAAACAGTATATATCTAAAACCATCAGCTAATATTATCTGCAATGGGGATAAACTAAATCCATTCCCATTAAGATCAGGAGTGAAACAAAGATGCCCATTATCACCTCTATTATTTGACATTGTATTAGAAACACTAGCAGTAGCAATTAGAGAAGAAAAAGAAATTGAAGGCATCAAAATAGGCAAGGAGGAGACCAAATTATCACTCTTTGCAGATGACATGATGGTCTACTTAAAGAATCCTAGAGATTCAACCAAAAAGCTAATCGAAATAATCAACAACTTTAGCAAAGTTGCAGGATACAAAATAAACCCACATAAGTCATCAGCATTTCTATATAATTCCAACACAGCTCAGCAGCAAGAACTAGAAAGAGAAATCCCATTCAAAATTACCCAAGACAAAATAAAATACTTAGGAATCTATCTCCCGAGACAAACACAGGATCTATATGAACACAACTACAAAACACTTTCCACACAACTAAAACTAGACCTGAGCAAATGGAAAAACATTAACTGCTCATGGATAGAACGAGCCAATATAATAAAAATGACCATCCTACCCAAACTCATCTATCTATTTAGTGCCATACCCATGGAACTTCCAAAAATTTTTTTTTACTGATTTAGAAAAAACCATAACAAAGTTCATTTGGAAGAACAAAAGATCAAGGATATCCAGGGAAATAATGAAAAAAAATACAAAGGAAGGGGGTCTTGCAGTCCCAGATCGCAGACTATATTACAAAGCAGCGGTCATCAAAACAATTTGGTACTGGCTAATAGACAGAAAGGAGGATCAGTGGAATAGGCTGGGGGCAAGCAACCTCAGCAAGACAGTATATGACAAACCCAAAGATCCCAGCTTTTGGGACAAAAATCCACTATTTCATAAAAACTGCTGGGAAATTTGGAGGACAGTGTGGGAAAATTTAGGCTTAGATCCACACCTCACACCCTACACTAAGATAAATTCAAAATGGATGAATGACTTGAACATAAAGAAGGAAACTATAAGAAAATTAGGCGAACACAGAATAGTATACATGTCAGAACTTTGGGTAGGGAAATACTTCAAAACCAAGTAAGAATTAGAAAGAGTTACAAAATGCAAAATAAATAATCTGGATTACATCAAATTAAAAAGTTTTTGTACAAACAAAACCAATGTAACCAAAATCAGAAGGGTAGCAACAAATTGGGAAACAATCTTCATAAAAACCTCTGACAAAGGTTTAATTACTCAAATTTATAAAGAACTAAATCAATTGTACAAAAAATCAAGCCATTCTCCAATTGACAAATGGGCAAGGGACATGAACAGGCAATTCTCAGCCAAAGAAATCAAAACTATTAATAAGCACATGAAAAAGTGCTCTACATCCCTTATAATCAGAGAGATGCAAATCAAAACAACTCTGAGGTATCACCTCACACCTAGCAGATTGGCTAACATGACAGCTATGCAAAGTAATGAATGCTGGAGGGGATGTGGCAAAGTGGGGACATTAATTCATTGCTGGTGGAGTTGTGAATTGATCCAACCATTCTGGAGGGCAATTTGGAACTATGTCCAAAGGGCGATAAAAACTGTCTGCCCTTTGATCCAGCCATAGCACTGCTGGGCTTGTACCCCAAAGAGATAATGGACAAAAAGACTTGTACAAGAATATTCATAGCTGCGCTCTTTGTGGTGGCCAAAAATTGGAAAATGAGAGGATGCCCTTCAATTGGGGAATGGCTGAGCAAATTGTGGTATATGTTGGTGATGGAATACTATTGTGCTAAAAGGAATAATAAATTGGAGGAATTCCATGGAGACTGGAACAACCTCCAGGAAGTGATGCTGAGCGAAAGAGCAGAACAAGGAAAACATTATACACAGAGACTGATACATTGTGGTACAATCGAAGGTGATGGACTTCTCCATTAGTATCAGTGCAATTTCCCTGAACAATCTGCAGGGATCTAAAAAAAAATACTACCTACAAGCAGAGGATAAACTGTGGGAGTAAAAACACTGATGAAAAGCAACTGCTTGACTACAAGGTTGGAGGAGATAAGACTGAGGAGAGACTCTAAATGAACACTATAATGCAAATTCCAACAACAGGGAAACGGGTTAGAATCAAGAACACATGTGGTAACCAGTGGAATCATGCGTCGGCTATGTGAGAGGGAAAGGCGGGGGGGGGGGGGGAAGGGGAGGGGAGGAAAAGAAAACGATCTTTGTTTCCAGTGAATAATGTATGAAAATGACCAAATAAAATAATGTTTAAAAAAAAAAGAAAAGAAAAAAAATTATTATTATGACCTGGGCAGATAGAAGAAATATACTTAGAGGGAACAGTGACAAACCGTATAGGATGAAATGCCAAGACATAAATATGTATATAGCTATATGTATGCATAAATATATGTATGTATATACATATATGTATATATTCAACTAGAATTTTAAAAAGAGTTTAATACTAAGAGAAATGGGAAAAATGGGATAAATTTATGTCACAAAGAAGCACCTGGTGGGAGGGGGGAGAATATAAATACACTGGAAAGGTAAAGAGGGTGGAGATAGGATAGACTCAATTCTAAGGTGCATGGAAATCTACTCAAAGAGGAAAGAAGAATTCAAAATATTGGAGGAGAGAATTGATTTGTGCCCCATATTGAAGCAGAAGTGTAACAAATTAACTGGTGGGAGGGAAGCAATACAAGGTCGAGAGAGAGGGGTGTAGTTTAAAAAGACTGTAAGGGAATAAGAGGGGAATAGGGAAGGAGGGGGGAGGAAAGGGAAGTAAAATAAGGGTATGACTTAGGGGAATTGATTAAAAACAAAACAATGCTGTAGAAGGAAATAGTGAAAGAAGAAGGACAGGACTAGGACTGGAAATGAAAATGCTGAGAAATTACACAGCTAGTAATCAAAACTCTGAGTGTAAATGGAATGAACTCACCCATACAACACAAGCAAATATCAGAGTGAATTAGAAACTAAATTCCTACCATATTCTGTCTACAAGAAACACACATGAGGAAGGTAGTCACACATAGGATAATAGTAAGAAGATGGAGCCAAATCTATTGGTTGTCAACTGAGAAAAGAAGGCAGGAGTCAGAATCATGATAACTGATAAAGCCAAAGTACAAATATATCTAGTTAAAAGAGATAGGGAAGGTAATTACATCCTGATAAAAGGCAGTATGGACAATGAGGAAATATCAGTACTCAACATATATGCACCAAATGTCATAGCATCCAAATTTCTAAAGAAGAAATTCGTGAGGCTCAAGGATGAAGTAGATAGGAAAACTATACTAGTAGGAGATCTGAAAATTCCTCTATCAGAACTAGATAAATCACACCAAAAAATACATAAGAAAGAGGTAAGAGAATTAAGTCTTAGAAAAATTAAAGTTAGTAGATATGTGGAGAAAAATAAACAGGGACAAAAAAGAATACACCTTTTCAGTAGCACATGGTGCGTTCATATAGATTGACCATGTACTAGGGCATAAAAACATTGGAAACAAGTACAAAAGAGCAGACATAACAAATTCAACATTCTCAGATCACAATATAATGAAAATAATAATTATTAAGGGTACATGGAGAGGCAAATTCAAAATTAATTCCAAATTAACAATATGATTCTCCAAAATCAGTTAAAGAATAAATCATAGAAACAATAACTTCATTGAAGAAAATGACAATGATGTGATATCATTTCAAATTTGAAGGGATGCAGCCAAAGCAGTATTCAGGGGGAATTTTATGCCCTTGAGTACATATATTAACAAATTAAGGAGGGCAGAGGTGAATGAATTGGTCATGCTAATTAAAAAAAAATAACACTAGAAATTGAACAAATTAAAAATTCTCAGATCAAAACTAAATCAGAGATCTGAAAAATCAAAGGAAAATTAATAAAATTGAAAATCAAATAACTATTGAATTAATACATAAGACTAGAAACTATTACTTTAAAAAGGAAATAAAATAGACAAAGTACAAGTCAGTCTAATTTAAAAAAAGGAAAGAAGAAAACCAAATTGAGAATATCCAAGATGAAAAGGGAGACCTCACCTATACTGAAGAGGAAATTAAGGCCATAATTAAAAAGTATTATGCCCAATTATATGGCAAGAAATGTGGCAATCTAGGTGATATGGATGAATATTTACAAAAATAATTTGCCTAGATTTACACAGGAAGAAATAGAATACCTAAACATCCCCATATCAGAAAAAAAAATTGAACAAGCCCTCAATGAACTACCTATGAAAAAAACCCTGGGCCCATATGGATTCACAAATAAATTCTATCAAACATTCAAAGAACAACAAATCTCAAAATTATACGAACTAATTGACAGAATAAACAGAGAAGGACTTCTACCAAATTCCTCTTTTTGACACAAATATGGTACAGATTCCAAAGCCAGGCAGTTCAAAAACAGAGAAAGAAAACTACAGACCCATCTCTTTAATGAACATAAATGCAAAAATCTTAAATAGGATACTACCAGAAAGACTCCAGCAAGTCATGACAAGGGTTATTCATTATGACCAGGTAGGATTTATACCAGGAATGAAAAGATGGTTCAATATTAGGAAAACTATCCACATAACTGACCAGATTAATAAGCAAACCAACAAAACTTACATGATTATTTCATCAGATGCAGAAAAAGTCTTTGATAAAATACAACACTCCTTCCTATTAAAAACATGAGAAAGCATAGGAATAGAAGGGCCTTTCCTAAAAATAATAAACAGTATATATCTAAAATGATTAGCAAACATTATCTGCAATGGTTATAAAATAGACACCTTCCCAATAAGATCTGGAGTAAAACAAGGACACTCATTACCAGCTCTATTATTTAACATTGTACTAGAAACACTAGCAGTAGCAATTAGAGAAGAAAAAGAAATTGAAGCTATTAAAATCAGCAATGAAGATGTCAAGCTATAACTCTTTGCAGATGATATGATTGTGTACTTAAAGAATCCTAGAGAATCAACTAAAAAGTTACTCTAAATAATCAACAAGTTTAGCAAAAGCATAGGATACAGATAAACCCACAAAAATCATCAGCATATTTATATATTTCCAAAACAATCCAGGATCAAGAATTAAAAAAGAAATTACATTTAAAATCACCCTAGACAATATAAAATACTTGGGAATCTATCTGCCAACACAAACACAGGAATGATATGAATGCAACTGCAAAACACTCTCCACACAATTAAAACTAGATCTAAACAATTAGAAAAACATTGACTGCTCATGAGTAGGATGAGCTAACATAATAAAAATGACAATCCTATCCAAACTTATTTACTTATTTAGTGCCATACCCATCGAACTACCTTTTTTTTTAACTGAATTAGAATAAAACATAACAATATTCATTTGGAAGAACCAAAGATCAAGCATATCCAGGGAAATCATGAAAAAAATGTAAGGAATGGTGCCCTTGTAGTCCCAGATTCCAAACTATACTATAAAGCAGTGGTTATTAAAACAATATGGTACTGGCTAAGAGGCAGAATGAAGGATCAGTGGAATTGACATGGGGTAAGTGACCTCAGCAAGACAGTATATGATAAGTCCAAAATTTCCAGCTTTTGGGACCAAAATCCATTCTTTCATAAAAACTGCTTGGAAAATTGGAAGACAGTATGGGAGATATTAGGTTTGGATCAATATCTCATACCCTGTATCAAGCTCAGAATGAGTAAAGGACTTGAATATAAATAAGGAACTTATAAGTAAATTAGGTGAACACAGAATAGTATATGTGTCATATCTTTGGGAAAGGAAAGAATTTAAGATCAAGCAAGAGTTAGAAAAAAATCACAAAATGTAAAATAAATAATTTTGATTACATTAATTTAAAATGTTTTTGTAGAAACAAAAACAATGTAACCAAAATTAGAAGGGAAGCAACAAATTGGGAAAGAAATCTTCATAACAAAACCTTTGACAGAAGTCTAATTATTCAAATTGATAATGAGCTAAATCAATTATACAAAAAATCAAGCCATTACCCAATTGATAAAAGAACAAGTGTCATGAATAGGCAATTTTCAGTTAAAGAAATCAAAACTATTAATAAGCACATGAAAAAGTGTTCTAAATCTCTTATAATCAGAGAAATGGAAATGAAAACAACTCTGAGGTACCACCTCTCACCTATCAGATTGGTCAACATGACAGCAAAGGAAAGTAATGAATGCTGGAGTGGATGTGGCAAAGTTGGGATATTAATACACTGCTGGTATAGTTGTGAACTGATTTAACCATTCTGGAGGGCAATTTGTAACTATAGCCAAAGGGCGCTAAAAGACTGTCTGCCCTTTGATCCACCCATAGCATTGCTGGGTTTATACTCCAAAGAGATAATAGGGGGAAAGACCTGTATGATAATATTCATAACTGAGCTCTTTGTGGTGGCAAAAAATTGGAAGCTGAGGGGATTCCCTTCAATTGGGTAATGGCTGAACAAATTGTGGTATCTGTTGGTGATAGAATACTATTGTGTTCAAAGGAATAATAAACTGGAATAATTCCATGGAAACTGGAATGACCTCCAGGAATCGATGTAGTGAGAGTAGCAGAATCAGGAGAACATTGTATACAGAGACTGATACACTGTGGTACAATCAAATGTAATAGACTTCTCCATTAGTGACAATGCAGTGGATCCAGAACAACTCAGAGAAATTTACAAGACAGAACAATATCCACACCTATAGGAAAAGCATTGGGAGTAGAAACACTGAAGAAATACAACTGCTAGATTACATGGTATGGAAGGATGAAATTGAGAATTATTTTGTAGCAGGAGGTTAGAACAGCTGAGTGATGACCTGTCAGTCAAAGGAGAGGGTTCTTTTTGGAATGTTACTGGGAAAGGCAATTGGAAGCCAGACCAATTGGGGGCTGGAACTTGTTGCCATGAAAGAGTGAAGAAGGATTAGTTTCCTCTCTGAGCTTTGAAGACTGAAGAATGAAAAGACAGAAGTCCAGATATTTCTCTCTGACTTCTTTTTGTGGTAGTGACTGACCTTCCAGAACTATCAACCATTTCTCTCAATTGAACTATATTCCACCATACTCGAATCTAAGACTCATCCTAGTGATAGGGAAAACCCAAAACGTCTTACCTTCCATTTCCTTATTTTTCCCTGTCTTCCCCAATAAATCCCTTTATTTAAGATAGAGAAGAGAAAACATATTTCATTTGGAAGCTCATAAATTCACCCCTTAATTGATTTAGAGAAACCAGAAGGAGAATCATCAGGAAGGGAAGAGGCAAAAGTGAGGGGCAGGAAGGATGAGGGAGGAAGAGGGAGGAAGGGAGGACGAGAGGTAGGAAGGAAAGCAGAAGAAAGATAATTAATTGCCTAATATTTAGTTATCAATTACCAATCAATATAGTCCCTTATTATTACTTATTACAGTGGGTTGAGGGGGATATGATTGGGTATGGAGACTCTAAATAATCATCCTTGCGCAAATATCAACAACATGGAAATAGGTTCTGATCAAGGACACATGTAAAACCCAGTGGAAATGTGAGTCATCTATGGGAAGGGATGAGGGAGGGGAGGGAGGGAAAGAATATGATTCTTGTAACCAAGGAATAGTGTTCTAAATTGACTAAATAAAATTTTCAAAAATAAAAAATAAAACCAGGAAGATAAATCTTCCTGATTCCAGAAAAAAATAAAATGAGAAGATTATTTTGCTCAGGGAAGCAGCAACACTTGTGATTCAGTGTATTTAAATAAATTCCCCAACCAACATATCAAGGGACCCATAATTGTCACTAATCTTGACCCTACTCCTTCCAATGAGGTGATTTTCTTTTTTTTTCTTTTTTTTTTAAATATTTTATTTGATCATTTCCAAGCATTATTCATTAAACACATAGATCATTTTCTTTTCCTCCCTCCCAACCCCGCTGGCTGACGCGTAAATCCACTGGGCATTACATGTTTTCATGATTTGAACCCATCGCTATGTTGATAATATTTGCATTAGAGTGTTCATTTAGAGTCTCTCCTCTGTCATATCCCCTCAACCGCGGTATTCAGGCAATTGCTTTTCCAAGGTGTTTCTACTCCCATAGTTTATCCTTTCCTTATGAATAGTGTTTTTTTTCTCCTAGATCCCTGCAAATTGTTCAGGGACATTACACCGCCACTAAAGGAGACGTCCATTACGTTCGATTATACCACAGTGTATTAGTCTCTGTGTACAATGTTCTCCTGGTTCTGCTCCTCTCGCTCTGCATCACTTCCTGGAGGTTGTTCCAGTCTCCATGGAACTCCTCCACTTTATTATTCCTTTTAGAACAATAGTATTCCATCACCAACATATACCACAATTTGCTCAGCCATTCCCCAATTGATGGGTATCCCATCGTTTTCCAGTTTTTGGCCACCACAAAGAGCGCAGCTATGAATATGTTTGTACAAGCCTTTTTGTCCATTATTTCTTTGGGGTACAGACCCAGCAGTGCTATGGCTGGATCAAAGGGTAGATATTCTTTTGTCGCCCTTTGGGCATAGTTCCAAATTGCCCTCCAGAATGGTTGGATCAGTTCACAACTCCACCAGCAATGAATTAATGTCCCTACTTTGCCACATCCCCTCCAGCATTCATTACTTTCCTTTGCTGTTATGTTAGCCAATCTGCTAGGTGTGAGGTGATACCTCAGAGTTGTTTTGATTTGCATCTCTCTGATTATAAGAGATTTAGAACACTTCTTCATGTGCTTATTAATAGTTTTGATTTCTTCATCTGAGAACTGCCTATCCATGTCCCTTGCCCATTTATCAATTGGAGAATGGATTGATTTTTTGTACAGTTGATTTAGCTCTTTATAAATTTGAGTAATTAAACCTTTGTCAGAGGTTTCTATGAAGATTTTTTTCCAGTTTCTTGTTTCCCTTCTGATTTTAGTTACATTGGTTTTGTTTGTGCAAAAGCTTTTTAATTTGATGTAGTCAAAATTACTTTTTTTTACATTTTGTGAGTCTTTCTATGTCTTGCTTGGTTTTAAAGTCTTTCCCCTCCCAAAGGTCTGACATGTATACTATTCTGTGTTTACCCAATTTACTTATGGTTTCCTTCTTTATGTTTAAGTCACTCACCCATTTTGAATTTATCTTGGTGTAGGGTGTGAGGTGTTGATCTATTCCTAGTCTCTCCCACACTGTCTTCCAATTTTCCCAGCAGTTTTTATTGAATAGTGGATTTTTGTCCCAAAAGCTGGGATATTTGGGTTTATCGTATACTGTCTTGCTGAGGTCGCTTTACCCCAGTCTATTCAACTGATCTTCCTTTCTGTTTCTTAGCCAGTACCAAATTGTTTTGATGACTGCTGCTTTGTAATATAGTTTAAGGTCAGGGACTGCAAGGCCCCCATCATATGTGTTTTTTTTTTCATTATTTCCCTGGATATCCTTGATCTTTTGTTCTTCCAAATGAACTTTGTTATGGTCTTTTCTAAATCAGTGAAGAAGTATTTTGGGAGTTCAATGGGTATGGCACTAAATAGATAAATACGTTTGGCTAGGATGGTCATTTTTATTATATTGGCTCATCCTATCCCTGAGCAGTTAATATTTTTCCAGTTATTCAAGTCTAGTTTTAGGTGTGGAGAGTGTTTTGCAGTTGTATTCATATAGTTCCTGTGTTTATATCGGGAGGTAGTTTCCTAGGTATTTTATTTTGTCTAAGGTGATTTTGAATGGGATTTCTCTTTCTAGTTCTTGCTGCTGAGCTGTGTTGGAGATATATAGAAAAGCTGATGACTTATGTGGGTTTATTTTGTATCCTGCAACTTTGCTAAAGTTGTTGATAATTTCAATTAGCTTTTTGGTTGAATCTCTAGGATTCTTTAAGTAGACCATCATGTCATCTGCAGAGTGATAACTTGGTCTCCTCCTTGCCTATTTTGATGCCTTCAATTTCTTTTTCTTCTCTAATTGCTACTGCTAGTGTTTCTAGTACAATGTCGAAGAGTAGTGGTGATAATGGGCATCCTTGTTTCACTCCTGATCTTATTGGGAATGTGTCTAGTTTATCCCCATTGCAGATGATATTAGCTGATGGTTTTAGATATATACTATTTATTATTTTTAGGAATGACCCTTTTATTCCTATGTTTTCTAGGGTTTTTAATAGGAATGGGTGTTGTATTTTATCAAATGTTTTTTCTGTGTCTATTGAGATAATCATGTGGTTCTTGCTGGTTTGCTTGTTGATGTGGTTAATTATGTGGATGGTTTTGCTAATGTTGAACCAGCCATGCATCCCTGGTATAAATCCTACTTGATCATGGTGAATGAACCTTCTGATCACTTGCTGGAGGCTTTTTGCTAGTATCCTATTTAAGATTTTTGCATCTATATTCATTAGGGAGATTGGTCTATAGTTTTCTTTCTCTGTTTTTGACCTTCCTGGTTTTGGAATCAGTATCTTGTTTGTGTCATTAAAGGAGTTTGGTAGAACTCCCTCTTTGCTTATTATGTCAAATAGATTGTATAGTATTGGGATTAACTGTTCTCTGAATGTTTGATAGAATTCACTGGTGAATCCATCAGGCCCTGGGGATTTTTTCTTAGGATGTTCTTTGATGGCTTGTTGGATTTCATTTTCTGATATGGGATTATTTAAGAATTCTATTTCCTCTTCTGTTAGTCTAGGTAGTTTGTATTTTTGTATATATTCATCCATATCCCCTAAATTGGTGTATTTATTGCCATATAATTGGGCAAAGTAATTTCTAATGATTGCCTTAATTTCCTCTTCATTGGAGGTGCTGTCCCCCTTTTCATCTTTAATGCTGTTAATTTGCTTTTCTTCCTTCCTTTTTTTAATTTGATTGCCCAGTACTTTGTCTATTTTGTTTGTTTTTTTCAAAGTACCAGCTTCTTGTCTTATTTATTAAATCAATAGTTCTATCATTTTCGATTTTATTAATTTCTCCCTTAATTTTTAGGATTTCTAGTTTGGTTTTCTGCTGGGGGGTTTTAATTTGATTGCTTTCGAGGTTTTTCATTTGCATTTCCAATTGATTGATCTCTGCTCTCCCTAGTTTGTTAATATAAGCATTCAGGGATATGAATTTACCTCTGATTACCTCTTTGGCTGCATCCCAAAAGGTTTGAAAGTATGTCTCTCCATTGTCATTTTCCTCGATGAAATTATTAATGGTTTCTATGATTTCTTCTTTAACTAAACAATTTTGGACTATCATATTGTTTAATTTCCAATTGGTTTTAGATTTGGTTTTCCATGTACCATTACTAATCATTATTTTTATTGCCTTGTGATCTGAGAAGCCTGCATTCATTATTTCTGCTTTTATGCATTTGTGTGCTATGTTTCTGTGACCTAATGTATGGTCAATTTTTGTGAATGTGCCATGTGGTGCTGAGAAAAAGGTGTATTCCTTTTTATCCCTATTTATTTTTCTCCATATGTCTATTAATTCTAATTTTTCTAAGATTTCATTCACTTCTTTTACCTCTTTCTTATTTATTTTTTGATTTGATTTATCTAAATTTGATAATGGTTAGTTTAAGTCTCCCACTAATATGGTTTTATTGTCTATTTCTTCCTTCAATTCTCCTAGTTTCTCCATTAGAAATTTGGGTGCTATATTATTTGGTGCATACATGTTGATTAATGATATTTCCTCATTTTCTAAAGTCCCTTTTAACAAAATATAGTTACCTTCCATATCCCTTTTGATCAGGTCATTTTTGCATTGGCTTTATCAGATATCATGATTACCACTCCTGCCTTCTTTCTGTCAGTTGAGGCCCAGAAGGTCTTACTCCATCCCTTAATTCTGACCTTGTGTGTGTCAACCCGCCTCATGTGTGTTTCTTGAAGATAACATATGGTAGGGTTTTAGATTCTAATCCATTCTGCTATTCATCTACATTTTATGGGTGAGTTCATCCCATTCACGTTCAAAGTTATGATTGTCATTTGTGGACTCCCTGGCATTTTGATATCCTTCTCTAATTCTAAACTTTTATTCTTCGTCTCTACCTTTTAGTCCAGTGATTTACTTTGAATCAGTTCCCCTCATCCCCTCCCTTGATGTTTCCCTTTTTAATCCCTCCCTTTTTTCCCTCCCCCTTCCCCCTCTCTCCCCCCCCTTTTTGTTTTCCCTCTCCCCTTCCCCGCCCTTGGTTTTCCCTTCTCCTTACCCTTTTTGGGTGAGATAGAATTCAAGATCCCAATGGATCTGGATGTTTTTACCTTTCAGAGTTGATTTCCGTGAGATTAAGGTTTAAGTAAAAAACACTCTCTTACTCTCCTTCTTATAGGAGTTTTCTTCCCCTCCCCTTCCCATGTGAATCTTTGTGTGAGAAAGATTATTCTATTAGGTCTTTCTTTACCCCCTAATTATACATTACATTTTCCCCACATATTAGTATACATAGATTGATATAAATGTAGTCCTTATAGAAGAGAGTTTGAATAAAGGAAGAAAATAACATTTTTCCCCTTTCCCCTTTCCTTAATTTTTACCTTTTCAGGTATTCCTTGCTCTTTGTTTTTCGGTATCAAACTTTCCACAGACCTCTGGTCTTTTCTTTGCAAAAAGTTGTAAGTCTCCTATTTTGTTGAATGCCCATACTTTCCCTTGGAAGTAATAGTCAGTTTTTCTGGGTAGTTGATTCTTGGTTGAAGACCCAGCTCTCTTGCCTTTCTGAAGATCATGTTCCATGTCTTACGATCATTCAGAGTAGAACTTGCAAGGTCTTGTGTGACCCTGATTGGCATTCCTTTATATCTAAATTGTCTTTTTCTTTCTTCCTTTAGGATTTTTTCTTTTGTTTGAGAGCTTTGGAATTTGGCAATTACATTCCTGGGAGTTGTCTTTTGGGGGTTTAGTGTAGAAGGTGTTCTGTGAGCTCTGTCAGTGGCTGTATTGCCCCCTTGTTCTAGAATCTCTGGGTAATTTTCTTTGAATATATCTTGTATCACGATGCCGAGTTTGGTTTTTATTTCTGGCTTTTCTGGAAGTCCAATTATTCTTAAATTATCTCTTCTCCCTCTATTTTCCAAATCTGTCACCTTGTTGGTGAGATATTTTATGTTCTCTCTTAATTTCTTGGTGTTTTGGCTTTGCTTTATTAATTCTTGCTCTTTTACACAATCGTTGTCTTCCAGTTGCCTGATTCTGGCCTTTAAAGCCTGGTTTTCTTTTTCAGTTTGGTCACACCAGTTTTGTAGATGCGTGAATTTCTTTTGCATTATTTCCCACTTTTCCTCCCAGAAGGCTTCCATCTTTTTGGTCATTTCTGATTCAAATTCTTCATGGGTTTGTGGAGAGTTTCCATTTCCTTTGGAAGGTTTCAGAGCATTTTCTTGTGTATCGTCTTCTATCTCCTCTGTATTTTGTATTTTGGCTCCATAGAATGTGTCCAAAGTTGCCCCTTTCTTCTTATTTTTCTTCGGATTTTGGGGCTTCTGTGCTTCTGTGGAGTTTGCAATCTCTGAATGGGGAGGATTAGTTTTTCTTATCTCTGTCTGGTGTTCAGAGGCTTTAGTCCTGGGCAGATTGTCAGTTCTATGAGCTTTCCCTGGGTTAAACTGAGTATGCCTTAAGGCAATGACTTTCACTGGAACTGGAATGGAAGGGTCGGACCAGGGGGCCACACTCTCCCCCGGCTCTCTCTGTTTCCCTGCTGCTAAGGTGCCCCCTTGACTGGACTGGGTCAGGTTGCTTTCTGGAAGTTGACTTCAGAATAGCTGGCCGTGAGGCTGTTTCATCGGCCCTGAGGTTTGCTGTTGTTTCAGAGGACCTTATACATTAACTTTTAACAAATCACTGTTTTAACATGCTATATTCTTATATCTGTGATTACAGACAGCATAAGAGATAAATAATTTCATCACAAGTGGCTTAATTTTCTCATTACCCTGTGAGAAATTTTAAGTTTACAAACAATCACGGAAAATAACTTATTGCTTTTAATAAAATGGAATAATTAATCAAAAGTTCTTAACATACAATTCAACAATCATATCCTTGAGGTTGAAGGATACTGGGAACACAACTCAGATTTAATATTAGACTGATCATTTTTCAGGGTTTACTGGAGAGTTTCTGAGTTACTGATTTGTGTAATATTGAAGCTTGATGTACTTGTATTCATTCTATGGGCCTCTATCATTGATTTTTTTTTAATAATTTTAATATTATTTTATTTGGTCATTTTCATACATTATTCACTGGAAACAAAGATCGTTTTCTTTTCCTCCCCTCCCCTCGCCCCCCCCCCCCCGCCTTTCCCTCTCCCATAGCCGATGCATGATTCCACTGGTTATCACATGTGTTCTTGACTCGAACCCATTTCCCTGTTGTTGGAGTTTGCATTATAGTGTTCATTTAGAGTCTCTCCTCAGTCTTATCTCCTCCAACCCTGTAGTCAAGCAGTTGCTTTTCAACGATGTTTTTATTCCCACAGTTTATCCTCTGCTTGTGGGTAGTATTTTTTTTTTAGATCCCTGCAGATTGTTCAGGGATTGCATTGATACTAATGGAGAAGTCCATCACCTTCAATTGTACCACAATGTATCAGTCTCTGTGTACAATGTTTTCCTGGTTCTGCTCCTCTCACTCTGCATTACTTCCTGGAGGTTGTTCCAGTCTCCATGGAACTTCTCCACTTTATTATTCCTTTTAGCACAATAGTATTCCATCACCAACATATACCACAATTTGCTCAGCCATTCCCCAATTGAGGGGCATCCCCTCATTTTCCAATTTTTGGCCACCACAAAGAGCGCAGCTATGAATATTTTTGTACAAGTCTTTTTGTCCATTATCTCTTTGGGGTACAAGCCCAGCAGTGCTATGGCTGGATCAAAGGGCAGACAGTCTTTTATCGCCCTTTGGACATAGTTCCAAATTGCCCTCCAGAATGGTTGGATCAATTCACAACTCCACCAGCAATGAATTAATGTCCCCACTTTGCCACATCCCCTCCAGCATTCATTACTTTGCATAGCTGTCATGTTAGCCAATCTGCTAGGTGTGAGGTGATACCTCAGAGTTGTTTTGATTTGCATCTCTCTGATTATAAGAGATGTAGAGCACTTTTTCATGTGCTTATTAATAGTTTTGATTTCTTTGGCTGAGAATTGCCTGTTCATGTCCCTTGCCCATTTGTCAATTGGAGAATGGCTTGATTTTTTGTACAATTGATTTAGTTCTTTATAAATTTTAGTAATTAAACCCTTGTCAGAGGTTTTTATGAAGATTGTTTCCCAATTTGTTGCTACCCTTCTGATTTTGGTTACATTGGTTTTGTTTGTACAAAAACTTTTTAATTTGATGTAATCCAGATTATTTATTTTGCATTTTGTAATTCTTTCTAATTCTTGCTTGGTTTTGAAGTATTTCCCTTCCCAAATGTCTGACATGTATACTATTCTGTGTTTGCCTAATTTTCTTATAGTTTCCTTCTTTATGTTCAAGTCATTCATCCATTTTGAATTTATCTTGGTGTAGGGTGTGAGGTGTGGATCTAAGCCTAATCTTTCCCACACTGTCCTCCAATTTTCCCAACAGTTTTTATGAAATAGTGGATTTTTGTTCCAAAAGCCAGGATCTTTGGGTTTGTCATATACTGTTTTGCTGAGGTTGCTTGCCCCCAGTCTATTCCACTGATCCTCCTTTCTGTCTCTTAGCCAGTACCAAATTGTTTTGATGACCGCTGCTTTATAATATAGTCTGAGATCTGGGACTGCAAGACCCCCTTCCTTTGTATTTTTTTTCATTAATTCCCTGGGTATCCTTGATCTTTTGTTCTTCCAAATGAACTTTGTTATGTTTTTTTCTAAATCAGTAAAAAAAAATTTTGGAAGTTCCATGGGTATGGCACTAAATAGATAGATGAGTTTGGGTAGGATGGTCATTTTTATTATATTGGCTCGTCCTACCCATGAGCAGTTAATGTTCTTCCAATTGTTCAAGTCTAGTTTTAGTTGTGTGGAAAGTGTTTTGTAGTTGTGTTCATATAGATCCTGTGTTTGTCTCGGGAGATAGATTCCTAAGTATTTTATTTTGTCTTGGGTAATTTTGAATGGGATTTCTCTTTCTCGTTCTTGCTGCTGAGCTGTGTTGGAATTATATAGAAATGTTGATGACTTATGTGGGTTTATTTTGTAAGGTTTAAGTAATTCCACTTCACGCTCTCTTCCTCTCTTTCTCATATGAGAGTTCTTCCCCTCCCCTTCCCATGTGTATCTTTATATGGGAAAGTTTATTCTATTGATTCCCCCCCTATTTCTTGAAGTTAATCTTAGTATTATCACGGTTCCCCCCTCCCTTTTCCTTTTGTTGCCCCAACTTTCCCCAAATCTTCTTAATTCCCCAATCTTTCCCTATGCATGTTTCTTCTAACTACTCTTATGATGATACAATTTATGAGAGTTACACAAAACATTTTCCCCACATATTAATATATATAATTAGATGTAAATGTAGTCCTTATAGAAGAGAGTTTGACTTAAAGAGAAAGATAAGATTTATCTCCTTTTCCCTTTCTTTCATATTTACCTTTTCATGTTTCTCTTGCTTTCTGTGCTTGGATATCGAACTTTCCACAGAGCTCTGGTCTTTTCTTAGCAAATGCTTGGAAATCTTCTATTTTGTTGAATGCCCATACTTTCCCCTGGAAGTATATAGTCAGGTTTGCTGGGTAGTTGATTCTTGGTTGGAGACCCAGCTCTCTTGCCTTTCTAAATATCGTGTTCCATGCTTTGCGGTCTCTTAGTGTGTTAGCCGCTAAGTCATGTGTGATCCTTATGGGAGTCCCCTTATATCTGAAGCTCTTCTTCTTGGCTTCTTGTAGGATTTTCTCCTTTACTTGGAAGCTCTTGAATTTGGCAATTACATTCCTAGGGGTTGTCTTTTGGGGATTTAGTATAGAAGGTGTTCTATGAATCCTTTCTATTTCTATTTTGCCCCCTTGCTCCAGAACGTGGGGGCAATTTTCTTTTATAATCTCCTCTAGAATAAAATCCAATTTGTTGTTTACCTCTGGTTTTCTGGGAGACCGATGATACGGAGATTTTCTCGTCTTCCTCTGTTCTCCAGGTCCGTGACCTTCTCAGTGAGATATTTTATGTTTTCTTCCAATTCATTAATTGTTTGGGTTTGCTTTATTGATTCTTGCTGTTTTATCATCTCACTTTCTTCGAGGTGCTTAATTCTGGTCATTAGGGACTGGATTTGCTTTTCAGCCTTGTCTGCCCTTCTATTGGATGCTTCGAGTTCTTTTTCCAATTGAGCATTCTTATCTGTCAGACAGCTGATCTCTTTCTCCCATTTTTCTTTCCAGAAGGTTTCCATCTTTTGGATAAGTTCCAGTTTGAGATCTTCCAGAGCTTGTTGATAGTTTCCATTTTGGGAGGCGTGTTCTGAATTTTTTTGGATTTCCTCCTCATTCTCCTCTTTTCCTTGGGTACTTCCACCATAAAAGTTTTCAATAGTCACTTTTTTCCCTTTCTTCCTGGAGGCTTGATTTTGGGCCATGTGAGCCATCCCTTTGGTGGTTTTATTTCCCTTTCCTTTTTGGTCTGGGGTCTGGGTTATAAGAGCGGTTTTTCTGTGAATTTAGGTTGCTTCAGACTAGTTCTTCCCAGCCTCTGAGCCCAGGTATTCAGCTCTGACCAGATAATCAGCGCGCGTTGTTCAGTGCAGCCCGCCCGAAGTCCAGGTCCGCTGGCTTCTCCAGTGAAAGTGCCCTGAGACGTTTTTTCCTGGCAGTCCCCAGATCACAAGGACCCTGGAGTGCCCCCCCAGACAGAGACGCTCCCCACTCACTCGCTGTCCCGGTGAGCGCTCAGGTAGCTCACTCTGGTTTAGTGGGGGAGGTGGGGTGGGGGAAGGGCGGCTCAGTTCACTTTTCTGTGCAAGCTTTTCCTTCTTATTTTAGTGTGGAAATGTTCAAGCCCCACATACCTTTGCCTCTGTGGGGTACTGGGGAGTCCTTCTGTTCCTCCAAAGGTGATTTTATGCTCCTTTGATGTAGTTTATTTTGTTCGGTGCTGGGGAGAGAAAGCGTGCAGCGTCTAGATTGCAGCCATGATTACCCGGAAGTCCCTCTATCATTGATTTTTGTGTTGGCTTCAAGAGAATAGGTTTCTGTGAGTGGGAAAGTTTTGGGCTTGGCCTGTAGCTGCAGTTTCACTGGGCATTATGTACCTAAGTGGAAATTAACCCATGATAGTCTTTTTCGGATTGGGTTTGAAGGTCTGATCTTTTGGTGATGTTTTAGAGAATAAGGGTACAGGCATTTTGCTCTTGCATTATTCCTTCTGAGGATAGGGGGAATAGTAATTATGTCAATTCATAGGTATGGGACATTGATAACAGAGGTCATGCAAAGGGGTCATGCATATTTTCTAAAATGCTACAAAACATAAAAATCAAGTGGTATATGTAGAATAAATACATTTGATTTGGAAATCTTAAAATTTTATATATTATGTTTTTTAAATAAGTAGACTAGTAATACAATATTAGATTCACTTTAATTCTTATAACTAGGAAAAGCCATGTTCACATAGTGTTCTTATTATGAAATATAATTAATTTTAAATGGAAATTTAATTAAAAGCCATTTCTATACACACCATGATTTTGGTTGGATCTAAATGACTGCAACATGAAATACTTTAAGGTAAAACTTACTTTGTCAACAACTATTCTTGGCAAGAATGCAAATTTTTCCAATTGTTAATTTCTAATGACTTACTTCCTTTATTTCTGTGTTACCCTAGCCTATGGTTAGATAAATATAGCCTATGATTTATTAAATGTTCTTTCTATTCACACCATAATTTTTGAAAAAGAAATCCTTGAGCTTTAGAAGTGATAGACACATTGATTGGAACCATTTTCCACAAAGTATTATAATCACAATATAGTGATTAACTTGAGATCTTGAACCTATGCTTGCTGACCATGGTACCTTTGGGAGCTAATGAGAAGCTAGAAAGTCTTCAAGCAAAAAAAAAATAAGTCTGTCATCAGGAAACTAGCCAGCCTGAATTTCAAACAGGGTTATCACTAATTTGAATACAGTGATGGATTTATAAAGCCTACCAAAATTCTCAGAGTTTGGGATTTACATATTATGTAATTCACTCTTTTCATAGTTTCCAAGAACTAATTTCAGAGTTTAGAGAAGAGTCCCCATATTCTTCAACCACTACATGTCACTTATCTCATTCAAGAAAGCTCTGAAAATTTTAGTCCCTTTTTTTTCCCAATGCCTCTGACCAAGTTGGTTGACACAAAATGAAAGAGTTTGACCTGGAGACAGTGATGCTTGAATTAGAATCCTGCCTCAGACATGTACTATATTGTGATCCTGGGCAAGTTAACTAGACTTGCTTATCATCAGTTTCTAATCTGCAGAATGGGAACAATAATAGAAATATTTCATAGAATTGTTACATGCATCAATTGAGATAGCATATGCAAAGTATTTATAAAACATAAAGTACTAGATAAATTATACCTAGTAGTAGTAGTAGCAGCAGCAGTAGTAGTAGTAGTAGGAGCAGCAGCAGCAACAGCAGCAGCAGTAGCAGCAGTAGCAACAGTAGTAGCAATATTCTATCTCCTTTTTCCCCCTCATCTTTTATTCATTGCCAGGGTCAACTTTCATATGTACATCATCAGTTAGATATAACTGATGCTCCAGTAATCTTACCAGAATTAGGGAAGGAAGAAAGCTTTGACTAGTTGAACACACAGAATTATTCAACTTTCAGAATGTTACATTAAGTCTTGCCAATATCTCACCAACAGTTGATGTGTAAGAAACGTGGGAACATGAATCAAATGAAAAAGAAGAAAGTTGTTCTAATGTAGTGAAATATTTGGTTCACTATATTTACTGGTTTCTCCATTTTTTTTTATTTTCATGTTCTAAGGTTATTATGTGGATACAACTCAAATCTATCCAAATAAGCACACATCTTAAAGCCAATGAAAAATTAACAGCAATTCTATTTTGATAATTTTATAAGATCCATTTAATTTTAGTTTTTACTTGATTATTTTAATAAACATTCCATCTTATAATAATCACAAATTATCATTTTATCATTGCTTCTTCTTTAAAAGTTTAAGAGATTCAGAATAAGATTTCCCTAATGTTTTGTGCAGTGACTTTAGTTGTGAGATAACAATATAAGTGATTCTTCTCTTCAAAATATTAGCTAAAAAATAGTAAAATTTGTCAATTGAGAGCCAACATGGAAATAGTGACTATATGGGCGTCTTAGAGGCAGGAAAACTTGGATTCCCATACAGCTTCTGAAGTCAATTGACTATGTAAATTGGCAAATGATTAATCTTTCAGCACTCCCAAGCAATGTTCTAAGACTAGGACTTACAGATCATCATTGCTATGCATCAAGGACTGATACTCTTGATGAAAACATCAAACATCCAGATTATAATAAAATACTGATCATGCAAAATATTTTTTCATTGTAAAATTGGCTTGATTCGTTTTCTGTTTTGTTCCAAAAATTCTCTTATCCATCCTTTATCTCAAAGGCATTTAGTACTCTAAGGGTTTATGGAACCAGTATTTGTTTTGTTTTGTTCTGTTTTGATATTTATGGGTTATATCAAAGTTTTTAAGCTCCCCAAACCAAAAGAGTCCCATGGGACATATTGGCATAGAGATTGTAAATCTTTGGAATTTTGCCATATATTTTTCAGTTTTAAAAAAAGGACAGTAAATAATTATATATACATATGTAATTATAATGAATGTATGTGATAGAATCATTATTAAATTAAAATATTCAACCTAAGGATTACAAGCTCAGTTATTTTCTTTTTTACATTTCTTTTTAAATATATGACATAATATTTTATGTAACATAACAATAATATACATGTGATTTGTTATACATAGTTGACAAATTATTATAAATATGCTTCTCCAAGAGAAAAAAAAATCTCACATTACCTATATCCAAAATTCTACTTCTAATTCTTGTTTTCCTTTCCCTCCCACCTGCTTTCCCCCCCTAAGAAGGCAGGTAATATAATATAGGTCACATGCATATTATCATTTAGTATATATTTCCCTATTTATCATGTTGTGAAAGAAGACAAATACTTTTAACATTTGTAAAAAATAGACTCAAATACAGGACCACAATCCCCACAAGCCTTTGCTCCACTTCCCCAAAATGCTTTGTAATCTCACGGGAATTCTGAGATGGGCCAAGATCGAGGAAGGATTTATGCTGGTGGCAAAGTTTTTGGGCTGTCTTTTGGACTTCCATTTTGGAGCAGATGCGTCTCTTGCCTGATGTGAGGTTATTTTGTCTAGGCCTCTGGCCTAGGCACATGTTTCTTCCTTGTATATTCTTTAATCTTTAACCTTTAATAAACTTCTAAAAATATAATACTCCTTTGCAGAGAGAAACTAATTTCTACCTGCCTCAGTCTCCCCAAATTCCCTAATTTTAATCTTTACACATTAGAGAAAAATTCATCAAGGAAAGTGAAGAATGACATGATTTAATTTGAATTCAGATTCCTTTTGTTTCTTCTAAAGATATCCTTCTGGATATTTTTTCTGGTCTTGAAGCTCCTGGAGTTCTTCTGGATCTTGTTTAGTTGATAATAGTTAAGTCGTTAACAGTTGATAATTATACATAATTGTTATTTTTTTCAGGCACATTCTTGATCTGCATTAATGCCTCTCCCTAGCTCATTTTGTATGCATTTCTGAATCCTTTGTGTCAGGATAATTGACTTCACAAATTTAGAGCCAATGAAATAAATTACTCTCATATGATTCCAGAATATCAAAATATTCCTTTATAAACACAAAAATACCAAGAAAAATGCAGAAAAGGAACAGCTAAATAAATTTATAAGCAATAAAATCTCTCCTGGGATTAATAACATGTTGGATCTCCATCAAATAATCTCTTAGACTGGAAGAAGACATCAAAATTTCCCATTCTCTCAATAAAAACACCTTACTGCTATTTGAATTGTTGGAAATGTCATTCTCAGCAGCAGAGCAGTACAGTCTGATAAGCCTTACTGGGAGCAATCTCTGAAACAACAGCTTTGTTTTTAAAATTGGGAAATAATTGTGAAGGGTTCCAAAGCTACAATGACAAAACTGCACATGAAAGCAAGGATTGTTACATGGCAACTGAAGAATGACCCAGAGAAGACATTTTTAAATATAAACATGGGAAATACAGTATGTAGCTAAATCAAAATGTTTGGAACATTTTTAAGCAAATCAAAATTGTGTTGAAGGAAATCCAAGTGAAAGTTTTATGATCAGTTTCCTGAAAATATCCAAAGAAACTCTTCATGGAATTCTTGACTTTATAACCAGAATTGTAATAGTTTAATCACCCCCAAATTTGAGAATAACAATAAAAATCTGTCCTGCTTTTTCTTCTACTATCAAAAGCTTGCCTATTATTTGTTTCTGAACATTTGATTTAGAGCTCAGTAGCCAAGTATTCTTCCTTTTAAAGCATATTAACAGGTATTTCCAATATAACCCTTTCAAAATATCTTTATCTAATGAACTAATTTTGAGCTGCCTATTAACATGGAATTCATAAAAAATCTAAAAGACATGATTAAGTTCCAGAAGATATTTACAAAACCTGATTGAAGAAAAAGCACACCTTTTTAGAAATAAAATTTATTGCCAGTATAGTTTGAAAGCACTGACACTAGTTTAAAATTTTTCTTTTTCTCTTTCCTTTCTTCCTTCCTTCCTTCCTTCCTTCCTTCCTTCCTTCCTTCCTTCCTTCCTTCCTTCCTTCCTTCCTTCCTTCCTTCCTTCCTTCCTTCCTTCCTTCCTTCCTTCCTTCCTTTCTTCCTTCCTTCCTTCCTTCCTTCCATCCTTCCTTCCTTCCTTCCTTCCTTCCTTCCTTCCTTCCTTCCTTCCTTCCTTCCTTCCTTCCTTCTTTCCTTCCTTCCTGGCTTCCTTCCTTCCTGCCTTCCTTCATTATATCACAATACTATTTCATAACCATCAAATACCACAATTTTTTCAGCCATTCTCCAGTCAAGGGACAGCCCTACATTTTCCAATTTTTTGTTACCACAAAAAGCACAGCTAAAATTATTTTTGTATGAACAGGTCATTTCCCATTTTAAAAAATCTCTTTGGGTTACAAACCTAGTAGTGGTATATCTGGGTCAAAGGGCAGGCATTCTTTTAAAGCCATTTTATGCTTAATTCCAAATCGCATTCCAGAATGAATGGATCAGTTCAAAATTCTACCAGCTATGTATAAGTTTCCCAATTTTGCCATATCCCCTCCAACATTTATTATTTTTCATTATTGTCATATTGGCCACTCTTCTAGGTGTAAGGTGGTACCTCAGGTTTGTTTTGTTTTGTGTTTCTCTAATAAGAAGGTTTTCATATGATTACTGATATTTTTTATTTACTCATCTGAAAACATTATATTCATATTCCTTGACCATTTGTCAATTATGGAATTATTTAATCTCTTATAAATTTGACTTAGTTCTTTGTCTATTTGGTAAATTATACTTTTCTCAGAGAATTTTGTTATACATTTTCCCCCAGTTTGTTGCTTCCCTTCTAATTTTGGTTGCATTGATTTTGTTTGAAAAAAAAATCTTTTTAATTTCATAGGATCAAAATAATTTATTTTACTGCTTATAATATTCTCTATCTCTTGCCTGGTCTTAAATTATTTCCTTCCTACTAGTGGGAGACTTAAACCAACCATTATCAAATTTAGATAAATCAAATCAAAAAATAAATAAGAAAGAGGTAAAAGAAGTGAATGAAATCTTAGAAAAATTAGAATTAATAGACATATGGAGAAAAATAAATAGGGATAAAAAGGAATACACCTTCTTCTCAGCACCACATGGCACATTCACAAAAATTGACCATACATTAAGTCATAGAAAAAGTAGCACACAAATGCATAAAAGCAGAAATAATGAATGCAGCCTTCTCAGATCACAAGGCAATAAAAATAATGATTAGTAATGGTACATGGAAAACCAAATCTAAAACCAATTGGAAATTAAACAATATGATACTCTAAAACCTTTTAGTTAAAGAAGAAATCATAGAAACAATCAATAATTTCATCGAGGAAAATGACAATGGCGAAACACCCTTTCAAACCTTTTGGGATGCAGCCAAAGCGGTAATCAGAGGTAAATTCATATCCCTGAATGCTTATATTAACAAACTAGGGAGAGCAGAGATCAATCAATTGGAAATGCAAATGAAAAAACTGGAAAGCGATCAAATTAAAAACCCCCAGCAGAAAACCAAATTAGAAATCCTAAAAATTAAGGGAGAAATTAATAAAATCGAAAGTGATAGAACTATTGATTCAATAAATAAGACAAGAAGCTGGTACTTTGAAAAAACAAACAAAATAGACAAAGTACTGGTCAATCTAATTAAAAAAAGGAAATTAACAACATTAAAGATGAAAAGGGTGACAGCACCTCCAATGAAGAGGAAATTAAGGCAATCATTAGAAATTACTTTGCCCAATTATATGGCAATAAATACACCAATTTAGGAGAAATGGATGAATATATACAAAAATACAAACTGCCTAGACTAACAGAAGAGGAAATAGAATTCTTAAATAATCCCATATCAGAAATTGAAATCCAACAAGCCATCAAAGAACTTCCTAAGAAAAAATCCCCAGGGCCTGATGGATTCACCAGTGAATTCTATCAAACATTCAGAGAACAGTTAATCCCAATACTATACAAACTATTTGACATAATAAGCAAAGAGGGAGTTCTACCAAACTCCTTTAATGACACAAACATGGTACTGATTCCAAAACCAGGCAGGTCAAAAACAGAGAAAGAAAACTATAGGCCAATCTCCCTAATGAATATAGATGCAAAAATCTTAATTAGGATACTAGCAAAAAGACTCCAGCAAGTGATCAGAAGGATCATTCACCATGATCAAGTAGGATTTATACCAGGGATGCAGGGCTGGTTCAACATTAGGAAAACCATCCACATAATTGACCACATCAACAAGCAAACTAGCAAGAACCACATGATTATCTCAATAGATGCAGAAAAAGCATTTGATAAAATACAACACCCATTCCTATTAAAAACACTAGAAAGCATAGGAATAGAAGGGTCATTCCTAAAAATAATAAACAGTATATATCTAAAACCATCAGCTAATATCATCTACAATGGGGATAAACTAGATGCATTCCCAATAAGATCAGGAGTGAAACAAGGATGCCCATTATCACCTCTACTATTTGACATTGTACTAGAAACATTAGCAGTAGCAATTAGAGAAGATAAAGGAATTGAAGGCATCAAAATAGCAAGGAGGAGACCAAGTTATCACTCTTTGTGGATGACATGATGGTCTACTTAAAGAATCCTAGAGATTCAACAAAAAAGCTAATTGAAATAATCAACAACTTTAGCAAAGTTGCAGGATACAAAATAAACCCACATAAATAATCAGCTTTTCTATATATCTCCAACACAGATCAGCAGCAAGAACTAGAAAGAGAAATCCCATTCAAAATCACCTTAGAGAAAAAAAAATACCTAGGAATCTACCTCCCAAGACAAACACAGGAACTATATGAACACAACTACAAAACACTCGCCACACAACTAAAACTAGACCTGAGCAAATGGAAAAACATTAACTGCTCATGGATAGGATGAGCCAATATAATAAAAATGACCATCCTACCCAACCTTATTTATCTATTTAGTGCCATACCCATTGAACTACCAAAATACTTCTTCACTGATTTAGAAAAAACCATTACAAAGTTCATTTGGAAGAACAAAAGATCAAGGATATCCAGGGAAATAATGGAAAAAAAAACATATATGATGGGGGCCTTGCAGTCCCTGACCTTAAACTATATTACAAAACAGCAGTCATCAAAACAATTTGGTACTGGCTAAGAGACAGAAAGGAAGATCAATGGAATAGACTGGGGGAAAGCGACCTCAGCAAGACAGTATACAATAAACCCAAAGATCCCAGCTTTTGGGACAAAAATCTACTAATCGACAAAAACTGCTGGGAAAATTGGAAGATAGTGTGGGAGAGACTAGGAATAGATCAACACCTCACACCCTACACCAAGATAAATTCAAAATGGGTGAGTGACTTAAACATAAAGAAGGAAACCATAAGTAAATTGGGTAAACACAGAATAGTATACATGTCACACCTTTGGGAGGGGAAAGGCTTTAAAACCAAGCAAGACATAGAAAGAATCACAAAATGTAAAATAAATAATTTTGACTACATCAAACTAAAAAGCTTTTGTACAAACAAAACCAATGTAACTAAAATCAGAAGGGAAACAACAAATTGGGAAAAATCTTCATAGAAACCTCTGACAAAGGTTTAATTACTCATAAAGAGCTAAATCAACTGTACAAAAAATCAAGCCATTCTCCAATTGATAAATGGGCAAGGGAAATGGATAGGCAGTTCTCAGATAAAGAAATCAAAACTATTAACAAGCACATCAAGAAGTGTTCTAAATCTCTTATAATCAGAGAGATGCAAATCAAAACAACTCTGAGGTATCACCTCATAACTAGCAGATTGGCTAACATAACAGCAAAGGAAAGTAATGAATGCTGGAGGGGATGTGGCAAAGTAGGGACATTAATTTATTGCTGGTGGAGTTGTGAACTGATCCAACCATTCTGGAGGGCAATTTGGAACTATGCCCAAAGGGCGACAAAAGAATATCTACCCTTTGATCCAGCCATAGCACTGCTGGGTCTGTACCCCAAAGAGATAATGGAAAAAAAGGCTTGTACAAACATATTCATAGCTGCTCTCTTTGTGGTGGCCAAAAACTGGAAAACGAGGGGATGCCCATCAATTGGGGAATGGCTGAGCAAATTGTGGTATATGTTGGTGATGGAATACTATTGTTCTAAAAGGAATAATAAAGTGGAGGAGTTCAATGGAGACTGGAACAACCTCCAGGAAGTGATGCAGAGCGAGAGGAGCAGAACCAGGAGAACATTGTACACAGAGACTAATACACTGTGGTATAATCAAACATAATGGACGTCTCCATTAATTGTGGTGTAATGTCCCTGAACAATTTGCAGGGATCCAGGAGAAAAAAACATTATTCATAAGCAAAGGATAAACTATGGGAGTGGAAACACCTAGGAAAAGCAACTGCCTGAATACAGCGGTAGAGGGGACATGACAGAGGAGAGACTCTAAATGAACACTCTAATACAAATATTATGAACAAAGCAATGGGTTCAAATCAAGAAAACATCTAATGCCCAGTGGATTTACGCGTCGGCTATGGGGGGTGGGTGGGAGGAAAAGAAAATGATCTATGTCTTTAACGAATAATGATTGGAAATGATCAAATAACATATATTAAAAAATTAAAAAAAACTTAAAAAAATTATTTCCTTCCCCATAGATCTGCCAAATACATTCTTTTATATTCACCCTATTTATTATAATATCACTTTTTATGTTTAAATTATATACCCATTTTGAAGTTATCTTGATAAAGGGTGCAAGATATTGATGTAAACATAATTTTTGCCATTTTCTTTTTCATTTTCCCAGCAGGTTTTTGTCAAATAGTGGGTTCTAGTCCCAAGAGTTGGGATCTTTGGGTAAATGAAACATAAGTTTCCTAAGGTTATGGAAGATTTAAATTAATATCCAATAACTCCAAGTATTACATTTCAGAAAGTTTATTAATAATCACTTGTAGTAGAAAGAAAGTAAACTGAAAGATATAGAAGTCCAAAACTAATTATCTAACAAAAAGTAAACCCAGGTGAGTTAGTTCTCCTGCCTGCCCCAAAAGCCTGCTTCCACAGCCCCAATAGAGGAAAAGAGAGAGAGGGGAGAGGGGCTACACAAAACTTATATTCTCCCTATGTTAGCACTTAATGTTAGAAGTAACAGGGAATGCTGGGAGAGAATCCTGGGGAGCAGATTCTAATTACTCACTCTAAAGATGGAGATCTTCCTGTTATATTAATGAATGGTTTTCCTCACTGGTTGAGGTGCTGTACCAGTGAGGTATTGGGTGGATTATGTGAGAAGAAATAGGGGTTAAGGTAAATCCTATGAGAGAGGGAAATGACTGTTCCTCTCCCCCTTCTCAAGTGATATCAAGCAGTCACTTATCACTTGAAACCCCTTGATGTAATGGTAGAGGGGAAGAGATGTCAGTCTCTCCAGTCAGCACCTTTAGATGGAGGGTTGCTAAACCCTTCCCCTAAAGGGGTTTTGTGAAAAGCCTTGTCTGGGCCTTACCACTGTGAAACCAGCCTCAGGCCTGCAACCTATCCCCAGTTACTTGGAGTTCTCTTCCTATAACATAAAAAGCCAATAAAGATCTGACTGCTATTGAGGGATTTTATTGCTGGGATTGGGTAAAAGGAATGAGGGAAGTGGGTGGAGGTAGCCCTGCCCAATATCCTATGCAGCCCTTAATTCAATGGGCCAGCAACTTTTTCTATAAAGGGTCTCTGACCCTTTCCCAGATATTTGCCCTTTCTATAGACTAAATACTAATGTATCCTAAAGAGATAAACAAGAAACAGTTTTTGGGAGGCAAGGATGGTCAGGGGAACCAAGGCTCTGGTTAGAAAGAGTCCACTCAGCTCCCCTACAGGGATCTGAGATGTCCACTGCAGGAGGAGGGAATCTATGGTTGAATAGGTGAGAGAGCAGGTGCTGATTTCAGGAAAGAAAGCAGGATCTTAGCTAATGGGTTCAGAAAACCTTTAGCCTTCAGAAAACCACAGTTTGCAGCTTCAGATCTCCAGGCAGAAGACCCAGAGCCTCTATAGTATCCTCTCAGGCAACTGTTCTTCTCCCACAAGCCTCTTGGCTCTTCAAACTCCCAATTCACGCCTGTCAGTCATCCTTAGAATTCCAAACCTCTCTTGTCCCATCCTAACAACAGTTAATTACCCTTAGTCTTTGATCTAACATTCTCACTCTTAGCCATTACCAAATTGTTTTGATTATCAGTGCTTTCTAGTACAGTTTAAGATCTGGTATTGTTAAGCCCCAGTCATTCACTTTTTTATTTAGTATCCTTGATGTTTTTAAACTTTTGTTTTTCCAGATGATTTTTGTTATTTTTTCAAATTCTCTAAAATAGTTTTTTTTGTCATTTTGACAGATACAGCACTGAATAAGTAAATTAATTTAGGTAGGATTGTCATTTTTATTGCATTTGCTCCTCTTACTCAGGAGAGCAACTAATGATTTTCTATATATTTAGATCTGGTTTTATTTGTGTGGAGAGTGTTTTGCAATTGAGCACATATAATTCATGATTTTTGTCTGGGTAGATGGATTGCAAAAAAATTTTGTCTGCATTGATTTTAAATAGAGTTTAACTTTCTAATTCTTGCTGCTGAGTTTAACTGGAAATATATAGAAATGCTAATAGTGTATGTGGGTTTATTTTATATCCCCCAACTTTGCTAAAGTTGCTATTTCCATGAGCTTTTTAGTTGATTTCTAAGATTCTCTAAGTATACCATCATATTATAGGAAAAGATCAATAGTTTAGTTTCCTAATTGCCTACTTTAATCCCTTCAATTGCTGAAGGTAGAATTTCTAATACAATATTAATTAATAGTGGTGATAATGGGCATTCTTGCTTCACTTCTGACCTCATTGCAAAGGTTTTGAGCTTATCTCCATTTTAAATGACACTTGCAGATGATTTTATTATTTATTTATTTATTTTATTTTATTTTATTTTTAAAACCCTTACCTTCCATCTTGGAGTCAATACTGTGTATTGGCTCCAAGGCAGAAGAGTGGTAAGGGCTAGGCAATGGGGGTCAAGTGATTTGCCCAGGGTCACACAGCTGGGAAGTGTCTGAGGTCAGATTTGAACCTAGGACCTCCTGTCTCCAGGCCTGGCTCTCAATCCACTGAGCTACCCAGCTGCCCCCTTGCAGATGATTTTAGATAAATAATACTTATTATTTTGAGGAAATGCCTTTTTATTCCTGTCCTTCCTGGTGTTTTCAAAAGGAATAGCTGTTGTATTTTGTCAAAGGCTTTTTGTGCATTTATTGAGATAATTATGAAATTTTTTAGTTTGATTATTGATAAGGTCAATTATGCAGAAGGTTTTCCTAATATTAAACTAGCATTGCATTCCTGGTATAAATCCCATTTGGTCATAATGAATCATTCTGTTAATAATTTCCGGTAGTCTCTTTGCTAGTGTTTTATTTAAGATTTTTATACTTATGTATGTTAAGATGATTGGTATTTAATTTTCTTTTTCTGTTATTGGTCTTCTTGGCTTAGGAACAAGTATCCTATTTGGGACTTCTGGGTAAACATGGTTGCAATCTAGAAGCGAATCGCTTCCTCTCCCCAGCACCAAAGGAAATAGACTACCTCAAAAGAGCATAAAAATCATCTTTGGAAGAACGGAGGGCTCTCTGGAAACTGATGGGGAATACCAGAGATCCACCCCTCAGAACGGTTTTACAGGAGATTCCTGCACACAGGTGAGAAGAGATCACAGAGCATGGGGTGAGCATGCTAACAAACCTCAGAGGCTGGGAAGAACTAGTCTGGGGCAACCTAAATCCAACGAAAACCTGCCCATATCTCCCAGACCTCAGACCAAAAAGGAAAGGGGAAAATAGCCAAGGAGGAAACCAAGTTATCACTCTTTGCGGATGACATGATGGTCTACTTAAAGAGTCCTAGAGATTCAACCAAAAAGCTAATCGAAATAATCAACAACTTTAGCAAAGTTGCAGGATACAAAATAAATCCGCAAAAGTCATCAGCATTTCTATATATTTCCAACACAGCTCAGCAGCAAGAACTATAAAGAGAAATCCAATTTAAAATCACCTTAGACAAAATAAAATACTTAGTAATCTATCTCCCAAGACAAACACAAGAACTATATGAACACAACTACAGAACACTCTCCACACAACTAAAACTAGACTTGAACAATTGGAAATACATTAACTGCTCATGGGTAGGACGAGCCAATATAATAAAAAATGACCATCCTAGCCAAACTTATTTATCTATTTAGTACCATACCCATTGAACTACCAAAACACTTCTTTACTGAATTAGAAACAAACATAACAAAGTTCATTTGGAAGAATAAAGGATCAAGGATATCCAGGGAAATAATGAAAAAAAATACAAAGGAAGGGGGCCTTGCAGTCCCAGACCTCAGACTATATTACAAAGCAGTCATCATCAAAACAATTTGGTAGTGGCTAAGAGACAGAAAGGAGAATCAGTGGAATAGACTTGGGGTAAGTGACCTCAGCAAGACAGTATATGACAAACCCAAGGATCCCAGCTTTTGGACAAAAATCCACTATTTCATAAAAACTGCTGGGGAAATTGGAAGATAGTGTGGGGAATATTATGTTTAGATCAACACCTCACACCCTACACCAAGATAAATTCAGAATGGGTGAATGACTTGAACTTAAAAAAGGAAACTATAAGAAAATTAGGTAAACACAGACTAGTATACATGTCAGACCTTTGGGAAGGGAAAGATTTTAAAACCAAGCAAGACTTAGAAAGAGTCACAAAATGCAAAATAAATAATTTGGATTACATCAAATTAAAAAGTTTTTGTACAAACAAAACCAATGTAACCAAAATCAGAAGGAACACAACAAATTAGGAAACAATCCTCATGAAAAACCTCAGACAAAGGTTTAATTACTCAAATTTACAAAGACATAAATCAATTTTACAAAAAGTCAAGCCATTCTCCAATTGATAAATGGGCATGGGACATGAAAGGCAGTTTTTAGATAAAGAAATCAAAATTATTAATAAGCACATGAGAAAGTGTTCTCAATCTCTAATAATCAGAAAGATACAAATTAAAACAACTCTGAGGTATCACCTCACACCTCGCAGATTGGCTAACATGACAGCAACGGAAAGTAATTAACGCTGGAGGGGATGTGGCAAAGTAGGGACATTAATTCATTGCTGGTGGAGTTGTGAACTGATCCAACCATTCTGGAGGGTAATCTGAAACTATGCCAAAGGGCAATAAAAGAATATCTGCCCTTTGATCCAGCCATAGCACTGCTGGGTTTGTACCCCAAAGAGATAATTAGGAAAAAGACTTGTTAAAGAATATTCATAGCTGTGCTCTTTCTTGTGGCCAAAAATTGGAAAATGAGGGGATGCCCTTCACTTGGAGAATGGCTGAACAAATTGTGGTATATGTTGGTGATGAAATACTATTGTGCTAAAAGGAATAATAAAGTGGAGGAATTCCATGGAGACTGGAACAACCTCCAGGAAGTGATACAGAGTGAAAGGAGCAGAATCAGGATAACATTGTACACAGAGACTGACACACTGTGGTACATTTGAACATTACAGACTTCTCCATTAGTGTCAATGCAATGTCCTTGAACAATCTGCAGGGATCTATGAGAAAAAACACTATCCACAAGCAGAGGGTTGAGGGGATATGACTGAGTAGAGACTCTAAATGAACACTCTAATACAAATACCAACAACATGGAAATGGGTTCGAATCAAAAACACTTGTGATACCCAGAAGAATCACGTGTCGGCTATGGGATAGATGTGTGTGTGGGGGTAGGAAATGATCTTTGTCTCCAATGGATAATGCTCGGAAATGATGAAATAAAATAATGTTATAAAATAAAAAGAACAAAAAAAAAAACCCAAAAAAGTATCCTAAAAAAGAATTTGATAAGACTCTGCTTATTTTATGGAATAGTTTGTGTTGTATTTGGATTAGTTGTTCTTTAAAGGGTTGATAGAACTGACTTGTGAATCCATCTGGCCCTGGGGATTTTTTCTTAGGGAGTTCCTTGATGGCTTATTCAAGTTCTTTTTCTGAAATGGGATCATTTGAGTATCTTATTTCCTCTTTTGTTCATATAGGCAATTTTTTTGGTAAATATTAATTCATTGTAACTAGATTGTCATATTTATTATCATATATTTGGATAAAAGAGGTCCTAATAATTGCCTTATTTTCTTCTTCTTTAGAGGTGAAATCCTCCTTTTTATTTTTGATACTTATAATTTGACTGTCTTCTTTCCTATTTTAATTAGATTAACCAAAACTTTATTTTATTTTCTTTTTCAAAGAGCTCCTAGTCTTATTTATTAGTTCAAAAGTGATTTTACATTCAATTTTACTCATTTTTTAAAATTTTCTCTTTTTATTTTTAGGATGTCCAATTTAGTCTTTATCTGTTTTTTTTTATTGTTCTTTTTCTACTTTTTTATTGCATGTCAAATTCATAGATCTCCTCTTTCTCTTTTTTGTTTATATAGCCACTCAGATATATAAATATTTTCCTTTGTACTGCTTTGCCTGTATTGCATAAATTTATGTTTTCTACTCATTATCGTCAGTAATTGTTTCTATAATTTGTTTTTTAACCCACCAGTTTTGAAGAATTATTTATTTTCCTATTAAATTTTAATTTTCCTCTCCATGAACTCTCATTAATTTTTATTTTTATTCCATTATGATCTGAAATGGTACATTTATTATTTATGCTTTTGTGTATTTGTTTGTGATGTTTTTAGGCCATAAATTATGATTTATATTTGTATATGTACCATGTACATTTATATGTATATGTTACATGTACATGTAACATTTCTCTAGATATCTATTCATTCTAAATTTTCCAAAATTTAATTCGCTTACCTTACTTTCTTTTTATTTATTTTTGGGTTAAATGTATCTAGTTCTGAAAAGGAAAGGTTGAGGTCTCGCAAAGGTATAGTTTTAATATCTAATCCTCTTTAAACTCCTTTAGTTTTTCCTTTAAATATCTGGATGCTATGTCATTTGGTGTATATATGTGAGCAGCACTACTCACCCTAATCAAGGGAGGGGACTAGAAAAGGTGGCCCACACATTGCCGGCCCTACAAACACTCGGTCAGCACACCGCAGCTGGTGGGTCATCCCCTTTAAGCGATCGAAATCAAAGAAAAAATACAAAGAAACTCCTACTAGGAGCATGGAACATCAGGACATTACTTGATAGAGAGAATACCCCAAGACATGAGAGAAGAACAGCTCTAATCGGTAAAGAATTGGCATGATATAACATCGACATCGCAGCCTTAAGTGAAACACACTTACCAGAAGAGGGATCACTCAGCAAACCCACCACTGGATACACCTTCTTCTGGAAAGGTAGAGCCTCAAATAGAGACAGAATCCACAGTGTTGGCCTGGCCATCAAGACCAGTTTGTTCAAACAGCTGCCAGACTTGCCTGTGGGCATCACCGAGAGGCTCATGAAGATCCATTTGCCTCTCAGCAAAGACTGGTATGCCACAATCATCAGTGCATATGCCCCAACACTGACCAGCACAGAGGAGACCATAGAGCAGTTCTACTCTGACCTGAGTGCCGTCCTGCACTCAGTGCCCACAAATAACAAGCTGATATTATTGGCAGACTTCAACGCCCACATTGGCCAGGACCATGAAAGATGGAAAGGAGTGCTCAGCAAACATGGGGTGGGCAAAATGAACAACAAAGGCCTACTGCTACTCAGCAAATGCTCAGAGTTTGAACTCACCATCACGAACACTGTGTTCAGAATGGCAAACAAATATAAAACAACGTGGATGCACCCAAGATCAAAACAGTGGCATCTCATTGACTACATCATTGTAAGCCAGCAAGATGTCCAGGATGTAAAGATCACCAGAGCCATGAGAGGAGCTGAATGCTGGACAGACCACCGATTGGTTAGAGCAACTCTTCAAATGGGCATTGAGCCTTGCCATCCAAAATGCACTCAGACAGTTCGCGCATTTTACAACGTGAGTCATTTTAGAGATCCATCTTATTTGCAAACATTTCAGTCCTGCCTGGACAACAAGCTGTCTGCCAAGGGACCACTCAATGGAAGCTCAACCAAGAAATGGAACCAGTTCAGAGATGCAGTGAAGGAAACATCAAAGGCAGTCATAGGCCCCAAACAACGCAACCACCAGGACTGGTTCAACAAGAACAACACTGCTATTGAAGACCTATTGAGCAAGAAGAACAAAGCCTTTATGGAGTGGCAAAATAACCCAAACTCTACTCCTAAAAAGGATAGATTCAAGTCTCTCCAAGCCACGGCGCAGCGTGAGATCAGGAAGATGCAGGACCGATGGTGGGGAAAAAAGGCAGAAGAAATCCAGCATTTTGCTGATACAAAAAACTACAAACAATTTTTCAGTGCCCTCAAGACTGTCTATGGGCCATCAAAACCCACCACTACTTCCTTGCTATACTCTGACGGTGACACTCTCATAAAAGATAAAAAAGGCATCAGCAACAGGTGGAAAGAACACTTCAGTCAGCTTCTCAACCAACCCTCTTCAGTCAACCAAAGCACCCTTGAGCAGATCCCCCAAAACCGCTCCATTGAACAACTTGATGTCCCTCCTTCAATAGAGGAAGTCCAAAAAGCCATTAAACAAATGAGTGCAGGCAAGGCACCCAGTAAAGACGGGATCCCAACGAAGGTGTACAAGGCCTAAATGGAAAGGCGCTCCAGGCATTCCACATAGTACTGACCAGCATATGGGAAGAGGAGGACATGCCCCCAGAGATGCCTCCATCTTAGCCCTATACAAGAACGAAGGCTCACGAGCAGCCTGTGACAACTACAGAGGCATCTCACTACTCTCCACTGCTGGAAAGATCCTCGCCCGTGTTATACTCAACAGACTCCTGTCATCTGTTTCAGAGCAGAACCTGCCTGAATCACAATGTGGCTTCCGATCAGATCGCAGCACCATCGACATGGTCTTCACGGTGAGGCAAATGCAGGAAAAATGCCTTGAGCAGAATCTGAGTCTCTACATTGTCTTCATAGACCTGACAATGGCATTCAACACAGTGAACAGGGACACATTGTGGGTGATCCTCAGCAAGCTCTGCTGCCCAGCAAAATTCGTCAAACTGATCCAGCTCTTTCATGTCGACATGACAGGGGAAATCCTCTCTGGTGGAGAGACTTCTGATCACTTCAACATCTCCAATGGGGTGAAACAAGGCTGTGTCCTCGCTCCGGTACTATTCAACCTATTTTTCACCCAAGTATTACGATATGTTGTGATGGAACTAGACCTGGGCATCTACATCAAATACCGACTGTATGGCTCAGTATTTGACCTTTCCTGCCTGACTGCAAAAACAAAGATAACAGAGAGACTCATCCTGGAAGCTCTCTTTGCAGATGACTGTGCTCTCATGGCCCACCAAGAAAATCATCTTTAAACCGTTGTGGACAGGTTCTCCACTGCAACAAAACTGTTTGGCCTGACTACCAGCCTCATCAAAGCAGAGGTGCTGTTCCAACCTGCACCAGGGAGGCCAACTAACCAGCCGTGTATTACAATCAATGGCACGCAGCTTTCTAATGTCAACACTTTCAAGTACCTGGGCAGCACCATCGCCAACTATGGGTCCCTAGACTATGAGATCAATGCCAGGATCCAAAAGGCCAGCCAGGCACTCAGACGGCTGAGCTGCAAAGTCCTCCAACATGGAGGTTTAAACACTGCAATGAAGTTCAAAGTGTAGAATGCAGTGATCCTCAGCTTGCTCCTGTACAGTTGTGAAACATGGACACTGTACTGGAAGCACATGAAACTGTTGGAGCAATTCCACCAATGCTCTCTCCGGTCAATCATGAGGGTCTGATGGCAGGACTGAATCACCTATCAGGAAGTCCTCGACAGAGCCAACTCCATCAGCATTGAAGTAATGGTCCTCAAAACCCAGCTATGATGGTCTGGACACATCATCTGCATGGACCCACAGCGAATACCAAGACAGGTATTCTATGGTGAACTGTCAGCTGGACTCAGGAAACAAGACCGACCAGATTAAAGATTCAAGGATCAGTTAAAGTCAAACTTGAAGTGGGCTGGCATTACACCAAAGCAACTAGAACTCGCTGCCTCTGACAGAAGCAGCTGGCGAACCCATATTCACCATGCCACCACGACCTTTGAAGATGAGCGACGTTGATGTCTTGCCACTGCGCGTGAACGCCGACACCAGGCCACAACCGCACCTCCCATAACAACTGGTGTCCCATGCCCCATGTGCCACAAAATTTTCGCCTCAGCCTTTGGACTCCAAAGCCACATGAGGGTACACCGTAGATGAAACTGCACAAAGACAATAGTCATTCTCGATCACCGGTAGACTACTATATATATATATATATGTATGTATATATATATATGTTTAATAGTGATATTACTTCATGGTTTATATTACCTTTTAGAAAGAGGCAATTTCCTTTCTTATCTCTTTTAATTAGATCAATTTTTTTTTTAGCTTTGTCTGAGATTATGATTGGTCTTGCTGATTTCTTTTTTACTTTGTATGACATATAATAAATTCTACTCCACCCCTTTGGCTTTACTCTGTGTGTGTCACATTGCCTGAAATGTCTTTCTTATAAACAATATATAGAAAGATTCTGGTTTTTAATCCACTCTCCTATCTGCTTCTGTTTTATGAGTGAGTTCATTCCATTCATGTTCACAGTTATGATTACTAACTCTGTGTTGCCCTCCATATTATTTTCCCCTTTTGATCCTGCTCAGTTCTCTTTCAATCTTTTCCTCCTTACCAGTGTTTTGCTTTTTATAACCTCTCCACTTGCCACTCCCTCCAATTACCCCCTCCTTTCCCTTGTCTTATTCCCATTCTACTTCTCTGTAGGGAAAGATTGAATATTATATCCAATGAGTATGGTTGTTATTCCCTCTCTGAGCCAGGTACAATTAGAGCAATGTTTAAGCATTGCTTGTCACAACCCTCATCCCCCCCCCCATTATAATTTTTCATGCCTCTTCATGTTACATAATTTACCACATTCAAACTCTCCTTTCCTTTTTCTTTCAGTTGAATGAAGCCCTGAGGGCTGTGCGCTGTGAGAGCCACCTCCCATTGCTGATTCAAGTAACCCTTAATACTCCTGATACCTCAATTTCTAGCTTTAGGCTCAGGGGTTTGTATGCTTTTTATCTCATTGTAAGCCTTGCTCCCCAGGACTCTAAATCACAGCTTACCATGTTCCCTCTCACATTATATGCTAACATAAGGAGGATATAAGTTTTGCATAGCTCTTCCCCACACTCTTGTCTCCCCTGATCATGGTTTGTGGAGATGGGGTGAGTACCAGGTAGGAGAATTTTTTTCACTTTTCTTTACTCAGGCTTTTATTTTCTTTGTGTATTTTCCTACTTCTAGTGATTATTAATAAATCTTATAAAATATAATACTTGGAGTTATAGTATATTAATTTCATTCTTACATTGTGGTGACCAAAAGTCTGGAATTTAGAACCCTTGCTTCTCTCTAAGTTGGTAGAGCAATTTTTTTAATAGACAAAAAGAAAGATTAGTTTTCAAAAGCCTCTGCCACCCTTGTTGCTCTTCCTTCTCCTCCTCCTGCTGTTCATGCTCCCACTGCTGCTGCTGCCATTACTGCTGCTGCTACCTCTACCTTCCACATTTGACAAGATATTGGCTAGGGTTCCTTGTGAGCCATGTTTTTTTAGGGCTGGTAAAGCATACACCCTCACAACAATTTGGGTTTCAAATTGGGGATAGCTGCTTTTCATCAGGGGAACACAGCATATTTCAGCCTCTTTCATTCCATCCACATCAACCCCAGCCTAGTTAACCCAGGAAACTTTCCATGCTCCTGGCTGTAGGGGTGGGGACTGAGATGTCATGTGACCACTGGTTTTTAACCCTAAAGAAGAGAGGAAGGAAGAATACTCTTCCAAACTGCTTAACTTTACTCCTAGCCAGTACATACTAGGCTAGTTCCACCTATAGACAGGAAGTAGAATTGCAAGCATAGCCCAGTTTCCTGCTTATCTCACACAGCTCCTACTTCTGGAGAGACTTACCAAAGTTTTAGGATGTCTTTTCTTGCTACTGTTCCCTGTGTGCACTTGTCCTTACTGCTAGTATGAGTAATCTCAAGATTCAGAAGGGAGAGTCATTCTCCTTACTATCTAAGCATGCCCAGGTTCTGTAACACATCCAATATGGGGTTTATCCACACTATGCCCAGTGCTGATATGGAGAACCTCATAAGTGTGACCAAAGGAATCTAGATGTATGATGATAGTGGGAAGGGGAATGAACCTTAAAGAGTCTGGAGATGAATTTTTAGTTTTTCAGACCCTATTGCTTTATCAATGTTAACTGTTTCAGTTTCTTCCCCTACAAATAGTGAAGAAATTGTAAAACAACTATCAGATTTGGACAAAATGACTCTTTAATTCAATGCCTGCATCCTGTCACATATATTGTATTTTCTGATTGTTTTAAGATTTTATTTTGTTTTTTAGTTCACATATTTATCTAATATAATATAGTCTGTTAAATTGTCACATTAAGTTACTGTGTTTTGGCTATTAGCTTTATGTTCTGTTACACTCTTTTTGTCTGTACCATCCTACTATCTTTATTTGTACTGTCCTATGCCTGGACTGGAGAAAATACCATTATAAAAGTCCATAAACAACTTGGGCAAACCTCTTTCCATGCAAAACCATAGCTCCTGATGGATGCTGGGTTTGCCACCAGATCCATACAAGTCACATATTGCCTATACAGGCTTTTTTGCCTTTTTGCCTCTGTTAATTTGTACATAGATGATGAATGTACTCCATCAAACTGGTTACAACCTGTATCAGTAATGTTTGGAGAATTTATTAGCTCTTATGGTCCAGGGGATTTTGGTACTTCTTAGAATGTGCATTAGCTGTTGTGCTACTGTTTTTTATAAAGCTGTTACCTGGTAAAAAAAAATCATGTACACTCTCACTATAGATCATGAACAAGTTAAGAAGGAAATAAATCTCATTTATGAGTGAAAAATCTTTGGATTGTGCCTCTGCTTGGTTAACACAGTGTTTCATGGAATGTGCACTATGAATTTTTGATTTTTTAAATTTTATTATTTTTTCCTTTTCTGTGCAATAAGATACTTCAATTTTCTTTCCTCTCTTACTTTTTTTTTACTTTTACTAAAAACAACAAGTATTATTTTTTTTTTATATTGCACTAATGTAAGTTTACAATATCCATTAGCCCTAATATTAATGCATACCCCAAAACTTTAGACTGTAGAAACCTACCACTAATTGTTTTATAATATGGGACTTTGACAAATAATTATGCCTCATTTCAGAAGAAGGAATAACAAAAGAGTCATTATACAGTGCCAAGAAGCACAAGGTCAAGAAGACCAATGAATCCCAGTGGGATTGATGGGATTTTGCACCAAGACAGAGGACTTGTTTTAGTGTTTGAGGAAGTGGCTGTTTGACAACATCAGACACAGAATTTCCCTCTGCCAGATTCAGACAAAGTACTTCAGTTTGGCTGCCATTTTGGCTTTCCTATCTCTGAGAGGAAAGGTAAAATTGGACCAGGTAATGCCATTTCCTATCTGCTTCAAAATCTAGTCCCTTTTTTGTCTTTTATGGTGTGGTAATTTTCTGTAATGCTGGTTGCCAATGGATAAGTGCTACATTGTTATAATTGCTACCACAAGCTTGTGGGACATAAATCACTTTAATTGGACCCTGATTCAAGGACTTTTTATAGGTTTATTATTCCTTACTTAGAAATGTTTACACGAGTCATTGATATTTTATGTTTCATCCAGAAGTTACTTCTTTTCTTTTTTTTAAATTTTTTTGACAATTGATTTAAATACCTCATAACTCCGCCATGTATCCCTTGGTGATCCATGTGTTTGTCAACACCCTCCTCAGGGGTATTGTATAATTATGGTAAAATTCTAGATTTATAAAACCTTTTCTTGTTTGCGAGTAATTTTAGTACAAGATACTTGCTACACCCCCAAATCAAGAAACTGAACTGTTTAGAGGATGCACCATAAAGATCCAGAATGAACTTCGGGATATAGTGAAATTGAAGTTTGAGGGGGTTGAATGCATTTATTTTGAATGTAAACTCTTACACCACAGGGGACTAACCCCTAATTAGATTTTTGTCAGTGTACCTAACATTGGTTTTGTTCTCTTTCTCTTTTATTTATTTTCCTCTTATCCGCAAGTTATTGTAATTTCCCCTTAGAAAGTGCAATATTGTATGAATTCTAGTTCAAGATCTTTAAAGATATAACTTGGTTATATCTATTGATTCATTGGGGAAATTAGATATGTAAATCTGAGAGATTTCCACATGCTCATTTTCCAATGGAATCATGGGGGAGATTGTGTAATTAGGATTTGTTCACCAGGACTCTAAATTCCAGTTTCCCATGTTCCCTCTCATGTTACATTATAATTTATGGAGGATATAAGTTTTGCATAGCTCTGCACCTTGCTATCTTCTCCCCTGATCATGGTTTATGGAGGTGGGGTGAGTTTCAGGTAGGAGAATTTTTCCCACATGCTTTTACTCAAGCTTTTACTTTTGTTCTCTTATTCTTCCTACTTCAAGTGATTATTAATAAATCTTATAAAATATAATACTTGGAGTTATTGGATATTAATTTCAATCTTAATTTCAATCTTATAGCTTGATCTGGCTAGGCACACAGTAGATTTCCTTGCAGCAGGTCTCTGTCCCGAGTTTTCAGCAAGATGATCAGGAGGTCCGAGCTTTGGTTCTACCAACTACCCCAAACTGAGATCTATGTCCTTGCTAAAGGCCCAGACTGGGACTTCTGGCTTTGCTCTGGGCCCAAACAGATCAGACTGCTTTAGCATAGACTACCCTGGGTTGGAACTCCAGACTTCACTGAAGGTTTCCTTGGAAATTCAAGGGGTGTGAGCTGGCTTGAACTTCTATTTGTCCAGGCAGAATAATAGGTTCTGAATGTTGGCTTGGACTCAGGTTTAGAACCTGGCATATCAGATGTGAGGGGCAGGTAGGGCTTACTTTTGGCTTCACTCTCACTCCTTGTTGTAGCCTTCTGCTGTCTATGCTCCTCTCTCAATCTAATGCCCCAAATATTCTTTGCCTACCTTTTAGATTTTTCTCTTCTTAAATTTTGTACCACACTGTGTCTTCTTATTGGTTCTTTCACTTCTATTTTCATTTTGTGATGTTATTTCAAGATTGATTGGAAAGGATTCTCATTGTGGTTTCAAGCTTCCTTGCTTCTCCTCTGCCATCTTGGCTCTGTCTCTGTCTCTTCAGTGCTAACTTTCTTATTTCCTTCCCAGGACTAATATCCTTTCCATCTTATATAGATTAGTTTCCTAGCTGATTACTATAAATGTTAGTAGCTCAGAGCTCTGCTGTATGTAAGTATATATATATATATATATATATATATATATATATATATATATATATATATATATATATATATATATATATATATCCCCAAGAGCCTAGACTCAAAAAAGAAATTTGAAGTTCAGGAGGATAATACTTAAAAAAAAAACAACTTATATAATTCTCTAACTAGTCAAAACACCAATCTCCTTAAAATGAATGAGGGAAATCTAAGCTACTTATTATCCTTATTTTTAATCTGTAAGTATGACAGAATGATTTAATGATCGGATATCTTTCAAGTTCAAGAATGTCTCAGTTTTCCATATATCACAATTAGACCTGAGGAATATAAGTCCACATTGGTAGTTAGAAAACTGTTAATCCCTATAAAATAAATGAGTAGTAAGTCTAAAAAGCCAGATGAAGTCCATATAACTTCCAAACATTTCTTAGGTTATCCTATTAAACATACCAGACTGGTTTGATAGTTTACCTTAAAGATCAAGACATTTTCATCAGAGATCCTGATGAAGCAATAGGAGTCATAATGACATAGTCAGGAAACTAAATAATCCCACATAAACTATAGAACCATAAACCTGAATCATAATTTTATCTGGTTAAGTGATTTATGTTGTTGGATTTAGAAGCCTGAAAAATAGTCTCATTCAGCAGACATAAACATGTAAATTAAAACTTAAGAAAAATTTTTTGAGTTTCCCTTCTGGAAGAGCAGAGCAGCAGGAGAGTTTGAATCTCAGTAGGATCACCAATTCAGTTCAATTTGTCCTGTTGCTTTTAAAGATGGCATTGATCACATGCAGCAGATGATAGCTTGGTTATTCTGGGCCTCTTGACTATTAAAAGTGTCAGTTGTTTAAATAAATGTATTTCTTTTTGATGCTTTAAGAACAATACCTCTCAAACCTGCCAAGCTTTCCTTTTCCAGCTTCCCTTACTGTTAGTATGCTTTGGCATAACTTTTTGCTGGATTTCCTGAGACATTTAAGGAAATCCTCTCCTAGGACACAGCCTTAAGACTTCTCCTGTCTGAAGGATGATATAGGTCTATTCTTTTAAAGTTGATCTTCCTTGATCCTCTTCCTTGTTAGATATAACTGAATTTTGTTTCATTCTTATAGGGGTTTTAATACTGATTTAAATCAATTACATTTAAAGAAAATTGTTTAAATGCGTATTACACTGCAAACCAAGATGCTGGGGAACACAGAAAACTAAAATCCCCTTCACTCAAAGAGATACGCCAATAGCAAGATATTTGGGGAAGTTTAAAGAGTTAAAAAATTAAGCTTAGAAGTAAGAACAGGAAAGGTTTGAAGGAGATGTAATCATTTGATATGAGCCTTTACAAAATGATAAGACCAATGGAAAGCAGAAATGAGTGGAAAGTCCAATCTAAGAACAAGAGACATTTTGCAAATGAGTAGAGTTGGAGGGTTGAAATATTTCATTTGAGAATAGCTAGCAGTTTAATTTGGCTAAAGTGTAGAATCTATGAAAGGAATTTATACAAAATAAATAGGATTGTTTGGAAGCAAATTTTATTTTATTTCAAATAAGAGGATGATATGGTCAAATCTATGCCTTCAGAAGATTATCTTGGAAACTATGTAGAAGATGGTTTGAAATTATGAAAATGCTGAATATAGAGAGATATTTTAGGAAATTATTACAGTTGTTCAGGTAAAAAATGTTGAAAGACTGTAGAAGGCTAGGGAAGGTTATATTTGAATGAAAGGGACTGGGAATATATGATAAAATGAGGTGCTAGAATTAGAAAGAATCAACAACTAATGGGACATAGAGAAGAAAAACATGAAAAATAACAAAGAATGCCTGAGACAGAGAGACAAAGACAGAGACAGACATAGGCAGAGAAAAAGAGCCAGAGGTAGACAAAAGCAGACAGGCAAGTGGAGACAAAGAGATAGAGGCAGACAGAGACAAAGACAGTGAGACAGAGATACATAGAAGGAGATAGAGACAGAGACAGATAGATGAGAAAGAGGGAGAAGGAAGGATGGAAGAAAGGAGGTAAGGAAGGACAAAAGGAAGGAAAGAACAAAGGAATCCATTGGTTTTACTACATTATCAAAGATATCTAGAGCATGAAAAAGGAAAAGAGTATCAAATTTAGATGGATATATTTTGTATACCTTCTGTGTTCTCAAATATCATTAAGAAGAACAGCTGAACAGTAAAATAGCTGAATCACAACCAAGAAAGAATTAACTCAGACTTTACAGGAAGAAAGGAAGGAAGGAAGGAAGGAAAGGAGAAAGGGAGGAAGGGAAATTTCACGAAGTAGACAGGTAGAAAGATAATGAGTTCCATTTTAGATTTCCTGAATTTAATGGGACATCTGGATGGAAATGCCAGGCAAACAGTAGAGATTATGGAAGTAGATTAAAGAAGAGAGATTAAAGATATATATATATATATACTTCCATATATATATGTTGTTATTAGTCATCAGCATAATTCATCTGCATATAATAATTGAACAATGGCAGCCAATAAGATCATAACTATAGAGTTAGAAGATAAGAATAAAGTACCAGATGGTAAAGAAAATTTAGAAATAATGGTGTCACAGAAACTAAAGGAGGTGAGAGTACTGAAGAGGAAGTGGTGGTCAGTAGTATCAATAGTAATTAGAGCTATCAAGGAAGATGAAAATTTGGGGAAAAGCCATTGCATTTAAACAATAAAAATAACTGAATTAACATTGAAGGATAGAGCTTACATCTAGTGATAATAATAGATATTTCATTTAAGGAATTAAATAAAAGATGAAGAGCAAGGAATAAGAGATTAGTCTTGAACTGGATTTTAGAAATAAGTGAAAATATAGAATGGGTAGTTGACTGCACAATACTTTGATTTTATGAAAACAGAGAACAAAAATGGGTCATATTAGTAGATAGCATTGAAGAAGTAATTAGGCAGGGAGAGATTGCAGATGAGAGTAGTGGGATGTATGATGAATGAAGCAGGATTCTAGAAGATCCTGAGACTTTTTAAAATTTATATTTGTATTTCAGAATTAGCATAGTGCCCAGAATAGAGGAGTTGGCCATGACAAAAAGGACGAACTATTCATTTGATGTTGAAAAATGTAATTTTGAAGTTATCAATGAGTTCTATGTTCTGTGAAAAGGAATTCTTTATTCTCCTTGTCTATTTTGAGTTAACACTTGGTTAACACTAACTTAAGTACCCCTACCTTACCAGACTGTGAAATGTGAATCAGACATTTTTTTTTATCCCTACATAGTACCTCACCAAAGCAACTAGAACTTGCTGCCTCTGACAGAAGCAGCTGGCGAACCCACATTCACCATGACGCCACCACCTTTGAAGATGAGCAACTTCGACGTCTTGCTACTGAGCGTGAATGCCGACACCAGGCCAAAACTGCACCTCCCGTAACAACTGGTGTCCCATTCCCCATGTGCCACAAACTCTACGCCTCAGCCTTTGGACTCCAAAGCTGAGGGTACACCATAGATGAAACTGCACAAAGACAATAGTCATTCTCGATCACCGAGAAACTACCACTACATAGTACCTCACCAGACACTAAGTCATTTCCTAAAGTGGGTAACAACTCAATCAGTCTGGAAATTGTGAATCCCTTTGATAAGAGTTTACACTTCTAGAGGATGAGAAGTGGATTTTGAAAGACACTGCCCCCCTGGCAGTGCTAGACAATTTGAAAGTTGTGACTGGCCCCTGTGAAGAGGGGAAGAGACTAGAAATCACTATAAAAGCCTAGAATTTCTGGGGCTAGAGGGCAGCTTCAGGAATAGTACTTGACAGGTCATTGTCTTCAGCTTGAACTGCCTCTTGGAGGGAACTTGAGTGAATGAATAACTGTATTTCCTTTCCTGACTTCTGGAGAGAGTTTAATTTTGGTAAAGTGTTCACAAGTCATGAGGGGCTGAATCAAGCACTGGATCAATATTTAGTTTGATAGGCTAAATATCTTCTCTACCCTCTTTTTGTATTTCTCAACTTTCACTCTCTCCACCTATTTTGTAAATAAAAACTATCAAGTCATTTTGACTTGAGCTATAATATTTTAAATTGGCAACCACCATATTATTTATAATTTTAATATATTTTAGTCAAACCCTTAATTTTAATTACTTACAGTTCAAAAAAGGGAAACAAATGGAACTCAGTAAAGCTGACCTTAATTTCTTTTTTTTTTCTGTAAAGTAGTAGATGCTCTCTATTGAGAGTTCAGGGAATAAGTATAAGAGAAAAGAGACCAGACAACGTTCCCAAACACTATTGTGAGAAGCATGGCAGGCATTCAGGGAGTAGTAAGAGAACTCTCATTTCACAGTAAAAATAGTGTGGGTATGAGAGAACATGTATTATTAGTGGGTCCCATCAGTATGCCATATCCATGCTATTTCTTTAGTGGAAAATAGGAATTAAGGTGATAGGTGGTAAACCAGGATTAAGAATTTCCAGGGTGTGAACAATGATAGAGAAAGAAAATCTGTGATATGGGAGCAGAGTCCAACATATGATATAACTGGATGATTATAGGATGTAGAAAGTTGAGAGGACATCCATCAGATAGATGAAAAGAAAATGAAATCAGAGCAAGAATGATTGCTTTAATAGACAGAGGGAGTGGGGGAAAGGAAGATTACAGGTGCCAGTAAAAACAAATCATAACCTAAAAGGAGGTTCATAAAATTACTTCCAATCCTTTCTTCTCTAACTTTCACTAACTTTAGTAGTTTTGATTGATTTTGGGGTTGACAGAATGTATAATATACTCCCTGAATCTGAATGTAGGAGTCAAAGAAGAAAGAAGGAAGATGAGCCAAGAACTGGACTTTTTAAAAAAGAATGGAGAAAGACTTGGAAGACACCAACAACAAAGGTCTGGATGGTTTTATATTATAAACCAGTATAAACCTGAAAGGAAGAGAAGTTGCAAAATTATGGTGTCAAGAAATAATTGACTAATTAGGGAAAAATAATTTATAACTACAAAGTCTAATATAACAAATACTAAACTACTTATGATTTGTAATGGTTGGATATTTTTTATAGCTCCTGCTGAAATTTCAGGTATTAATTTTGTTTTTGTTCTTCCCCTTAATCATGCTTTTCTTCCCACAAACAGACTTATTACTTCCTTATTATAAAATAAAGAACAAGAAATGCAAACAAAAGAAAAACTTCTGGTTGCAAAGGACCTTAAACATCAATTCTATTGGCTTTAATTAAGATACAAGGAAATTGAGGCCAAGAAAGTTTAAATTTTCCCTATATAGAAGAGTCAGATTTAAACCCATATTCTCTGATTTTATGAACAGGCAACCTCCTAAAAGTACTGTTCCATCTTTCCTTTACACTGTCAGACTTGAGGAAAATACATCTAATATTACTTCTTCCCTCACTTGCACTTTAATTTCTATCCTAACAGCTTCATGGAAAAATATTTCGAAAGGTTATTTTTCCAGTGAAATTTTCTCGCTACTCTTCGGCACTGTTAATGACCTTTTTCTTTACCTTTTGGATTTTCTCCTCTTTTGCCTTCTCTTCTATTTTTCTCATAATTCTACCTTTGTCTCCATGATTACTTCATCTTCTTGCTCTATTGAGGATATTTCGCAGACCTTTCTTCTTGGTAGATTAGTCTTTCTACTCCCTCCCTTTGAAATCTAGCCTACATCTACATTTTCAGTTATCACCTCTATGCTGGTGACTAACAAATCTATATAACAATTCAAAGACTTTCCCCACATTTAAATCCACATTTTTCAGTCATCTGTTGGATTCCATGTAGATGTCTCCTTGGTAATTCAATTCCTTCATGAGAAAAATAATTTCATTTCCCCAAAAAACTGCTTCTACTTTTGTCAAGAATAATGTAGTAGTCTCTCGGTGACCGAGAATGACTATTGTCTTCGTGTGTTTTCATCTACGGTGTACTCTCATATGGCTTTGAAGTCCAAAGACTGAGGTGCAAAGTTTGTGGCACATGGGGCCTGGGACGCCAGTTGTTACGGGAGGTGCGGTTGTGGCCTGGTGTCGGCATTTATGTGTAGCGTCTACGTTGTTCATCTTCAAAGGTGGTGGCGACATGGTGAATGTGGGTATGCCAGCTGCTTCTGTCAGAGGCTGTCTAGTTGCTTTGGTGTAATGCCAGCCCACTTCAAGTTTGACTTTAGCTGATCCTTATATCTTTTCTTTGGTCGGCCTTGTTTCCTGAGTCCAGCTGACAGTTCACCATAGAATATCTGTCTTGGTATTTGCTGTGGGTCCATGTGGATGACGTGTCCAGACCATCGTAGCTGGGTTTTGAGGATCATTACCTCGATGCTGGTGGAGTTGGCTCTGTCGAGGACTTCCTGGTTGGTGATTCGGTCCTGCCATCGGATCCTCATGATTGACCTGAGAGAGCGTTGGTGGAATTGCTCCAGCTGTTTCATGTGCTTTCAGTACACTGTCCATGTTTCACAACTGTATAGGAGTAAGCTGAGGACCACTGTGTTGTACACTTTGAGCTTAATCTCAGTGCTTACACCTCTGTGTTGGAGGACTTTGCAGTGCAGCCTCTCAAGTGCCTGGCTGGCCTTTTGGATCCTGGCATTAATCTCATGGTCTAGGGACCCGTCGTTGACGATGGTGCTGCCCAAGTACTTGAAAGTGTTGACATTAGAAAGCTGCGTGCCATTGATTGTAATGCATGGCTGGTTAGTTGGCCTCCCTGGTGCAGGTTGGAACAGCACCTCTGTTTTGCTGAGGCTGGTAGTCAGGCCAAACAGTTTTGTTGTGGTGGAGAACCTGTCCACAATGGTTTGAAGCATAATGACACATTTGCAAAATTTAAGTTATTTTGACTTATTTTCCCCAATGTGCAAAGGAAAACTAAAACAAGTTCTGGACTTTCTGTCACTAAGTTGGAACAAACAACAGTGGGCATATTAGAGAGAGAAGATATTGACAAGACAGACAGTTGGTGGGGGAAGGTATAACTGGGAGTGGCAGTTGGTATTGTGATGAGCACTTCCCTATTGGCCCTGGAAGCAGAAGGAACTCTTTCCTTGTCTCTGGATAGAAGTGCCTCTATATTCCTGATTTTCCCAATTGTGTTCTCCCTCAATGCCTGTGATCTTGTCATTGACAAAAGGACTTAAGGGAAGCAATTTGAACTGTAAGGCTGGTCTTTAGGGGTGTCAGCCTAAAGAGACAGAGCCAACCAGCTCTGAAAGTGAGAACTTTTCTTCCTATCGCTGTGTACTGCTAAGACTTTTGAAATTACGAAAGCTAGCACAGATAAAGCATAGACAGGAATAAGAGAAACCCTCCACCAGCCTGTGAGGCCTGGGTCTCACAGCTCAAAAGCTGAGAGAGACTCAAACCTCATCTAGGGAATCCCTCTTCCCTCTTCCATGATACCCTCCAAATCCAATTTGTTATTAAAAGTTATCTTTAGTTGAATATTGCAGTCAGATAAGAGGACTAACATTTCAGGGTCATAGAGGGATCTGAACCTCAGGACAGCCATTCAACTATAAACTATCCTTATTGGACCCCTGCTGGGCAACTAAGTCTGGGGGGAGGCTTGTCCCTAAGGAGGGTCCATGCTTACTTGCTCTGGGGTATCTGTAACTTCAATCTATAGAGAAGACGTCCCCTCAGGCTATCATAAGTGGCCCATAAGGAACCCCGTTTTTCAAAAATAGCCTCTAGGCAGGGGGCATCTCTCTCCTTTTACCTCACTTGCAACCATATTCCCTCTCTCCTTTCAACTCCTCCATTCCTTGTTATAAAACTTCTGTATCCCCTGTTCAATCAATCCCACCCCATTTTCCCAATAAATGTTACAACAAATCCCATAATTAATCATTTTCAATGACTTATTTATTTTTAATTACAAAATTTTTTACATCTATCTTTTCTATCATAGTCTCCCTTCTAAGCAAACATAATACAGATCCTTGTTACTTTGTGTCAGGACTTTCCATCTTCTCATCATTATCCTAGGGCAGTGAGAGTGAACATTTTAGAGACCAAGTGCCAAAACTGCAACCCTTATGCCACATGTGAGCCCCCTGCCTTATTCCAAACAGGAGAGGGAGGAAGTGCTTCCATTGGGCTTTTGGGAAGAGGGATGGATGATATGAGAAATCTCAGGTGAGTATGGAGAGGAGGAAGGGAGCAACCCCTTTCACCATGCAAGCCATAGGTTCTCCAACATGATCTGAGGGGAATTTTTTGATCACCTGGTAGAAGTGTCTGCACTGAGAACTAAGAATAGACTGGATATAGATTTACCATACCTCAAAATGCCCAGCAATGTAAGTATCCCAGGCTTAAAGGAACTAAATACTTCAAACATGAGCTGTTAATATTTTGTTCCACATATGTAGCACATGAACTTGCCAATTTTGCTTGAACTCAATGAAATTGTAGGATTTGTTAACATGGTTTAATTGATTACTGATTCTGAGGCTGTTGCTATATGCCCTGTATCAGATTGCTTTCTCAATTTCCATATAAATGTAATCACATCTGTCCCTAAATTTGAAAAAAAAATCCAGTTTTCTGCTGTCCTGCTTTATTCAAAAATTTAAAAGTCTCTGCGTCACACAATTCTCTTGATTCTGATGACCCTGGCAAGCATACACTTTTAAACAGGAAAATCATGTTTCCACTTTTGATGTTGGTATTCATTTCTGTATGCATAAATACATTTGTGTGTACACAAATAGCTACATTTTATCAAGTGAGAATATTGTGGTTGCCTAGCTTTAATACTCAGTGTTTTTCTTATAATCTCTGAGCTGATATCGTGTGTCTATAAAGTAACAGCAATGATCACACAGTCCTTGACTGAATTTTTCATTCCATACATCATTCACCAGTTTGTTGCATTCACTTGCCAGGGAAACTTTAGATTCTGTATGAAATAAAGCAGCAAGAAATATATTTAAATTAGTGTGTTCAAAAAGTTCCGCATTGGTGCCTTTTCACCTGGAACACAATCAGTTTTGTAAAGCACGTCATAGTAAAGTTGCCAATTTTGAAAGGTTTTCTCCCATTGTATCTCTTTTTTTATACACTGAAAAATATGATCCCCATCCCTGAAGGTATGTATACAACTCCATAACAGGTGAATATCCCAAATATTTTCCATTTTTTCAAGGTGAAGTTTACTTATATACTTAGTATCAGTAACCTATGGCACTTGCATTAGGCAACCATGATGATTTTCAGTCTCTATAAGCTAGCTAAGCCAACACAAAGACATGTGGAAATTATCATTGATCAGCATTTATTTTCCTTGGCCTTCCACCTATCTTTGTCCCATTCTGGTATCACAGGTGCATCCCAACCCAGGGAAATAGGGTTCTACTTGTTCCAAAATTATTTCTTTCTTCCTTACTAGCCCCATCAATGGAAATTCCAATTCCTTAAGATTTTGTTTTTATACAGAAATTTAGATTATTTAATTAAAGAAAGTCACATGAATGCATGCATCATTTAACAGAGGGTATGTAAGGTAACTATTTACATTTTAAAAGTAGAGTTTCCTCATCCAGATTAATCTATAAATAGTAGACTCCGTGGTAGATATATTTCTGAGCAAAAGGGCTTACCTTTCCTCTCCAAATCATAAACATTTTAGATAGGGGGAAGCTAGCTAATTGTTATCCCACAAGAGGGTGCAGAGTCCTGGGAATTTAGTGTGTTTTCTCTAAAAATGTTTCCTTGAGTATACCTTATGGTCCTTAGTCAAAGGCAAGTTTTATGAAGCCAATTTAGTTTGAGATCATCAGACCTAATCGCCTGATAGTTGAATACATTTACAATCTTCTCAGCATTTTCTCATATATTATCTCAGAGTATTCCCAGAACAGTTTTATCAATAGGCAGATATTATAATTCCCAATTTATAATGGAGCTCAAAGAATTTTACTGATATACTCATAACTAGACAGCTTTTCAATAGCAGAGCCAGAATTAAAACCATTTTGTGAAAGGTCCCAAACTAGATATTTCTCTCCTAAATTCCTCCATTCTTTCTGTACTTTAAAACCATGTCTCTGTTGTCTTATTGTGGAATTTCTCTCAGTGCCTGGGGTCTCTCACCTTGCAACAGCCAATTATATCTATGATTTTCTCTTTGTAGAATATCCCTCTACCTTTTCTACCTTTTCTCCCACTAGTGAGTTCCTTTATTGTCTCCATTTTGTGAAGGAACAAAGACTAGTCAGTCATCATTGCTCTCCTAGGTCTGAATTTGACTTTAGGGACTATACTTGATCCCCTTTTAAGTTTCCTTTTATTTTTTTTATATTCCCCAATTAGATTATAAGCTCTTTAAGGATAGACACTGTCTTTCTTTTGGCTTATATTTGTGTCCATACTACTTAGTAAAATGTATTGTATATAATAATTAATATATTCTTATTTTCTTCTGATCTCACTTGTTACTATAAAGAAGTTCGGGGGACAGCTGGGTAGCTCAGTGGATTGAGAGTCAGGCCTAGAGATGGGAGGTCCTAGATTCAAATCTGGACTCAGACACTTCTTAGCTGTGTGACCCTGAGAAAGTCACAACCCCCATTTCCTTGCCCTTACCACTCTTTTGCCTTGTAGCCAATACACAGTATTGAGTCTACGGCAGAAGTTAAGGGTTAAAAAAAAGTTCAGTCTAGTCCACAAGCCCCTCTTATGTGATAGCAATAGTGCTAAGTGCTGGTAAAGAGTGAAGGAAAAAAAAAACAAGCATTGCATTCTTATTATGTGCTAAGCTCTATGCTAAGGATTGTATACATATTATCTCATTTTTTCCCCACAATAACACTGGAAGAAAAATATCTCTTTTATTTCCTTTTTGTAGTTGAGGAAACTGAGGCTGAAAGTGGTTATGTTACTTGTCCTGGATTACACATCTAATGAATGTGCAAGGCTGTATTTGAAATCAGACTTTTCTGATGCCAGCCCCAGCTCATTATTTGCCCTGCCACCTAACAACAAAGAAAGAAATAAAATAATCCCTGCCCTCAAGGAACAAACAATCTAATGGAATAGTCATGTAAATAACTACATCCAAAACAAACATGCAGAGGATATTTGGAGATAATCTCAGAAGTAAGGATTCTTGCAGAAGGTAGGATATAGCTAAGGTCTAGCACAAAACAAGCTAGGGAAGGAAAGAGGCAGGGATAGTGATAGAGAGAATTTCAGACATTGGAGAAAGGAAATGAAAATGCCTATAGCTGAAAGATGGATAATATTGTGTGGAGGACAGCAAGAAGTCCAGGGTCACTAGATTACAGAGTAGCGAGGGGAGTATAAACTACAAATATCCTGGAAAGGTTGGGAGTACTCAGGTAATGAAGGGCTTTCAATTCCAAGATATGATTTTATGACTGATACTGGAGGTGATAGGAGCCCACAGTAGTTTATTGAACAGGGAAGTGACATGGATGTTCTTGTACTTTAGGAAGATCACTTCAACAGTTCAGTGAAAGACAGACTGGAAAGGGAAGAGAGTGAAGAATTGTCCAACTGGTTCTTTAAATCATTAAGAGTGAGATAGCATAAAGGGTTTGGTGGTAGCAGTATCAGAAGAAAGAGGCCAAACATGAAAGATGCTTATAAGGTAGAAATAGGCTTTGACAACTAATTAGATATACCTGGTGAGAGAAAGTAAGGGTCAAAGATGAAACCTAGGTTGTGAGCCTGAATGACTTGGAGAACAATGTAATTCAACAATAGTGAAATTGGGAAGAGGGAAGTGTTTGGAGAATAAAACATAATTTTGGACACTTTGAACTTAAGATATCTACAGGACTTCCAATCTGACATATGTTTTCTAATTTAAAGATATGAGATATTTCAAAGAAAAAGGGTATTTGAAGCCACTATCCTCAAAAGAGGAAGAGAAATATGGGAAAGGATTCATAACAGGATTTATAATTCAAATAGCACAAGCACTTAGACTCATTCCCTTCCTTGACTCTTGTTATCTCATTTCCATTATTTTATTCTACTTAGTCTCTATTTTGTAGTTGATGAAACATCTGCTCTCTTTTATACTATCTCTCTGGAACTAACACACATGACTGAGAAAAGGCCTCAGAGGGAGAATAAGAGAATGATATTAGGCATGTTTCTGATTTCATACAATTCCCTTTCACACACTCTTTGCAACTGAACTAGACTACTATTATCAAGTCACTGATTTCATTCTTTTTTTTTTTACATCCTGTTGTAATTTGAACTGTGCATAATCAATGCCACTATTTCCTTGAACTCTCTACCTGTTGAAATTATTTTCTCTCTTAAAGGATCAAATAAGATGTCACTACTTCCATGAAATATGATCTGCCTCTTTACACTGTATGTAACCCTTCAATGCAGAAATTTCTCATAGATTTTTTAAAGATTTCTTACTTGGGTGCTTATCTTTTCTCACATATTGTCTCACTCTGAACTGGCATAGATTGTGTCAATCTCACCTTTGTATCCAACAATATTAAACTAATTAAATTGATGCAGTGGCAGATTTGATATACAGATGAGAAGACTTTAATTGAGACTAAGGATAATGGCTTCATAGATTATAAACTACAAAGTATCTTATATGTCATCTTGTGTACTTTCCTCCTTTGGCATAGAAAAAAAGCCAAAGGAGTGAGCAACTTGCTTAAGATGATCCTTGTAGTAAGTGGCAGAAGTAGCAGTTAAACCCATGTTTTCTCACTGAGTTAAACACCCTGTGCACTGAACTGTGATGCCTTCATGGATCCTATTGAGTAGGAATCAGATTTAGAGTCTCTAATTAGTTATCCATAAGAGATCATAGATGGAAATAAGCTTCTATCCTTTAGGTTTGCTCTTTGGAATGGTTGAATTTGAAAACCTGTAATGGTTCTTCATTAGAAACAGGAGTAGAAAAATTGAAGATGGAACAGAACTTCAAAGTCAATGCATAGCAATGACAGAGGCTATAAGAAACAGGCACTGGGGGAAAAAGTTTCTGAGGTTGGGTGAACTTTAGAAGAATTATTTTGTCAATTTCTTTCATTTTATTGATGAAGAAAAGTGAGGTACCAGGTGGTCAAGTGATTTATCCCACAGATAATTAATGATAAAGCTGATAGCAGAATCCATGTTTGTCAAGTGTGTGCTATGGTCAGATCTGGGTCTTTGCTTTGTTAACTTTGTGAAGGATGAATTGGGTTGATAATAGACTTCAAATAGGGAGATCAATCACGGGACTATTGCCACAGTCCTAGTTTTGGTAATGGAGACTTGGACTAGAGTGAAAGCTCTCTAGGTAGTCTTCAGGTGTGGATTAAGAAATATTAAAAAACAGTGCTAAAATGTGTCAATTGATGAATATGTGTATATGGGATAAGGGAAAATGGCATGTAGAAGATAACACTGACATTGTGAGAACCTGTTTATTCAGAAGAATGGTGGTACCATTGACATTAAGACAGAACCCGTTTTCCAACAAGTAAAAACCTAAAGTCAAGGTAGGAAACTTAATGTACTGACAACTTGGCTCTAGATAATAATCCATCTCTATCAACTCTTTCCATGAGATGTACTACCTCCAATTGAAAATAGGGAGGGTCAGGGGTGTGGAGATAAGGCTTTCACTCATGACTCATTTTCAATTGTATTGTAGTACAGAACCTACACTCTCAGAGACATATGATACAGCTATTAGTTGATCTGGGAGATTAGGGGAGAGTAAAGTTAGTAGAGGCAAAATTTCCCCATGTCACTGGTCCAGAGAGACTACTACCTTGCAAGAAGAGAGAAGAGAATAATGTGGGGAACCAAGATCAATATGGTAGTCATGGTTGACTGGAGAAAGTACCCATACCTGTCTATTGAAGAGAATGTGGACAGTAAACTGTCTTCCAACCTTCAGCCAATTGTTGGACCCTGAGATGTTGTCAGACCCTCTTCCAAAGCTTCTACTTTGGAACATAACCACTGAACACTAAAGTTTATTATATATAATCTTATAAAAATAAGTTTCAAATTTTTTTCCAGATATGTTGGTACTATATTCAATATTAATTTCATTACAGTTTACAATCTATATTCTCTCCCTCCCTCCCCTCATCCCCCTTCCCCAAGATGGCAGGTAATATGATATAGATTTTAAATGTGTTATTATATAATACATACTTCCATGTTCATGGGGTGTATGGAGTGCTCAGGGAGGGGTAATATCTCTGGTATGGAGGGCTTGTCTTGCCCTTCTAGGGCAGCTCTCCAGCCACTGACCCTCACCTGACACCCAGCTCTCACTTGTGGCTCCTAGTAGCTGCTAGCATGCGGCAGTGGCCACACCCTGGGCAATGGCTTCGACAGGCCGGCTAAACCTTGTGAGGGTAGCCATCAGGTCAACATCGACCCCTGGTGAACTAGGGCTTTGCTAACCCAGCATGTGAAGACTGTTTCAGCGAAACAAGCGGAAGAAACCAACAAGAAGTTTCAACGGCTGAGATGGCGATGCAGCAAGGCACTGTGGAGTGCTTAGGGTGTGATGGAGCACAAAAGACAACACGGCCATCCAATGCAGCTGAGGAAGTCTCCAGGTGTAATGACTTTTCGTGCCAATGGACCCAGGCTTCCAACGCCCAGAGAGTGGGACTGTCTCTGTGCATCGACTTTTCCACTTAAATCTTCATGCACAGGTGTCTTTGTGCACAAAAACGCACAAAGACAATAGTCATCCTCAGTTCGAGAGACAACCAACTTCCATGTTCAACATGTTGTGGAAGAAGAAATACTAGAGAAAAAAAATGAACTAAATAAAGTGAGGTATGGTGTGCTTCGATCTGTATTTAGACTTTGTCAGTTCCTTCTATAGCAAATGATAGCCATTTTTGTCATGATTCCTTGGAGTTGTCCTGAGTCCTTAAATTGTTGATAATAGTTAAGTTATTCACAGCTGATGTATGTATTTATTGCTGTTATTTTATATGTTCTTTTGGTTCTGCTCACTTCAATTTGTATCACTTCCCAGATGTCTTTCCAAGTTTTATTGTGATTATCTTATTTGACATTTCTTATGGTGTTGTAGTATACCATTACAATCATGTACCAGAACTTATTCAATCATTCCTCAATTGATGGACTTCCCTTCATTTTCTAGGTCTTTGCTGCCACAAAACATTTGCTATACATATTTTTACATATGTATGTCCTTTCGACATGTCTTTGATCTCTTTGGGATATAGGCCTAGCATAGAAGGAAATATATTCATTTAAAAAATATAGATGATATGTGAACTGTTATGGTAGAAATCTCAGAAATAGGAATGAATTTAAGTGTAGTAAAAAGTTGGTTTGAAGAGGCTAGTATGATCGCATGCTAGGAACTCTAAGACAGGAGATTCTGGAATATGGAAAGAGAGGTTTCAAAGCTGCAACAGTCAACTAGGCACTTATTGTCTTGGAGCTGAGAGAGGAAGGATCTGATCTCTGCTGATCCTGTTTCTACCAGCCTGTGAGTGAGAGAAGGGAAACCTTTTTCTTTCTCTGGGAGTATCTTTCCTCACCAGAATAAATTATCCTGAAGAAGATCCTACGGACTCTCAACCCTGAAAAAAAAGCATTGTGTTCCAGAAGAGTTGTTGGTGTGAGGGCTGAGGGTCAGTTTCAGACCCAGCCCAACTGGGTTGAACTCCAACATCCAGAGTTCATCCTTGTCATCCTAAAACCTGTCTCATCCTTATAAACCAATTGGAGAGGATTTATAGTGTTGGGAAGAATAGAGAGGACTTTTTGGGATATTAGCAAGAATCAGGGACGTGTCAGATAGCATCAAGATATTGAAGACTCCATCTCATGATAGATTTATTGGGAAGTGGGAAGTGAGAATTAGTGATTAGGGCATCCTCAATCTTAAATCCTCCCTTTCTACCTTTCGATTATTAATAATAAACCAGTTAGTTTCAATATCAACAACTGTTTGAAAGACTTAGTTGTGGCTGGCCTAGTGTTGTAAGGCCTCAAGTGCCTTACTGCACTAAGGGGAAACTGAGGTATTTCTTGGTGGGTTACAACATCCCCACACCTCAGTATACCTTACTATTTCAGAACTAATACAACTGAGCAATTTGGAACAATGGCCAAAAAGGCCATAAATCTGTTCATATTCTTTGACCCAACAATAACAGTACTAAGTTTCCTTCTATTCTAACTACATTTTATAATTTTGGATACAGAAATCATGATAATTCAACAAACAATGACTGCCTACTATGTACAAGCCCTAGCTAATAGAGAATCAAAAAATAATGGAAAAAGGTATATTCTGAAAGTATTTATGATCTAAAAGGTATGTGTGTGTTTGTAGGAGATGAAAGGTATCTATTAAAAAGTGTCATACAACTGAGTTAGAAGAAAATTTTATTTATTGGACTATTTAAAGATCAATCATCTGGGAAATGAGATAAGGTTTCTTGGAGTTGATAGAAACAGAACCTGTCTTGTGAAAGATTTCCAAGTTCATCGAGTCTATAATTGAACAGGGATCTCTTTTATAGTATGATCAATAGATCTAATGCTTAGAACTATACAGGTTTTCTGCCCTGTCTGATATAGATTTCCTTGTCATTTCCACCTCATAGTATCCCTAGATTCCTTCAAGTTTAGTTCAAATACCATTTTCTACATTAAATGAATCATTTTTGATCCATCCCCCACTGCCGCAATTAATAGCATCTCTCATTCCTCTAAAACTGAATTTGGCTTTTATATACTTACATGCATAGACATAGTTTCTCCAGGAAGAATATAAACTCCTTGGAGTTAAGATAGTTCATTTTTGTCTTCATATTCCTAATATCCAGAAAAATGTCTGGCATATAGCCAATACTCATATAGTTCCTGCTTGATTTCTAAACAATCCATTACTTTTGTGGAAAAATTAAAATTCCAAGAAGATTTCTCTATACTCAAAGTAGTGATACAAATTCATGATTTAGTAGTATGGGTATCTATTCTAATAATGTAAATTTTAACCCATTTATGACTGTCATTATATTCAATTCTTGTTCCTGTTTCTACAAAGTCACCATAAAAATCTCCACTCTTCTTTGGCTCATAAGGATACTGGTAAAGCAAACAACCTGTCCATCTCTTTGCCACGTTATTGGCCCTTCTTTTTCAATAATACATATTTTTATGAGAGTCTTTGCCATGATTCTTTTTCAAGGTCCTTATTTAAGAGTATTTTTTTAAATAATAAGCTGAAATTTGCTTCTCTGACTTCCTTGACTTCTCTTCATCCCTGAATTCATCCTTGAGGAATGAAGAGGATTTCAATAGCATTGACATTCATTAGTATTTGTCTTAGGCCCATTATTTATCAACATGACAAAAATAGATAAATGTTCAGACACTGGTTATTGCTAGTATTACTACTGTTAGTGTTTCAGCTACTGATTTGTTTATACAGGTTTTTTTTTCAAAAGCAAAATTAATTATGATTGTGAGCTTCTTGAGGTTGAGTTATCTCAATTTTAACCTTTTTATTTCCATGTGGCAATAGGAAAACCTTAATAAATATTTGCTAAAATAAATTGGTGTGAGGTAGAAAAAATTTGCAAAGCACAGGAATACAGTCATATCTTTTGAACTTGAATCCCTGACATGAACTTTAGAGTAATTAGTTAAGTTTCTCTCTCAGTGCAAACCTTTCCTACTTTTGGTTTCCGAATTTTTCTATAATACAACATACTTAAAGATACCCTAGACTAGCAATGGTGAACCTTTTAGAGATAGGGTAGTGGGCCCCATCCCCACACCACTCTCCAGACCAAGTACTATGCCTGTCCCCCAGAGACCAAATGCCATGCCTTGCCCCCCCACCCCCAATCCTCTCACCTTTAACCCAGACAGGGGAGGAAAGAAGTGCTCCTATTGAGCCTCTGGGCAGAAAGGCAGGTGCTGAGAAGCATTTGTGGAGATGGGGAGGAGAGTGGCCCCAGAACTCCAGTCCCCTCCAGCTATGTGCCACACTGTGAGCTATGCTTCTCTCAAACCTAGCTTTTCTCCTGTTCCACCATGGGAAGCAGTTTCACCACAGACTCAACAGGCTGGTATTTGTGCCTCATCCTCACATAGCATGTGAACCTCCCTCCCACACAGGGATAGGAGAAATCACTCCCATTGGACTGCTGGGAAAAGGGGTGAGTGAAGAGGGCAATGTACTCAGGTGCAGGGAGATGGGAAGGGGAACAACCTGAGCCTCTCTGGCTTTCTAATAATGAATTCTGGTGGGTGACTGCAGGCATGCCCATGGAGAGGGCTCCATGTGGCTTTTAGGCACATATGCCATAGGTTCACTATCTCTGTCCTAAATAGCTGATAGGGTATTTAAATTAGAAAAAAAATACCATGATTGTGTCTTTAAATTAGATAGCAAAGTTTAATGTAGGTGAGCGAGTATTTCTTTTAACCAGTAATAATGATCATTTCAGCTTCAAACTTGCATAGAAAATGTTCTTTTAATCCTGTCCTCTGCTGTTTTTTTCCCTCCAGTTAGTGAATGAAATCCTATAGTCCTCTGTAAATATAATGCATTATTTGAGGGCCACTGTGGCTCAGAAATTATAGACAAACCTTTTATATAATATATGCTATCATCATGAATCTGTCCCAGAAATAACCAATAAAAAATGAATCATGGTGACATTATGCAATTTTTTGATTGAAATGCTTTGCAAAGTTATCTGCGTTCATATTCACAGTCATCTATTTCTAAAAATTGCTATAGTAGTGATTGAATGCAGAGACAAAAAGCAGAGGAGAATTCATAATCCTGCTCTCACAGTAAGGTAAAATCACTTTGGTTAAAATTTAGAGCGTTATTATTTTGATTTTATGCTATTTGATACTTTCTTTAGATTTAACAGATATCATTCAAGAATTCAATATAGTTCTTAATGGAAGGATGGATTGGTCTTTTGTCAGTAATATTTGGATATCCTCCTTAATGGTTTTTTAAAGATTGTCATTATTTAGCTATGAAGAAAAATCCAGTATTTTCCTTACTTAAAGTTTATATATTTTGTCAGAATTAATAAATAGGAAGGAATTTGTTTTTCACATTTATTCTCCTTACAAATCATTTCATTTCCCCCCTATTGTTCGTGGAATAGAATCTGGTAAATTATTATGCACTGACCTGATCTTTTGGCATATTGACAACTTCCATCTATAACCAAAGTTAATTTGATACTTTACACATCCTTTTAACTAAAATTATCTAACTTATGAATAAATAAGAACATAATAGTCCTTACACTGTTCTAAAAGCTCCTCATTTCCATTACAAAACTGTATTTCATGATACACATTTTTCTCCTATTCTTTTCTTTTCTTTATTGAATTGTTTTTTTAATTACATGTTGAAAAAAATGACAAGTGTTTTCTGACATTTTGCAATTCAGAGTCTCTCTCCCATTTCTTCTCCCCACCTCCCGGATATAGGTTATATCAGTGCTTTCATGCAATGCATATTTCCATATTCCCTATGTTATGTTTAAAAACATATATTCCATTTACAGTAAAAAAAATCTCATGAAATAGAAGAGAAGACATGGAATCTGCAATATGATCTGGACTGTTACTTTTTTTGGCTCTGAATATTGTGATTGTGGTTGTTGTTGGTGGTTTTTATCATGCTATTGTCTCAGAACCTTGTTTTGCTGATAATAGTTTAGTCTTTTAAAGTTAATCATTGCATAATTTTTTTTCTATTTGCACTATTCTGATTGTGCTCACTTTGCATTTCATCAGTTCATATAAGATTTTCCACTTTTTAAAAATTTATCCTCTTTGTCATTTCTTATGGTTCAATAATATTCCATTTCAAACATATATACCATAAAGTGTTAAGCCACTTCCCAACTGATGGATCACCCTTCAATTTCTTTTTGTAAAAGAGCTGGGAAAAAATATTATTACATAGGTAGGTACTTTCCACATATATCTTACCTCTTTAGGATACAGACCTAATGGTATGTATTGGGTAAAAGGATCACAGTTTGATGATACTCTAGGCATGGTCCCATATTGCTCTCCAGAATGATTGGATTGGTCCACAGTTCTATCAAGAGTGTATAAGTCGGAGCTTCCGGTCAAGATGGCGGCTTAGAGAAAGCTAAAGTTCAGATTTCCTGAAACCCTTCCTTACCGATCTCAAACCAAATGTTCCTAGGACACCGAAATTCAAAACGATCAACAGCATAGACCCCGGGAGTCCTCCTCCTGGACCTGGACCTGGATCAAAAGGTACACCCCCCCCAAAAGCCAGAACCCGAGACCACTTGGACCTAAGGGGCAGGCAGAAGGAAGGTGCTAAGACCCATCCTCCCCAACCCAGAGCACCGAGTCCGAGGCAGCAGAGGCAACCTCAGAGCCCCACGGCCTGCTATTCTGAAAGCCACATCCTGAAAATCACCTAACCCAGTCGAGGGGGCACCTAGACAGCAGGGAAATAGAGAGGGACGGGGGAGCTCATAACCCCCTGGGAAGACCCCTTGGAGCTCCGGGAAGCCACGGCTCCTCATCCTCATAGAGCAGGGTCCTGTGGAAGAACAGCAACCCTCAGGACTTGGAAAAGGGCCTCTGGAGCCGGCTATTCTGAAGGCCACATCCTGAAAACAACCTGGCCCAGTCAAGGGGGCACTGAGACAGCAGGGAAACAGAGAGATGGTGGAGCTTGTAACCCCTAGCTGGATCCTTCCATCCGAATCTCAATTCAACTCAGGGAAAGTTAATCTTAACAGGAGCCCTCGCCCAGAGCTCCAGGAAGCCGCGGCCCCTCCCCCCCCAGAGAGCAGGGTCTTCAGAAACAACAGTAACTCTCAGGGCTGGCAAAAGGACCCCAGGGCCAGCTATTCAGAAGGCTGCTTCCTGAAAATAACCTGACCCAGTCAAGGGGGCACCCAGACAGCAGGGAAACAGAGAGAAGGGGGGAGCTTATAACACCCTGGCTGGATCCCTCCATCCCACTCTCAGGTCCCTGCCTCAGGGCACACTCAATTCAACCCAGGGACACACCAGGAATTCCTGGCTTCCCCAGGAAGACAGAACAACAACTTCATAGAAAGGACAATCTGCCTGGGGCTAAAACCTCTGAACACCAGACAGAGATAAGAAAAGCTAATCCTCCCCACTCAGATAGAGATGGCAAACTACACTGAAGCACAAAAGCCCCCAAATTCCAAAAGAAACAAGAAGAAGGGGGCAACTTTGGACACATTTTATGGAGAAAAATTACAAAACACAGAGGAGACAGGAGAGGAAACACAAGCAAAGTAAATCACTGGACTAAAAGGTAGAGCCTAAGAAAAAAAGGTTAGAATTACGGAAGGTTATCAAAATGCCAGGGAGTCCACAAATGACAGTCATAACTTTGAACGTGAATGGGAGGAACTCATCCATAAAATGTAGACGAATAGCAGAATGGATTAGAATCCAAAACCTACCATATGTTGTCTTCAAGAAACACACATGAGGCGGGTTGACACAAACAAGGTCAAAATTAAAGGATGGAGTAAGACCTTCTGGGCCTCAACTGACAGAAAGAAGGCAGGAGTGGTAATCATGATATCTGATAAAGCCAAAGCAAAAATAGACATGATCAAAAGGGATGGGGAAGGTAATTATATTTTGTTAAAAGGGACTTTAGATAATGAGGAAATATCACTAATCAGCATGTATGCACCAAATTATATAGCACCCAAATTTCTAATGGAGAAACTAGGAGAACTGAAGGAAGAAATAGACAGTAAAACCATATTAGTGGGAGACTTAAACTAACCATTATCAAATTTAGATAAATCAAATAAAAGAATAAATCAGAAGGAGGTAAAAGAAGTGAATGAAATGTTAGAAAAATTAGAATTAATAGACATGGACAAAAATAAATAGGGATAAAAAGGAATACACCTTCTTTTCAGCACCACATGGCACATTCACAAAAATTGACCATATATTAGGTCACAGAAACATAGCACACAAATGCAGAAAAGCAGAAATAATAAATACAGCCTTCTCAGATCACAAGGCAATAAAAATAATGATTAGTAATTGTACATGGAAAACCAAATAAAAAACTAACTGGAAATTAAACAATATTATACTCCAAAATCGTTTAGTTAAAGAAGAAATCATAGAAACAATTAATAATTTCATCGAGGAAAATGACAATGGCGAAACATCCTTTCAAACCTTTTGGGATGCAGCCAAAGCTGTAATCAGAGGTAAATTCATATCCCTGAGTGCATATATTAACAAACTAGGGAGAGCAGAGATCAATCAATTGGAAATGCAAATAAAAAAACTCGAAAGCGATCAAATTAAAACCCCCCAGCAGAAAACCAAACTTGAAATCCTAAAAATTAAGGGAGAAATTAATAAAATAGAAAGTGATATAACTACTGATTTAATAAATAAGACAAGAAGCTGGTACTTTGAAAAAACAAACAAAATAGACAAAGTACTGGTCAATCTAATTATAAAAAGGAAGGAAGAAAAGCAAATTCACAGCATCAAAGATGAAAAGGGGGACATCACCTCCAATGAAGAGGAAATTAAGGCAATCATTAAAAATTACTTTGCCCAATTATATGGCAATAAATACACCAATTTATGTGATATGGATTAATATATATATAAATACAAACTGCCTAGATTAATAGAAGAAGAAATAGAATTCTTAAATAATCCCATATCAGAAAATGAAATCCAACAAACCATCAAAGAACTTCCTAAGAAAAAATCCCCAGGGCCTGATGGATTCACCAGTGAATTCTATCAAACATTCAGAGAACAGTTAATCCCAATACTATACAACCTATTTGACATAATAAGCAAACAGGGAATTTTAACAAACTCCTTTAATGACACAAACATGGTACTGATTCCAAAAACAGGCAGGTCAAAAACAGAGAAATTAAACTATAGACCAATCTCCCTAATGAATATAGATGCAAAAATCTTAAATAGGATACTAGCAAAAAGACACCAGCAAGTGATCAGAAGGGTCATCCACCATGATCAAGTAGGATTTATCCCAGGGATGCAGGGCTGGTTCAACATTAGGAAAACTATCCACATAATTGACCACATCAACAAGCAAACCAACAAGAACCACATGATTATTTCATATATATATATTTTTTTTTTCTCCCAGTAGAAAAGAGTTAAAAGGAATCCAGGATTACATTCACTGGTGTCTTAAGTCAGTGAGATTTTTATCCCAACCTCTAGCAACAAATGAAGAGGAAAGAGCCAGCCCCCATGTATAACTGCTAGGGAAAAGAGCAATGTATAGCTCAAAATATTAAATCTACAGAGGGGAATAAGGCCAGCTGTACATCTGGGAAAGGATAACATTAGACTTTGTAGGAGGGAGGAAAAGTGGGAAAATGGAAAAGCCAGCAGGCCTAGATCTGAAACCATACTATAAAACAGTCAACATTAAACTACTATTTACTTCTTAAACAGTAGAAAAATTAATCATTATATCAGATTAGATAAATTAAACTCAGAAGCAACTGAGTACAGATGACAGGCAAGCATTGTATTTGATAAATGTGATGATGTCAACTCTTGGCATAAAGACTGATAATTTGACAAAAAGCTGGAAAGTAGGTTGACAAATATTAGGTTTAGACTAATACTTCACAGCACATTCAATATTGTGGTGTATCTGCTGGATGTATGACTTAGATAAACATAAACAAATTAGAAAAGAAGGGAAGAGATACCTTGAAAAATAAGTCTCAAGTGAGATATCTTGAAAAAAAAGGCTGGACAATCATAGAATATGAATTGGCAATTTCAATTACATGAAAATTAAATGATTTTACACAAATGAAAACAATGAGACTGGAAACTGAGTGAGTGAATTGAGGAAGACAAATACAGCAAGATTTTCATAGAAGTACTATTGTAACCTTCATAAAATATACAATGAATAATATATAAATTTATATGATAAAATATATAATAGTATAAATACAAAATATAAATATAATATATATAATATACAATGTTTCTTGAAAGATAGATGATAATAGGATATGGACAAATGAAGAATATGTACTATCAATAATCACAGGGAAATGTGCTTAAATTCACAAATAATCTGATAGATGCACATTAGAATAATAATGAAGATCCACGCCATGAATATAATATTGGGTAAGATAAAAATGAAAATTCATGCAGTATTGTGGAAAGATAAGTATATTAATGTACCATGGAGCTGTGAAGTGATCTAGCCATTCTGGAAAGGAATTTGTCACTAAATGCCCCTTCCCAATGCCACTTGAGTTACTAAACTCTGTATTCTCTTGATTGAACAATACCACTTCCTGGAATACACACTGAAGAGATCAATGACATGAGAAAGACCCTTATATTTACATATACTTTTAGCAGAAATTTTTACATAAAAAAGGGAAATAGTGGGTGCAAAACAATTGGGGAATGATTGAATAAATTTTGGCATCTGAGTGTAATGGAATATTATTTCAACATAAGAAAAGATTCAGAGAAATTTGGCAAGAAGTATATCAACTGATGCCTAGTGAAGCAAAACAATTTTTTACATGTAAATTATTATAATAATGTAAAAGAAAACAACTTCAAAAAACTTAATTCTGATCAATGTAATGTCTAATTAAAAAGACTTTAAAAGCTTAATCCTGTAACATGCCTACCATCTCTTGAAAAAGTTGTGATGAACTCACATAGCAGAACTATTGTTAGTCAGAGAATTTACAATAGTAATGAAAATTTATTAATAAATGTATTTAATATACAGAAGACAGAAGTTCAAAAGAGGATTTGCACAAGCAAGGAAAAGGGATATCAACATGTCAAATTTGAAATAATATAGATCTGTGATATATAAATCTGTAATAGAAATTTGTTTTTATGCTTTATGGGAAAAGTTGTCATTTGCCAAATTCTTAATTAAAAAAGAAATATTTTAAGAAAAATAGTTGTTAGATGATGATATTTTGCATTTTTTTCTGTGTTAATAACTGCCTATCGATTATTTTGTTTTAGTTTTAAGCAAGAGGTTAACTGTTTGTCATGGAAGGGGCAGAGAGTTCTCCCCAAAGGATTCAGTATGGCCATGATAACTTAGAAATAGTTTCAGGAAGATAAAGGTCATCCAGGGATCAATCTATAAGTACTGCAGTCTGGGATTCCCTGAGAATACATTAGTCAGAATGTCCAGAAATGAACAGTTCTGAGATTCCAGGGGAAGTGTAAAAGACTATACATTCATCAGGCACCTACTTATGGTCCATCCATAAGGGTCTTTTAAAGGGCCTCTCTCTATTTAGGTATATATTTATTTTAGAAGAGAGAAGAAAAGTGAAATTCCCAATCCTTTGGTCACTTTAGAATAAAATTTTCAACCATAATTCTTATATTAAAATGACTTCCAATTTGTATACACTTCTTTGTTACTTCATATTCTTTTATCTGTGCCTTCACACTTTACCTTAAGGGCTATAGAGTTGGACCAAGTGCCAACACTTGAGCACATGGAATTAATTGATTAGTTAGCAAAGTGAGATTTGTTTTGCTCTAGCACAATGTCATATAAGAAGGGTAAGGCAGGGCAGGGCAGGGCAGAATAATTCATATGGTCTTCTGAAATTTACCAAATTGGAGGAGCTAGGGTTCTTTACCAGTGGAACTTTTCTATGTCTCTGGATGAAGAGAAGATTTCTTCAAAGGAGTCAGCAGCTGGGCGGCTCAGTGGATTGAGAGCCAGACACAGATATGTGAGATACTAAGTTCAAATCTGGCCTCAGACAATTCTTAGCTGTGTGACCCTGGGCAAGTTACCTAACTCCCATAAAGCCCTTACCACTCTTCTGCCTTGGATCCAATCAACATATTTATTTTAAGATAGAAGGTAAGGGTTTAAAAAAAAGAGTCAGCGGTTAATTAAGTCAAGGAGAAAGTTTTGATGTCCTTCAGAAGTAAGTAATGCCTATTAGAGGAAAAGAACTTCCAATAGGAAGACAATTCCATAATAGGGTCACAGTATTTACTATATTCTCCACTCAAATATTTAGTCATTTTATCTACCAGTATCTAAATATTCTTTGGGATTACAAAATGATATTTTAACTCAACTCTGCACCAATTAAAATATTAAATAAATAATTGGTTTAATTTCACATCCCAACTAAATTAGAAAAGTATTTGAAAGCAGGAGTCATGTTATATTCTTCTGTATCCTCAGTAGTACCCAGCATAGTGCCCAAAAGCAACTTCTTAACAATATGTGTTAATTGATTCATTGAATTGTATTCCAACTTCTTTTATTCCATAATTAATTTTTAAATCTAATGCTACAGTTTAGGAGAAAAAGCCAACCCACACAAATAAAACCCAAAGTAAATTTGTATTTAAATGAGTGAAAAAGCACTTATTAAGTGTTTGCTACATTCTGGACACTCTGCTAGGTATTGTATATATTCAATCCAATCTCTTATAACTGTATTATCTATATGTTCACAACATGTATTTATGTATATATAGATGATAAATATGGATATGTGAAACAGAAGACTTAATCACTGTGATATATTTTATATATGCAATACACACATATATACATTACTTTATATCTTAGTGTTTATAATAATTGGATTAGGCATGGAATTTCAATTAAATATAGACCTCTTCAATTAAAAAAAACTTAATCTTACCAAATTGTCTAAGACTGCCAAACACCAAGAGGTTTAATTACTTGTGCAGGGTGACAAGATTATAGACAAGACCTAAAGCCAAATTTTCCTATAATCTGTTGGACTGGCTGTTTATATACTGTGCCTTGCCTCTTATCTATTTTACTGTCTAATCAAAACATCCTGAGAATGTTATCCTTGACAAACTGTTGAATCAGGGTAATACAGTGTTAGACTAGGAGTCAGGAATATCTGAATTTACTAGACAATTACCACCTATATGACCCTGGGCATGTCACTAAACTTTCTTATTCTCAGTTTCCTCATCTTTAAAATAAGGATATCATCTATATTACAGGATTACTATAAGAATCAAATGATATAACATGTTAAATATTTCAGAAATTTAAAACCCATACATCAAGGTCCTAATCTAATGAATCAATTGATTCATTAATTGTTGAATGTATTTGAATTTTCACTATTAAAGGCAAAATTATATAAAATATGGAAATTGGTACTAGCCCAATGGAAATATTCAGTTTAAATTTGAATAGTGTGACCACTTCAAAACATTCATTATTCATACTAATTGGGACCTAGTTGTATAATAATAATAATATCAAACACACTTATGTGTTTGATATTATTATTATTAATAAGGATTCTCTATGACTATACTATCTAAAGCTGGACAGAGTTTGGAGACCTATTAGAAATATTTAAAGAACAAGAGCTTGAATGAAGGAAGATTGTTTGATCATGATTCTACTTCCCACTTCACTTGGCCTGAACATGTATGAGGTGAATTAATTCATTTGTATGTTCCAAGAGTACAAATCTCAAGACATATACAACTTATTCCTATAAACAAGCTCATATGGCTTGTGTTTGTGCATGAACCACTTGAATTCTATGTCACAATTACTAGAGTCATTAAAAGCAAGTGGAATATAAACTTTGCCTTAAACTCTACATAAAAACACCAGGTCAAAAAAGCAAGCACAGATGTAGCAGTGTGGTTGCATATTTTGAGCAGTCTCTTTATTGACTCCTATTCAATGAAACATCTGTTTCATTTTCTGAACCAGCAAAAAGTCTTCAAGAACTAATAGACTACACACTGAGTTTTATGGATTAGATTAGTTGAGTTTTTCCTATACTTCGTTCTCTTTTAAGGAACATCTTTCCTATTAATCATGGCTTAACAAGACAGATGGGGAAGCTGCTTGTTAAAAACCTTATTCATATGTTTCTTAAATTTTTACTTCATAAAAAATTTACAAATGTTTTCCTTATAAAATTTCTCATACAAAACAATAGAGTCAGCACTAGGTATTTGTTAGAGAACTTGCCCCAAATCTGGGAAATCTTAGGTTCAAATTGGACCTGTGGTACAAACTGGCTTAATGACCCTAGACAAGCCACAAAAATTCTCATTACTCTAAAGAATACATACATATATATGTGTACATATATGTAAATATACACACATTTATTTTAGAGGAAATGCTGACCTGCTTTGATCGAAATTTTCTCACCCTGCTGTTCCTTATATGGGTAAACTTATACATCCAGTCTCTATTTCTATTAAAACTGAAGCAAAACAAAACAAAAACTCCTTCATATTTATTCTATTCATATTCATAAATAGAAAATATTATTTTTACAATAAATTTTAAAAGATTTACCTTCTGCCTTAGAATCAATACAAAATATTGTTTCCAAGGCATGTTACAAGGGAATCGCTTTAAAAGACTGATATATATTAATTTAAGGTCGCCAAGGAATTAAGCTATGTAATTCCTAAATGAAAACTCAAGTCAGCAGTAAATCTTTTATGGAGTTTAATTACAATAGGAGTAAGAAAGGAATTAGAGATAGAGAGAGAGAAAAAGGGAGAGAAGGGAATAGGGCTTAAATACCCCTTCTGTTTAGGTTTGGCCAAAAGGCCCAAGCCCTTAGATATCTGGGGCAAAGAAAAGAAATCAGTCCCTATTACTCACGTGACCAAAATGGAGAAACAGTCTCAGAGGCCCCCACCTTCAGCTTCCTTCAGAGCAAGCTTCTCAGAGCACACCGCAACCACTCCGGCCAACTCCTCAACTCCCACCTCGAGTCCTCAGACCCCCCTGATCTTTAAGGAAACCATCCAAGTTTCCTCCCCTCAGTTCTCACATCTACCAATCACTGTCCATCAATTTCCCTGTGCCAATGGAGGCTCTAGCTTAACCCAGGACCGCCCAGAGGCTTTGCACATGTCTGTTGAAGGTCATATTTTCAAATAATTAAATCTTTGCTCCTTTGCTACAGCCCTTTCTAAATCCTGTTAACCTGAGTAGGGTAGAGATTGGAATAATTAAATTTTGATCTAGGCTGCAGCCCTTACTCAATCCTGTTAGGACTGAATAGGGTGGAGATTGATTCCGAGTATCTCCATTGTATCAATTCTAAAATCAATCATGACTCAAAGGAATTCCTGTTCTATGCTTAAGCATAGGTCAAAGTCCTTTCCATTGTTCAGCAAAAGGTTTCTGTCCTAAAGTAATCTTAAGAAGGAAAGAGAAGGAACCTCCCATGCCAATGAGGTTCACATTCCAATAGTCAAGACCCACTATCAATAGGAAATTTTTCAAGTATGAAATTTCCCAATGGTGAAATTTCCAACATTTATAAGAATAAGAAATTTTGAGGTTTACAATCCCCCCTGATGATCATTGGGAGACTAGTCTCCCCATTGATCATTTAACATATTCATTTTGTAGTTCTAAATTCACTTCTAACTAAAGATATACACAACATTCAATTTTCTAAGAGAAATTAGAATAGTGAGAGAGGAAATAGAAAAGAAAAGAAAGCAAAACCAATGTTTGCTAGGTGCATTGACAGAAAGCCAAATTAGGGGCAGTCCCTTTTGGCATAAATGTGTACAGTTACAATAAATGTTCAATCAAAAGTTCAGTCCAATCAATCACATCCAAAGTTCATTCTTGATCTTCTTGATGAAGTGTAGGTTTTCGGCATCTTTCTGCAACAGTTCATTCTCTGGATATAAAAGTTTCAAGCTTCTTTCTTGAAGATCTTTTCTCAAACAGAATCAAAATCTTTGAATTTTTTTTTTATAAAAGTAAAATTTTAAACAAAATTCTTGGATTTTTATAAAAATACAATCTCAAACAAAAAAAATTCAAAAATTCTTAGATTTTAAATTAAAATACAATCCCCCCTGAAGTAAGTATTTTAAAAAAAATATCAAGTTTAGCTCAGAATGCAATTATGGGGGTGTATGTGTCAATTATCAAAAGAATAGAAAAATAATCAAAAACATAAGAAAAATCCAAAATAGACCTTGTATAGGTCCAGTTTAAAGTAATTTCTATCCCACAAGTATGTAGGACAGAATGCAATAATATTTCACTTAGCCATTTGTAGCCAAGACTACAGGAAGTTGCCATAATATAAGAAGAAAAGAATTAGAATTCTATTTTGATGGGGAAATGTCATTCCCTTGTCTGATTTTTTTCTCAGGGATATAGGGAGCCAGCATGATAGTCAAGCTTTGTACTTGTTTGAGTACTTTGAAAAGAGTGTAGATACAAGGAAGTCCTACGACTTAAACATAAGTTAAGCGTCGCAACCTCGAGTCTCACTTTAATATTTCATGTGTGCTCTATTGGCACTATTCAGGTTTAGTCTGTGCTCCTTGTTTTTATCCCTTTCCCTGGAATCAGACACAAACATTAATCACAGTCCTATAATATTTTATCAATAAATGGCAGGTTCCCATAGTTTAAAGCTTTTAGGCATATATTGATATTATAGCAAGAGTATATATATTAACTTGTATTACTGCAGGGAAAAATAATATTAATATTAATTATGTGTACCTTCAGTACAAAAAATGAGAAAAAAAATCAAATATACTGATCAAAAAATAAAAGAAAAGAAATAAGAAAAAAATCAGTAATTCAATATATTCTTGGGAAAAAAACAGCATCCATTTGTCTATGGATTATTATCTCCAATTCTTATGATAAGATAGAGTCACAATTCATATGATAGGATAGAGTCAATCAGTCTCAGCAGAAGATGCTTTCTTCACATGTGAGCAGTGAATCCAAGCGTCTCTTTCTCCAATCTTTATAGATGTTGGAGTAGTTAATAATATTTGGAATGGTCCTTCCCATGAAGGTTGAGTTGCTCCAGTTTGCTTGAAATTCTTGATATAAACTTTATCTCCTGGGTTCAGGTCATGCAGAGAAAAATCTAATGGTCCAGCTTCTACTGCAGCTCCGGATTCATGAAGTTCACGTAGTTTGTGCTGTAACTCCTGTATATAGGAAGCAATAGTAATATCTCCCCCTAATAGCGATGTATAAACCGGGGAGAAAGGCTTAGCCTGTATAGGCGGATGTCCAAAAAGCATCTCAAATGGTGAAATATGTAAGTTTCCTCTAGGCCTGCTTCTAAGATAAAATAGGGCCAGAGGGAGAATTTCAGGCCATTTCAAATGGGTCTCAGTGCATAATTTGCCAATCATAGTCTTAAGTTTTTTATTCATCTTTCCTCCTATTTGGAGAGGAGAAAAAAAACTGAAAAAGGTTAATTGATATCAACAAAATCAATACAATCTAAGAAGAATCATCTTTATTATACTGGGAAGTTCCCTGGGCACCCTCCTGAAGGGCACCTCTCTGAGGATCATTAGCACCTCGAGTATTTTTTGGACGAGCTCCATTTCTCATATATTGTTGTTGTTCATTATCATTATAATTTTCTTTAATTGGAACATTGTCATTAATTTCCCAATTCCTATTTCTATAATTCTGGTTTCTAAAGTTCTTATTTCTATATTCATTATAGTTATTTCCATAGTCATTATTATAATTTCTAGAATTCTGGTTTCTATAACCATTATCATCATTTCTATAGTTATTATTTCTAAAACTATTATTAAACTGTGTATTCCTTCCAAACATCTTAAGAAAGGTTCTACAATCCATCATATTGTGGCCCTTCTTCCCACACAAGTGGCAAGTAATGGATTGATAATTGAATTTCTGGGGAGGGGCAATTGTCGTTGGTTCATTATCATGCCCACTTTCTAATTCAGTCATCCTATCTATTAAATATCTCATTTTTTTCTTTATTTCCTCTATGTCATCATTATTTTCTTCCTCCTTTTCCTTGTTTCCCTTTAAAACATATATAGCTGTTTTTCGCAATTCTTCAAGGTCCATATCTGACCATCTTGGGCATTGTGTTCTAAAATAATTCTTAATTGCTTTGCAAGAATTGTTTACAAAGATTCTTCTAACTTGTCTTAAACTACTCTCTTTAGTTAAGTCCCAATCTAAGTATCTGTCCCCAAACTCGATAATTCTGTCCATAAATCTGGAGGGTGTTCCTTCGTCCTTTTGCTTAATTTTTTCCAGTTCCATCCACTTATCTGTACTGTCTGCACATTCCTTCATGGCCGTGAGGATGGCCTCTCTACAACGGTATAGTTGTAGATAATCCTCAGGATTGTTATAGACCCATTCGGGATCCTGAGATGGCCAATGTGCTGCATTATGCCCCCGGGTTTTGTTGACATGGGCAATTATTTTATTTTTTTCACGTTCACTTAAAAAAGCCTGTAGTAAGTTCTCAACGTCCTTGTAAGACGGATTATACTGAAAAAATATGTCTCCCATCTTTTTTGTTACTAGAAAAGGATCTTGTTCATATGTGGGGATATTTCGTGTAAATTCATTTATTTCTTGGGGAGTAAACGGTATCCTATGTCTTAAAGTCACCACATCCCCATTCCGTCCTATTTCAGGTACTTCTCTTAGAGGAAACAGGCTTCTAGTTGAATTTTCCCCCTGTGGGTCAGTTTGACAAGGACAGGTTTCTCTAGGAGGACAAGATCTCCCTTGCATTGGAATTTGGTTTTCTGTAGGAGAAGGAACATGAGAAGCAGGGATTGCAGGGGAAGGGTTTTGGGGATTAAATTCAGACAAGATTTGCACTACACGGACTTCCGGTTAAGATGGCGGCTTAGAGAAAGCTCAAGTTCAGATCTCCGGAAAACCCTTCCCGACCGATCTCAAACTATAAGCTCCTAAGGCGCCGAAATTCAAAACGATCAACAGCACAGACCCAGGGAACCCTCCTCCTGGACCTGGGACCCGGTTCAAAAGGTACGGCTCCCCTTAAAAGCCAGAACCCGAGATGCCTCGGACCTCAGGGGTAGGAGCGCAGAGTCCAAGGCTCCTGGAAGCCGCAGCCCGGCCTGGCTCAGAGAGCAGGGTCCTCGGAACAACCCTCAGGGCCTTCTATCCGAGTCCCAGTGAAAGTCACTGCCTGGAGCAAGACAGCCTCAGGGGCTGGATCCTGCTGTCCAAGTCTCAGTGAAAGTCCTTGCCCTCAGAGCTTGGGTTAGCTGCAGCCCATCCCCCCGCAGGCCGACGAAACAGCCTCATGGCCAGCGATTCTGAAGGCAACTTCCTGAAAGCAACGTGGTCCGACCCTTCCATTACAGTTCCAGTGAGGCATATTCAGTTTAACCCAGGGAAAGCTCATAGAACCATCTGCCCAGGACTAAAGCCTCTAAACACCAGACAGAGACAAGAAAAGCCAATCCTCCACATTCAGAGATGGAAAACTCCACAGAAGCACAGAAGCCCCAAAATACCAAGAAAAATAAGAAGAAAGGGGCGACATTGGACATATTCTATGGAGCCAAAATACAAAATACAGAGCAGATAGAAGAAGATATACAAGAAAATGCTCCAAAACCTTCCAAAGGAAATGGAAACTCTCCACAAACCTATGAAGAATTTGAATCAGAAATGACCAAAAAGATGGAAGCCTTCTGGGAGGAAAAGTTGGAAATAATGCAAAAGAAATTCACGCATCTACAAAACCGGTATGATGAAACTGAAAAGGAAAACCAGGCTTTAAAGGCCAGAATCAGGCAGCTGGAAGACAACGATCGTGTAAAAGAGCAAGAATTAATAAAGCAAAGTCAAAATACCAAGAAATTAGAAGAGAACATAAAATATCTCACCGACAAGGTGATAGATCTGGAAAATAGGGGGAGAAGGGATAATTTAAGAATAATTGGACTCCCAGAAAAGCCAGAAATAAACACCAAACTGGACATGGTGATACAAGATATAATCAAAGAAAATTGCCCAGAGATTCTAGAACAAGGGGGCAATACAGCCACTGACAGAGCTCACAGAACACCTTCTACACTAAACCCCCAAGAGACAACTCCCAGGAATGTAATTGCCAAATTCCAAAGCTATCAAACCAAAGAAAAAATCCTACAGGAAGCCAGAAAAAGACAATTTCGATATAAAGGAATGCCAATCAGGGTCACACAAGACCTTGCAAGTTCTACTCTGAATGATCGTAAGGCATGGAACATGATCTTCAGAAAGGCAAGAGAGCTGGGTCTCCAACCAAGAATCAGCTACCCAGCAAAACTGACTATATACTTCCAAGGGAAAGTATGGGCATTCAACAAAATAGAAGACTTCCAACTCTTTGCAAAGAAAAGACCAGAGCTCTGTGGAAAGTTTGATACCGAAAATCAAAGAGCAAGGAATACCTGAAAAGGTAAATATTAAGGAAAGGGGAAAAATGTTATCTTCTTCTTTTACTCAAACTCTCTTCTATAAGGACTACATTTATATCAACCTATGTATACTAATATGTGGGGAAAAAGTAATGTATACATAGGGGGTAAAGAAAGACCAAATAGAATAATCATTCTCACACAAAGATTCATATGGGAAGGGGAGGGGAAGAAAACTCCTATAAGAAGGAGAGGAAGAGAGGGGGGGGTTTACTTAAACCTCAATCTCAGGGAAATCAACTCTGAGAGGGAAAAACATCCAGATCCATTGGGATCTTGAATTCTATCTTACCCAACAAGGGTAAGGAGAAGGGAAAACCAAGGGGGGGAGGGGGGAGGGAGAACAAAAAGGGAGGGAAAGAGAGGGGGGAGGGGGTGGGAACAAAAAGGGAGGGACTAAAAAGGGAAACATCAAGGGAGGGGGCAAGGGGGACTGATTCAAAGTAAATCACTGGACTAAAAGGTAGAGCCGAAGAAGAAAAGGTTAGAATTAGGGAAGGCAATCAAAATGCCAGGGAGTCCACAAATGACAATCATAACTTTGAACGTGAATGGGATGAACTCACACATAAAACGTAGACGAATAGCAGAATGGATTAGAATCCAAAACCCTACCATATGTTGTCTTCAAGAAACACACATGAGGCGGGTTGACACCCACAAGGTCAGAATTAAAGGATGGAGTAAGACCTTCTGGGCTTCAACTGATAGAAAGAAGGCAGGAGTGGTAATCATGATATCTGATAAAGCCAATGCAAAAATAGACCTGATCAAAAGGGATAGGGAAGGTAATTATATTTTGTTAAAAGGGACTATAGACAATGAGGAAATATCATTAATCAATATGTATGCACCAAATAATATAGCACCCAAATTTCTAATGGAGAAACTAGGAGAATTGAAGGAAGAAATAGACAATAAAACCATACTAGTGGGAGACTTAAACCAACCATTATCAAATTTAGATAAATCAATTCAAAAAATAAATAAGAAAGAGGTAAAAGAAGTGAATGAAATCTTAGAAAAATTAGAATTAATAGACATATGGAGAAAAATAAATAGGGATAAAGAGGAATACACCTTCTTCTCAGCACCACATGGCACATTCACAAAAATTGACCATACATTAGGTCACAGAAACATAGCACACAAATGCATAAAAGCAGAAATAATGAATGCAGCCTTCTCAGATCACAAGGCAATAAAAATAATGATTAGTAATGGTACATGGAAAACCAAATCTAAAACCAATTGGAAATTAAACAATATGATACTCCAAAACCGTTTAGTTAAAGAAGAAATTATAGAAACAATTAATAATTTCATCGAGGAAAATGACAATGGCGAAACATCCTTTCAAACCTTTTGGGATGCAGCCAAAGCGGTAATCAGAGGTAAATTCATATCCCTGAATGCTTATATTAACAAACAAGGGAGAGCAGAGATCAATCAATTGGAAATGCAAATGAAAAAACTGGAAAGCGATCAAATTAAAACCCCCCAGCAGAAAACCAAATTAGAAATCCTAAAAATTAAGGGAGAAATTAATAAAATAGAAAGTAATAGAACTATTGATTTAATAAATGAGACAAGAAGCTGGTACTTTGAAAAAACAAACAAAATAGACAAGGTACTGGTCAATCTAATTAAAAAAAGGAAGGAAGAAAAGCAAATTCACAGCATTAAAGATGAAAAGGGGGACAGCACCTCTGATGAAGAGGAAATTAAGGCAATCATTAGAAATTACTTTGCCCAATTATATGGCAATAAATACACCAATTTAGGAGAAATGGATGAATATATACAAAAATACAAACTGCCTAGACTAACAGAAGAAGAAATAGAATTCCTAAATAATCCCATATCAGAAATTGAAATCCAACAAGCCATCAAAGAACTTCCTAAGAAAAAATCCCAGGGCCTGATGGATTCACCTGTGAATTCTATCAAACATTCAGATAACAGTTAATCCCAATACTACACAAACTATTTGACATAATAAGCAAAGAGGGAGTTCTACCAAACTCCTTTTACGACACAAACATGGTACTGATTCCAAAACCAGGCAGGTCAAAAACAGAGAAAGAAAACTATAGGCCAATCTCCCTAATGAATATAGATGCAAAAATCTTAAATAGGATACTAGCAAAAAGACTCCAGCAAGTGATCAGAAGGATCATTCACCATGATCAAGTAGGATTCATACCAGGGATGCAGGGCTGGTTCAACATTAGGAAAACCATCCACATAATTGACCACATCAACAAGCAAACTAGCAAGAACCACATGATTATTTCAATAGATGCAGAAAAAGCCTTTGATAAAATACAACACCCATTCCTATTAAAAACACTAGAAAGCATAGGAATAGAAGGGTCATTCCTAAAAATAATAAACAGTATATATCTAAAACCAACAGCTAATATCATCTGCAATGGGGATAAACTAGATGCATTCCCAATAAGATCAGGAGTGAAACAAGGATGCCCATTATCACCTCTACTATTTGACATTGTACTAGAAACACTAGCAGTAGCAATTAGAGAAAATAAAGGAATTGAAGGTATCAAAATAGGCAAGGAGGAGACCAAGTTATCACTCTTTGCAGATGACATGATGGTCTACTTAAAGAATCCTAGAGATTCAACCAAAAAACTAATTGAAATAATCAACAACTTTAGCAAAGTTGCAGGATACAAAATAAACCCACGTAAATCATCAGCTTTTCTATATATCTCCAACACAGCTCAGCAGCAAGAACTAGAAAGAGAAATCCCATTCAAAATCACCTTAGACAAAATAAAATACCTAGGAATCTACCTCCCAAGACAAACACAGGAACTATATGAACACAACTACAAAACACTCTCCACACAACTAAAACTAGACTTGAGCAATTGGAAACACATTAACTGCTCATGGATAGGACGAGCCAATATAATAAAAATGACCATCCTACCCAAACTTATTTATCTATTTAGTGCCATACCCATTGAACTATCAAAATACTTCTTCACTGATTTAGAAAAAACCATAACAAAGTTCATTTGGAAGAACAAAAGATCATAGATATCCAGGGAAATAATGAAAAAAAACACATATGATGTGGGCCTTGCAGTCCCTGACCTAAAACTATATTACAAAGCAGCAGTCATCAAAACAATTTGGTACTGGCTAAGAAACAGAAAGGAAGATCAGTGGAATAGACTGGGGGAAAGCGACCTCAGCAAGACAGTATACGATAAACCCAAAGATCCCAGCTTTTGGGACAAAAATCCACTATTCGATAAAAACTGCTGGGAAAATTGGAAGACAGTGTGGGAGAGACTAGGAATAGATCAACACCTCACACCCTACACCAAGATAAATTCAAAATGGGTGAGTGACTTAAACATAAAGAAGGAAACCATAACTAAATTGGGTAAACATAGAATAGTATACATGTCAGACCTTTGGGAGGGGAAAGGCTTTAAAACCAAGCAAGATATAGAAAGAATCACAAAATGTAAAATGAATAATTTTGACTACATCAAACTAAAAAGCTTTTGTACAAACAAAACCAATATAACTAAAATGAGAAGGGAAACAACAAATTGGGAAAAAATCTTCATAGAAACCTCTGACAAAGGTTTAATTACTCATATTTATAATGAGCTAAATCAATTGTACAAAAAAAATCAAGCCATTCTCCAATTGATAAATGGGCAAGGGAAATGGATAGGCAGTTCTCAGATAAAGAAATCAAAACTATTAACAAGCACATGAAGAAGTGTTCTACATCTCTTATAATCAGAGAGATGCAAATCAAAACAACTCTGAGGTATCACCTCACACCTAGCAGATTGGCTAACATAACAGCAAAGGAAAGTAATGAATGCTGGAGGGGATGTGGCAAAATAGGGACTTTGATTCATTGCTGGTGGAGCTGTGAACTGATCCAACCATTCTGGAGGGCAATTTGGAACTATGCCCAAAGGGCGACAAAAGAATATCTACCCTTTGATCCAGTCATAGCACTGCTGGGTCTGTACCCCAAAGAGATAATGGACACAAAGACTTGTACAAAAATATTCATAGCTGCGCTCTTTGTGGTGGCCCAAAACTGGAAAACAAGGGGATGCCCATCAATTGGGGAATGGCTGAACAAACTGTGGTATATGTTGGTGATGGAATACTATTGTGCTCAAAGGAATAATAAAGTGGAGAAGTTCCATGGAGACTGGAACAACCTCCAGGAAGTGATGCAGAGCGAGAGGAGCAGAACCAGGAGAACATTGTACACAGAGACTAATACACTGTGGTATAATCGAACGTAATGGACTTCTCCATTAGTGGCGGTGTAATGTCCCTGAACAACTTGCAGGGATCCAGGAGAAAAAAACACCTTTCATAAGCAAAGGATAAACTATGGGAGTGGAAACACCGAGAAAAAGCAACTGCCTGAATACAGAGGTTGAGGGGACATGACAGAGGATAGACTCTAAATGAACACTCTAATGCAAATACTATCAACAAAGCAATGGGTTCAAATCAAGAAAACATCTAATGCCCAGTGGACTTACGCATTGGCTATTGGGGGTAAGGGGGGGGAGGAAAAGAAAATGATCTATGTCTTTAACGAATAATGCTTGGAAATGATCAAATAAAATATATTTTTAAAAAAAAAGAAAAAAGAAAAAAAAAAGATTTGCACTACACGAGAGAAGCAGTCTGTTAACTGGGCTATAGGGAAAGTGTTTTCCATCTCTATTTCAGGGAAGGAAATTTCCTCATTCAAAGGTTCAGAAATAGGTCTGTTTCTGGTAGAGTGGTTGTTTGCCAATTGATCCTGTAAGAAACTTTTTAGATCTTCTAATTGGGCTTGCATTTTATCCTCAATTTTTCTTATTTTATCATCTCTAAATATAGTATTGAGGATTACAAAAATGACAGTACCTATTAATATAAAAATTTGGAGGTATCCTGCATTCCTCAATGCCCCTACTTTTTCAGCTGCCATATAATTGTCAAAGAATGTAGTACTCATTTTTATATGTATATTTTGTAATTTCACAAAACATGTGGGGAGCAGGGCAAAGCAACAAACTTTCCACAGGGTTTTTTTTTTCTAATCCAGGAAGTTGTGCCTTAAGTGAAAGGATATTTAGAAACAGCTCTTCCAGCCAGGACTTTAGGGTCCTGTTGCTGAGATTTAAAACAGCTGTTTTCTGCCTATCAGAGTCACACAGCTGGGAAGTATCCGAGATCCGATTTGAACCCAGGACCTTCTGTCTCTAGGCCTGGCTCTCAATCCGCTGAGCTACCCAGCTGTCCCTTAAGATTAAAGGGAAGAAAAAGAAAAAAAACTGCTGATTCCAATTTAACTTAAGGAGAAAAGAGAAAAGAGAAAAAGTTTTTTATACTCACGTGTTCTAGCAGCTGTGTCTTTAAGCCAAGTTTTTTGTTAAAAAAAAAAGAGGGACTAAGTGGTGAGATGGTATAGTAAAAAAGCAAGGAATTTCAGAAGTTTTATTGAGAGGATTCTTTAGACTCCCGTGTGGTCAGCCACAATGTTACAAGGGAATCACTTTAAAAGACTGATATATATTAATTTAAGGTCACCAAGGAATTAAGCTATGTAATTCCTAAATGAAAACTCAAGTCAGCAGTAAATCTTTTATGGAGTTTAATTACAATAGGAGTAAGAAAGGAATTAGAGATAGAGAGAGAGAAAAAGGGAGAGAAGGGAATAGGGCTTAAATACCCCTTCTGTTTAGGTTTGGCCAAAAGGCCCAAGCCCTTAGATAGCTGGGGCAAAGAAAAGAGATCAGTCCCTATTACTCACGTGACCAAAATGGAGAAACAGTCTCAGAGGCCCCCACCTTCAGCTTCCTTCAGAGTAAGCTTCTCAGAGCACACCGCAACCACTCTGGCCAACTCCTCAACCCCCCTGATCTTTAAGGAAACCATCCAAGTTTCCTCCCCTCAGTTCTCACATCTACCAATCACTGTCCATCAATTTCCCTGTGCCAATGGAGGCTCTAGCTTAACCCAGGACCGCCCAGAGGCTTTGCACATGTCTGTTGAAGGTCATATTTTCAAATAATTAAATCTTTGCTCCTTTGCTACAGCCCTTTCTAAATCCTGTTAACCTGAGTAGGGTAGAGATTGGAATAATTAAATTTTGATCTAGGCTGCAGCCCTTACTCAATCCTGTTAGGACTGAATAGGGTGGAGATTGATTCCGAGTATCTCCATTGTATCAATTCTAAAATCAATCATGACTCAAAGAAATTCCTGTTCTATGCTTAAGCATAGGTCAAAGTCCTTTCCATTGTTCAGCAAAAGGTTTCTGTCCTAAAGTAATCTTAAGAAGGAAAGAGAAGGAACCTCCCATGCCAATGAGGTTCACATTCCAATAGTCAAGACCCACTATCAATAGGAAATTTTTCAAGTATGAAATTTCCCAATGGTGAAATTTCCAACATTTATAAGAATAAGAAATTTTGAGGTTTACAGGCAGAAGAGCAATAAGGCCAGGTAACTGGTATTAAAAGACTTGCCACACAGGTAGGAAAGGTCTGAGGTCATATTTGAATCCAGGACCTCCAATTTTCAGCCATGTAACTGCCTCAAAATAGAATAATTTTAATTTTTCATATTAAGAAAAACTTTTATATAATTAGTCCCTCTAGATAACCCCCTGAAGATTAAAACACTTTTACATCATAGGTAATTTTATAATTGGTGAATCTGTGAAGCCTTATAAACAGCTGAGGAACTTCTCTAAGCTTGGAAACAGTGCTTGGATGACAGACATACAAATCATCTATGTGCTGATATTTGAAACCTTTTAAAAAAATCTTAGTAGTACATACTATAGAGCACATACCCTATCTGACATTGCTTTTGAGAACTGATACACACCTCCCCAATAGTCAATCAAAAATATTTATTAATACCTACTATATTCCAGGTTGTAGTAGGCAGTGATGTGGTAGAAGCAAAACTAAATCTTGTTTTTAAAGCCAAACTTTAAAATTTATAAAATTTTTAAAAGTTTTAAAATTTTAAAACAAAAACTAAATCTTCCTTTGTGGAGCTTAAAATGAAATATCAGACAATTACTTCAGTAGAGGGAAAACTCATACACATTTCAAATAATATAAATGTAAAGCATGCAGAAGAGGACAATCAAGATGTTAAAAATGCATACATCTGTGCAATGTGAGAATCATTTGAAAGTTCAAGGCCAGCTAACTTTGGAGAAGGCTCAAGGTAGTCAAGCATAATGTATCTAAATATGTAAGACTAACAAGTGAAAGAGTGACTTGATATCTTCTTTTTTAGTCTCAGAGAATAGAATTAGAAGTAATGGATAGAAATAAAGGTATGATCAGGATGAAAAAAACAAACTTCCTGACAATTAGAAATTTCTAAAGGTGAAATATACTTCCCTGGATGGAATAGGTCTTATTAAAGATTTTTTTAGTAGAGACAAGCTGACTCATCTTTAGGTGAGTTGTGAGATTTCTGTTTTAAGTGCAAAATGACCTAGATCACGTCTATGATCTCATTATTTGGAAATTCTTTGATTTTATATAAGTAATTTTTATGCCAAATTAATTGAGCTAAAAAAGTTTACTTTCTATCTTAAATTGTGTTGTATTGATTCCAAGGCAGAAGAGTAGTAAGGGCTAGGCAATAATTATTAAGTGACTTGCACTTATGTTGTTACATATCCGGGAAGTATCTGAGCCCAAATTTGAGCCCAGGACCTCCTGTTTGTAGGACTGGCACTTAAATCACTAAGCCACCTAACTACTCTCTTATTGAGTTTTTATTGAGTTTTTAAATATACATGTACATTTTAAAAATTGTCTAAAATATTACTGTTACTTCTGCCCATAGACTCCTTCTTTATGACAAATAAATATGTCACACCAATACACTGGCCACATATGACAACATATAGCTCACTCAACAATACAAATATATTGTTATTGTTATTATTATTATTATTTTGCCAAGAAGAGGAAAGCATAGATTACCATTATATCTTTGAAGTCAATACTGATAAATGCATGAGTTGGTTATGATGTACTTAGTCAGGAAACCAGGAGTTTACATTTTTCTTCAGACACTTATTACTTATATGAACTTTGGCAAGGCAACTAACTTCTATCAACTTCAGGTTTTTTTTAATCTATTAAATGGAGATAATAAAATTACCTATGTTCATAACTATCAGATAAGACAAGAAAAGTAAAATACTTAACAAACCTTAAAGTGCTATATAAATCTCAGAAATTATTGCTGTTTTTTTACTTTGTATCAACTATGATCATATTATTTTCCTCTAGTTGACAGTTTCTTATTTTATTGACATTGTTTGTTTTTTTCTTGTTCAAAATTTGTGTATGTGTCTGTCCAAAATACTCAATTTTATATCTCTACTTTTGTTTGATTAAAAATTCTCAACCACCACAGATAGTTGTACCTTTTGCAAAAGAACCTTTTGCTATTTTCATGTAAGAGCTTTTATATTTATTTAAAAATTTTGTTTGGACCTTATCTATATATATGGTTTAAGATGTAGTAGATCTAATTTCTAGCAAATTCTTTTCCAGAGTTCATAGTAAATCTTACTGAGTCCCAAGTCATTACCTGAATTGTTAGTATTCTTAGGACACCCTTATTCCCTTGGTCAATATTACTGCGTGTTTTGAAACCAATATCAAATAGTTTAGATGATTATCAATTGATTATATTGCTTAAGAAATATTGATGTTCATTCTCCCTAAATCTGAATTTTTCATTATTTATTTTAAAATTCTTAATCTCCAAGTTAATTTAATTTTTTCTACACCTATGATATAACTCCTTGACATTTTGATTGGCATCACACTAAGTCTGTGAGTGAATTTTCATTTTCATTTTTTGATTCATTTGATTCGTTCATTTTCATTTATTGGGTGGGCTGACCTAACCAGAAACAAATGTGAAAGAGAATTCTTTATTCTCATTGTTTATTCTGAGTTAATCAATCTAAGAAACCCCTACTTAACACTTTGTTATGACGTAAGAGAATTCACAAGTTACTTACTTGGAGACTTCCATACTTTTAACCAAATCAATCATAAACACAAAATATAAATGTGGTACAGTTGTAAGAGTTCTTTTGGAATCAGTAAGACTCATATTAATGAATTCAAATTCTGACTTCAGACAGTAGTTGTGTCACTTAACCCTATTTGCCTCAGTTCATCATCTAAAAGATGAGCTATTAGATTAGTTAGATTTCTGTAATTTTGCCTGTTATAGTAATACTCTAAATCTATAATGGATTGTTAAACAAGACAATCACAAAAGAATGTGGTAAGCCTGATCATAACAAAAAGAATGTAATACTAAATAACAGCAATAATGTACAATGATCAACTGTGAATGAATTAATTATTATCAGTAATTCAAAGATCCAGGATAATACCAAAGCAGAAAGGCTAATCACCACTCTAAAATAAACGGATGGAATCTGAATACAAATTGAAGCATACCATTCTTTACTTTATTTATTCCATGAATTTTTCACTAGTGCAAGTGATATGTATCTTCTTTCATAATAATGAACATGGAAATATGTACTGAACCATAACACATATACAACTTATATCATAATATTTTTTGTCTGAAGGAATAAAGGGAGGGAGAGAAGATGGATTGCAAAATGTCAGCAAATGATTATTAAAAAATTTTACCAATATTCAAAATAAATGATATGTAAAAAAATCCTTAATAGATTGGTTTATATGACAGCGTTAAAGATATTTTTAGGGTTGTGAGTTAAAATCTAAATTAATTTGGTCGCCAAGGAAATCCCATAATAAAATACCCAAGTCAGCTGGAAGTTTATGGTGATTTTAATTAATATAGAGGAAAGAAATTAAGAAAAAGAGAGAGAGAGGAAAGAGTTAATTTAAACTGCTCCAACTCAGGCTGAGCCAGGCAGGAGTTCAAGGTCTTGGCCAAGGGGCCTCCCCTGAGAGCCAAAGGTAAAGGGAGTCAGTCTTATCACTCACCATGTGACCTTCTCAAGGAAGTCATCTGAGGGAGGTCCTCCAGACTCAAGTTCTAGGATTGAACTGGTGTCCAGGCGTGCTCACAGGAATAAACCAGGCAGAACCACCTCTGCGGGGAAAGAGGCCAAAGAGAGGAAGTGACGCTAAAAATATAGATGGTTTTACATCACTTTCCTGCATCTCATCTATACCAATGGTAGCTTACGCTTTGCTTAGGACAGCCCAGGGGTCTGTCAGCTGTTTCTGCACCTGTCTATCAAAGGCCATCCTCCTAGATACTTAATCCTTAAGTATGGGTGTAAACATTCCTGATTTTGTTAAAGAGAGTATCTTCATTGTTACATATAGCTAAATGCAAACTTCACAATCCTCCATTTGATCATTGGGAGACTAGTCTCCCCATTGATCATTTAACATAATCATCTTGTAGTTCTAAAGCACTTCTAAATACAGAGGTATACAATATTCAGTTTCTAAGAGGAAATTACAATAGTTGTTAGATAGAATAGATAGAAAAGGGAAATAGAAAAAAGACAGACAGCAAAACCAATGTTTGCTAGGTGCATTGACAAAAACCAATAAGGGGCAGTCCCCTTTGGCATAAAAGTGTACATTTACAATAAATGTTCAATCAAACTTTAGTTCAGTCAACCACACCCAAGTTCGTTCTGTATCTTCTTGATGTAGTATAGGTTTTCTGGCATCTTTCTGCAACAGTTCATTCTCTGGATTTAGGAGTTAGCAAGCTTCTTCCTTGAAGATCTTTTCTCAAAGAAAATTTCAAAATCTTAGATTTTCATTAAAATAAAATCCCCCCTGAAGTGTGTGTTAAAAAATGTCCAGTTCAGCTCACGATGCAATGTTGAGTTATGGGGATGTATGAGTCAATTATCAAAAGAGAAAAAAAATAGAAAGAAGAAAAAAATGGAAGAAAGTTAAACTTTTGGGAGAAAGAAAAAAAATTCAAAATCAGAATAAAAATACCCAAATCTATGTTTATAAAATGTTGACTAATAAAGAATGAATTCAAAATAGGCCCTTGTATTAGGGTTCAATACATTTCTATACCACAAGTCTGTAGGACAGAATGCAGTAATATTTCACTTACCCATTTGCAGCCAAGACTAGAGTAAGCTGACATAGTATAAGAAGAAAAAGAACTAGAATTTTATTTTGATAGGGATGTGTCATTCCCTGGTCTGATTTTTATCATTCTCATGGATATAAGGAGCCAGGATTATAGTCAAACTTTGGTACTTGTCTGAGTATTTCACAAAAAGTGTAGATACAAGGAAGTCCTATGACAACATATATGTCAAGTGTCGCAACCTCAAATCTCACAAGTTTTTCAAGTGTGCTTTTTTTGGCATTATTCAGGTTAAGTTTGTGCTCCTTGTTTTTATCTCATTTTCTAGAATCAGACACAAACATTAATCACAGTCCCATAACATTTTATCAATAAATGGCAGTTTCCCACAGTTTAAAGCTTTTTGGGTATGCATTGATATTATAGCAAGTATATATATAAAACTTGTATTACTGCAGAAAAAATATTAATTGTATGTTCCTTTAGTACAAGAAATGAGAAAAAAGAAAAAAAAACACAAATATTCTAATCAAAATAAAAGAAAAGCAATAATAAAAATCAGGAAAAAAATCAGGAATTCAATGTGTTCTTGAAAATCAGCATCCACTTGTCAATGGATTATTATCTCCAATGCATATGATAGGATACAGTCAATTAGTTTCAACAGAAGATGTTATCTTTATGTGTGAGCAATGAATCCAAGAGTCCTTTTCTCCAATCTTTAAAGATGTTGGGGTAGTTAACAATATTTGGAATGTCCCTTCACAGGGAGGCTGAGTTGATGTAGTATAGGTTTTCTGGCATCTTTCTGCAACAGTTCATTCTCTGGATTTAGGAGTTAGCAAGCTTCTTCCTTGAAGATCTTTTCTCAAAGAAAATTTCAAAATCTTAGATTTTCTTAGATTTTCATTAAAATAAAATCCCCCCTGAAGTGTGTGTATTCCAGTATGCTGTAAATTCTTTTTTTTTTTGTTTTTTTTTAATTTTATTTGTTCGTTTCCATGCATTTTTAATTAAAGACAAAGATCATTTTCTTTTCCTCCCTCCCACCCCCCGTGGCCGACGCGTGATTCCACTGGTATCATATGTGTTCTTGACTTGAACCCATTGCCATGTTGTTAGTATTTGCATCAGAGTGTTCGCTCCGAGTCTTTCCTCTGTCATGTCCCCTCAGCCATTGTAGTCAGGCAGTTGCTTTTCCTCGGTGTTTCTATTCCCTCAGTTTGTCCTCTGCTTTTGGATAGTGTTTTTTTTCTCCTTGATCCCTGCAGATTGTGCAGGGACATTACACCACCACTAATGGAGAAGTCCATTATATTCGATTATACCGCAGCGTGTCCGTCTCTGTGTACAATGTTCTCCTGGTTCTGCTCCTCTCGCTCTGCATCACTTCCTGGAGGTTGTTCCAGTTCACATGGAAATCCTCTACTTTATTATTCCTTTGAGCACAATAGTATTCCATCACCAACATATACCACAATTTGTTCAGCCATTCCCCAATTGATGGGCATCCCCTCATTTTCCAATTTTTGGCCACCACAAAGAGCGCAGCTATGAATATTTTTGTACAAGTCTTTTTGTCCATTATCTCTTTGGGGTACAAACCCAGCAGTGCTATGGCTGGATCAAAGGGTAGATATTCTTTTGTCGCCCTTTGGGCATAGTTCCAAATTGCCCTCCAGAATGGCTGGATCAGTTCACAACTCCACCAGCAATGAATTAATGTCCCTACTTTGCCACATCCCCTCCAGCATTCATTACTTTCCATAACTGTAATGTTAGCCAATCTGCTAGGTGTGAGGTGATACCTCAGAGGTGCCAACATAATAAAAATGACTATCCTGCCCAAACTTATTTATCTATTTAGTGCCATACCCATGGAACTCCCAAAAAATTTCTTTACTGATTTGGAAAAAAGCATAACAAAGTTCATTTGGAATAACAAAAGATCAAGGATATCCAGGGAAATAATGAAAAAAACCACAAATGATGGGGGCCTTGCAGTCCCAGACCTCAAACTATATTACAAAGCAGCAGTCATCAAAACAATTTGGTACTGGCTAAGAGACAGAAAGGAGGATCAGTGGAATAGACTGGGGGAAAGCGACCTCAGCCAGATAGTATACGATAAACCCAAAGATCCCAGGTCTTGGGACAAAAATTCACTATTTGATAAGAACTGCTGGGAAAATTGGAAGACAGTGTGGGAGAGATTAGGAATTGATCAACACCTCACACCCTACACCAAGATAAATTCAAAATGGGTGAAAGACTTAAACATAAAGAAGGAAACCATAAGTAAATTGGGTAAACACAGAATAGTATACATGTCAGACCTTTGGGAAGGGAAAGACTTTAAAACCAAGCAAGACATAGAGAGAATCACAAAATGTAAAATAAATAATTTCGACTACATCAAACTAAAAGGCTTTTGTACAAACAAAAGCAATGTAACTAAAATCAGAAGGAAAACAACAAGTTGGGAAAAAATCTTCATAAAAACCTCTGACAAAGGTTTAATTACTCAAATTTATAAAGAGCTAAATCAATTGTACAAAAAATCAAGCCATTCCCCAATTGATAAATGGGCAAGGGACATGGATAGACAGTTTTCAGATAAAGAAATCAAAACTATTAATAAGCACATGAAGAAGTGCTCCACATCTCTTATAATCAGAGAGATGCAAATCAAAACAACGCTGTAAATTCTTAATATACACCTTGTCTCCTGGGTTCAGGTCATGAAGAGAAAAGTCTAGTTTTCCAGTTTGTATTGCAGCTCCGGATTCATGAAGGTCACACAGTTTGTTCTGTAATTCCTGTATATAGTGAACAATAGTAGTATCTCCCTCTAATAGTGATGTATATGCAGGGGAGAAAGGTTTAGCCTGTATAGGTGGATGTCCAAAAAGCATCTCAAATGGTGAGATGTGTAGGTCTCCTGTAGGCCTGCTTCTAAGATAAAATAGGACCAGAGGGAGAATTTTAGGCCATTTTATTTATTTTTTTAATATATTTTATTTGATCATTTCCAAGCATTATTCATTAAAGACATAGATCATTTTCTTTTCCTCCCCCCCACCCCCATAGCTGACGCAAAAATCCACTGGGCATTAGATGTTTTCTTGATTTGAACCCATTGCTTTGTTGATAATATTTTCATTAGAGTGTTCATTTAGAGTCTCTCCTCTGTCATGTCCCCTCAACCGCTGTATTCAGGCAGTTGCTTTTCCAAGGTGTTTCCACTCCCATAGTTTATCCTTTGCTTATGAATAGTGTTTTTTTCTCCTGTATCCCTGCAAATTGTTCAGGGACATTACACCGCCATTAATGGAGACGTCCATTACGTTCGATTATACCACAGTGTATTAGTCTCTGTGTACAATGTTCTCCTGGTTCGGCTCCTCTCACTCTGCATCACTTCCTGGAGGTTGTTCCAGTCTCCATGGAACTCCTCCACTTTATTATTCCTTTTAGCACAATAGTATTCCATCACCAACATATACCACAATTTGCTCAGCCATTCCCCAATTGATGGGCATCCCCTCGTTTTCCAGTTTTTGGCCACCACAAAGAGCGCAGCTATGAATATTTTTGTACAAGTCTTTTTGTCCATTATCTCTTTGGGGTACAGACCCAGCAGTGCTATGGCTGGATCAAAGGGTAGATATTCTTTTGTCGCCCTTTGGGCATAGTTCCAAATTGCCCTCCAGAATGGTTGGATCAGTTCACAGCTCCACCAGCAATGAATTTGCCACATCCCCTCCAGCATTCATTACTTTCCATAGCTGTCATGTTAGCCAATCTGCTAGGTGTGAGGTGATACCTCAGAGTTGTTTTGATTTGCATCTCTCTGATTATAAGAGATGTAGAACACTTCTTCATGTGCTTGTTAATAGTTTTGATTTCTTTATCTGAGAACTGCCTATCCATGTCCCTTGCCCATTTATCAAATGGAGAATGGCTTGATTTTTTGTACAATTGATTTAGCTCTTTATGAGTAATTAAACCTTTGTCAGAGGTTTCTATAAAGATTTTTTTCCCAATTTGTTGTTTCGCTTCTGATTTTAGTTACATTGGTTTTGTTTGTATAAAAGCTTTTTAGTTTAATGTAGTCAAAATTATTTTTTTTACATTTTTGATTCTTTCTATGTCTTGCTTGGTTTTAAAACCTTTCCCCTCCCAAAGGTCTGACATGTATACTATTCTGTGTTTACCCAATTTACTTATGGTTTCCTTCTTTATGTTTAAGTCACTCACCCATTTTGAATTTATCTTGGTGTAGGGTGTGAGGTGTTGATCTATTCCTAGTCTCTCCCACACTGTCTTCCAATTTTCCCAGCAGTTTTTATTGAATAGTGTATTTTTGTCCCAAAAGCTGGGATCTTTGGGTTTATCGTATACTGTCTTGCTGAGGTCACTTTCCCCCAGTCTATTCCACTGATCTTCCTTTCTGTTTCTTAGCCAGTACCAAATTGTTTTGATGACTGCTGCTTTGTAATATAGTTTTAGGTCAGGGACTGCAAGGCCCCCATCATATGTGTTTTTTTTTCATTATTTCCCTGGATATCCTTGATCTTTTGTTCTTCCAAATGAACTTTGTTATGGTTTTTTCTAAATCAGTGAAGAAGTATTTTGATAATTCAATGGGTATGGCACTAAATAGATAATAAGTTTGGGTAGGATGGTCATTTTTGTTATATTGGCTCGTCCTATCCCTGAGCAGTTAATGTTTTTCCAGTTGCTCAAGTCTTGTTTTAATTGTGTGGCGAGTGTTTTGTAGTTGTGTTCATATAGTTCCTGTGTTTGTCTTGGGAGGTAGATTCCTAGGTATTTTATTTTGTCTAAGGTGAGTTTGAATGGGATTTCTCTTTCTAGTTCTTGCTGCTGAGCTGTGTTGGAGATATATAGAAAAGCTGATGATTTATGTGGGTTTATTTTGTATCCTGCAACTTTGCTAAAGTTGTTGATTATTTCAATTAGCTTTTTGGTTGAATCTCTAGGATTCTTTAAGTAGACCATCATGTCATCCGCAAAGAGTGATAACTTGGTCTCCTCCTTGCCTATTTTGATGCCTTCAATTCCTTTATCTTCTCTAATTGCTACTGCTAGTGTTTCTAGTACAATGTCAAATAGTAGAGGTGATAATGGGCATCCTTGTTTCACTCCTGATCTTATTGGGAATGCATCTAGTTTATCCCCATTGCAGATGATATTAGCTGATGGTTTTAGATATATACTGTTTATTATTTTTAGGAATGACCCTTCTATTCCTCTGCTTTCTAGTGTTTTTAATAGGAATGGGTGTTGTATTTTATCAAAGGCTTTTTCTGCATCTATTGAGATAATCATGTGGTTCTTGCTAGTTTGTTGTTGATGTGGTCAATTATGTGGATGGTTTTCCTAATGTTGAACCAGCCCTGCATCCCTGGTATGAATCCTACTTGATCATGGTGAATGATCCTTCTGATCACTTGCTGGAGTCTTTTTGCTAGTATCCTATTTAAGATTTTTGCATCTATATTCATTAGGGAGATTGGCCTATAGTTTTCTTTCTCTGTTTTTGACCTGCCTGGTTTTGGAATCAGTACCATGTTTGTGTCGTAAAAGGAGTTTGGTAGAACTCCCTCTTTGCTTATTATATCAAATAGTTTGTATAGTATTGGGATTAACTGTTCTCTGAATGTTTGATAGAATTCACAGGTGAATCCATCAGGCCCTGGGGATATTTTCTTAGGAAGTTGTTTGATGGCTTGTTGGATTTCAATTTCTGATATGGGATTATTTAAGAATTCTATTTCCTCTTCTGTTAGTCTAGGCAGTTTGTATTTTTGTATATATTCATCAATTTCTCCTAAATCAGTGTATTTATTGCCATATAACTGGGCAAAGTAATTTCTAATGATTGCCTTAATTTCCTCTTCATCGGAGGTGGTGTCCCCCTTTTCATCTTTAATGCTGTGAATTTGCTTTTCTTCCTTCCTTTTTTTAATTAGATTGACCAGTACCTTGTCTATTTTGTTTGTTTTTTCAAAGTACCAGCTTCTTGTCTTATTTATTAAATCAATAGTTCTATCACTTTCTATTTTATTAATTTCTCCCTTAATTTTTAGGATTTCTAGTTTGGTTTTCTGCTGGGGGGGTTTTAATTTGATTGCTTTCGAGTTTTTTCATTTGCATTTCCAATTGATTGATCTCTGCTCTCCCTTTTTTGTTAATATAAGCATTCAGGGATATGAATTTACCTCTGATTACCGCTTTGGCTGCATCCCAAAAGGTTTGAAAGGATGTTTCGCCATTGTCATTTTCCTTGATGAAATTATTAATTGTTTCTATGATTTCTTCTTTAACTAAAAGGTTTTGGAGTATCATATTTTTTAATTTCCAATTTGTTTTAGATTTGGTTTTCCATGTACCATTACTAATCATTATTTTTATTGCATTGTGATCTGAGAAGGCTGCATTCATTATTTCTGCTTTTCTGCATTTGTGTGCTATGTTTTTAGGCCATTTTAAATGTGTCTCAGTGCATAATTTGCCAATCATATTTTTAAGTTCTTTGTTCATTCTTTCAACTTGGCTTGAGCTCTGGGGATGATATGGTACATGGAATTTGGGCTTTATCCCCAGCAAGAATATATCTGATTTAGAACAGAATCAATAAAATGACTTCCTGTATCTCAATAAATATTTGCTGGCTGTTCAAAGATAGGAATGATTTCTTTTAAAAGCACCTTAGCAACAAAAGTCGCTGTGGCTCGGGTTGCAGGAAATGCTTCTGGCCAACTCGTCAGTTAATCTACTATGACTAGATAAAATTTATAATTTCCAACCTTTGGTATTGTTATGGAATCTATCTGCAGGTGCTCAAAAGATGTGTAAGCCAGAGGATGCCCACCAAAGGCTTTGCCACAAAAGGCATGTTGGTTATATATTTGTCAGGTAGAGCAGCCTATACCCACTTTAGAGGCTATAGTAGTTATACCAGGGGCTATCCATACTCTCTTAACAGAGTCCATGATGCCCTGGGTGCCAAAGTGACCATTTTTATGAATAGATTGGCAAATTTGGTGATATAAACTTCTAGCGAGCAGGGGTTTTCCTTCAGATGACACCCATACTCCATTATTCTGTTTTGTTTTGAATTTTTGCTTCCATTTTCCCCTTCTTTTAATTTTAGGAAAGTGATAAATTTAAGTCATCAGTGGTTATTAACATTAAAATTAATTCAGGCCCTTCTATGGCTGCTAGCTTTGTAGGAGCATCTGCTCAATCATTTCCCTTAGAGACAAGGTCAGTGCCACCTGTATGGGCAGAGCAATGTACTACAGCTAGGGCTTCAGGCAACTGGAGAGCAGAAATAATTTCATTAATAATTTCTGCATTAGCTATAGATTTTCCATCTGAAGTTAAAAGTCCTCTCTGAAGCCAAAACATCCTGACTGAGTGAGAAATGACAAAAGCATGTCTAGAATCCATATAAATTGTTGCCTTTTTATCCTTGACAATTATACAGGCATGTTTCAGAGCTATGAGTTCTGCCCCTTGAGCACTAATATTAAAAGCCACTGATGCTGACCATTCAGTAGCAAATTCTGTGATTACAGCAGCTCCAATGTAGCATATGTCATCTCTCATAAAAGAGGAACCATCAGTAAATAAGACCAGATCTGAATTGTCTAAGGGAGTGTCCAAGAGATTATCTCAAGGCTTTTCTGTCATGGACACTAGTGTTTCACAATTGTGTAATGGTTCTCCTGAAGCTGGTAAATCTGTTATCAAGGTGGCAGTGTTAAGGGTTGTACAGCATTTCAAGGTAATGTTTTTAATATTTAACAAGGTTATTTCATACCTAGTAATTCGCTGATCCAAAATGCCTGTGTTCTATGCCTTAGCAACAATGCTTCTACTTCATGTGGGCCCATAATTGTTAATGGGCATCCTAATACTAGATCAACAGTTTTTGTCACTAGTAAGGTTGTAGCAGCTACTCCTCTAAGACATGGTGATGCTCCTGATGCTATTGGGTCCAGTTGGGCAGAATAATAAGCAATTAGGCACTGAGAAGATCCCAAAGTCTGAGTTAAAACACCTGAAGGTACCCCTCTTTGCTTATGTACATACAAAGTAAATGGATTGTTGTAATCTGGGATTCCTAGAGCAGAGGCAGACAGGATAGCCTATTTTAGATCTGATAGAGCTGACAGGTGTTCTGGCTCTAATTTGAGGGGTTCAGGGATTGTTAATCCCTTTTAATGCTTTAAGGGGTTTAGTAATTTCCCCATAGCAAGGAATCCAGTGTCTACAAAGCCCTGTTGCTCCTAAAATTGCTCTCAACTGTTCCTTAGTGGTAGGAGCACTTAAATTTTGAATATTTTCCTTTCATTTGGGAGAAATACAGCAGGTACCCACAGTCAGGTTGAACCCCAAATATTCTAATTTGGGGATACACCACTGAAACTTATCCTTTCAGATATTATGCCTTCTTTTGTGCAATTCCAAAAGAAGGTGTTTACTATCTTCCTGACATGCTTCTGTGTCTGTTGAAGCGAAGAGTAGATCATATACATATTTGATTAATTTACTATTTAAAAATGTTATATTATCTGTGTCTTGGCTCAAAATTTGTGCAAATAAACTCAGGCTTTCCACATACCCCTGGGGAAGACAACTCCATGTATATTTAAGCCCTTCCAGGTGAAAGCAAAGTTATGCCTGGAGTTCTCATGAACGGGTATGGAAAAGGAGGCTGAGCACAAGTCTACTACTGTAAAGTATGTAGTTGTGCTAGGAATGGAGGAAATAATCGTATTTATGTTGGAACCTAAAGAGTGTCTCTTTATAACGTGATTGTTCACAGCCCTCAAATCCTGTACAAACCTATAGAGGTATTTGCCATAGGCCTCCTTTTTGGTTTTTTAATGGACAGGATGGGTGAACTGTATTCAGATTTACAAGGGATTATTATTCCCTGGTCAATTAATGAGTTTATTACTGGACTAATACCCTCAATTGCCTCTTTTGTTAGGGGATACTGAGGAATGGAAGGAGGTGGGCTAGATTTAGTTTTAATCTGCACAGGAACAGCTGATTTAAGTGAGCCTACACTGGAAAAAGATGTGGCCCAAAGAAACTGTTATGTCTGCAGGTATTACAAAAGTGGGAAGCTCTTTTGCCTTCTGGCTCTCTGAGAGAAGTACAGGGAGTAATTTTAAAGATTCCTCAGATACTTCTAATGATAAGGTGCCTTCTGGGGCACAAATTATTGTGGCTTGTAGTTTGTATAGTAAATCCCTTCCCAGGAAGTTTGTGGGGGATCCAGGCATGGTATTAAAAGAAAAGAATATTCAACAGTTAGGAGTCTCATGCATACCATGCAAGGAGAAAGTTTTGGGACCTTTAAAGGTTTTCCTGATACACCTACTACATTTAGAGAGTCAATAGAGTAACATTTTACATTTGGTTTGCCTATTGAAACTGACCTAGATGCCCCAGTGTCCAAAAGACAATCATGGTATGAATTTCCCACCTTTAAAATGACATGAGAGAGAGAGACAGAGACATAGACAGAGACAGAGAGACAGAGAGAGACTGAGACAGAGACAGACAAAGACAGAGGTGAAGAAAATAGATCTTGTCCAAAGAATTATTCCCTTCAGTGATGATAGCAGTAATCCTCCCTAGATTCTATTCCACTAGTTTCTCCTAGGGAAATAAGGATTTATAGTTATTGGAAGTTTGAGGACCAGTAACAGACTACAGCGATAATCCTACCAATGAAGGGGTCATTTCAGAGAAGAAAGTTAATATCTGAGACCCTGTTAGGATATTATACCTTTAGGAGAGTCTTTCTGCAACTTCAAATCTGAGGACCTTTTCTTTTTCACTGTTTGGCAGTTGGTATATTCTAAAACTTCCTGATCAAGAAATATAGAGGATGAGGATATAATATAGTAAAATCATAAATCTCGGGGACTTCCGGGTAATCATGGCTGCAATCTAGACGCGGCACGTTTCCTCTCCCCAGCACCGAACGAAATAGACTACATCAAAGGAGCATAAAATCACCTTTGGAGGAACAGAAGGACTCCCCAGTACCCCACAGAGGCAAAGGTACGTGGGGCTTGAACATTTCCACACTAAAATAAGAAGGAAAAGCTTGCACAGAAAAGTGAACTGAGCCGCCCTTCCCCCACCCCACCTCCCCCACTAAACCAGAGTGAGCTACCTGAGCGCTCACCGGGACAGCGAGTGAGTGGGGAGCGTCTCTGTCTGGGGGGGCACTCCAGGGTCCTTGGGATCTGGGGACTGCCAGGAAAAAACGTCTCAGGGCGCTTTCACTGGAGAAGCCAGCGGACTTCGGGCGGGCTGCGCTGAACAAGGCGCACGGATTATCTGGGCGGAGCTGAATACCTGGGCTCGGAGGCTGGGAAGAACTAGTCTGAAGCAACCTAAATTCACAGAAAAACCACTCTTATAACCCAGACCCCAGACCAAAAAGGAAAGGGAAATAAAACCACCAAAGGGATGGCTCACATGGCCCAAAATCAAGCCTCCAGGAAGAAAGGGAAAAAAGTGACTATTGAAAACTTTTATGGTGGAAGTACCCAAGGGAAAGAGGAGAATGAAGAGGAAATCCAAAAAAATTCAGAACACGCCTCCCAAAATGGAAACTATCAACAAGCTCTGGAAGATCTCAAACTGGAACTTATCCAAAAGATGGAAACCTTCTGGAAAGAAAAATGGGAGAAAGAGATCAGCTGTCTGACAGATAAGACTGCTCAATTGGAAAAAGAACTCGAAGCAGCCAATACAAGGGCAGACAAGGCTGAAAAGCAAATCCAGTCCCTAATGTCCAGAATCAAGCACCTAGAAGAAAGTGAGATGATAAAACAGCAAGAATCAATAAAGCAAACCCAAACAATTAATGAATTGGAAGAAAACATAAAATATCTCACTGAGAAGGTCACGGACCTGGAGAACAGAGGAAGACGAGAAAATCTCCATATCATTGGTCTCCCAGAAAAACCAGAGGTAAACAACAAATTGGATTTTATTCTAGAGGAGATTATAAAAGAAAATTGCCCCCACGTTCTGGAGCAAGGGGGCAAAATAGAAATAGAAAGGATTCATAGAACACCTTCTATACTAAATCCCCAAAAGACAACGCCTAGGAATGTAATTGCCAAATTCAAGAGCTTCCAAGTAAAGGAGAAAATCCTACAAGAAGCCAAGAAGAAGAGCTTCAGATATAAGGGGGCTCCCATAAGGATCACACATGACTTAGCGGCTAACACACTAAGAGACCGCAAAGCATGGAACACGATATTTAGAAAGGCAAGAGAGCTGGGTCTCCAACCAAGAATCAACTACCCAGCAAAACTGACTATATACTTCCAGGGGAAAGTATGGGCATTCAACAAAATAGAAGATTTCCAAGCATTTGCTAAGAAAAGACCAGAGCTCTGTGGAAAGTTCGATATCCAAGCACAGAAAGCAAGAGAAACATGAAAAGGTAAATATGAAAGAAAGGGAAAAGGAGATAAATCTTATCTTTCTCTTTAAGTCAAACTCTCTTCTATAAGGACTACATTTACATCTAATTATATATATTAATATGTGGGGAAAATGTTTTGTGTAACTCTCATAAATTGTATCATCATAAGAGTAGTTAGAAGAAACATGCATAGGGAAAGATGGGGGAATCAAGAAGATTTGGGGAAAGTTGGGGCAAAAAAAGGAAAAGGGAGGGGGGAACCGTGATAATACTAAGATTAACTTCAAGAAATAGGGGAGGAATCAATAGAATAAACTTTCCCATATAAAGATACACATGGGAAGGGGAGGGGAAGAACTCTCATATGAGAAGGAGAGGAAGAGAGCGTGAAGTGGAAGTACTTAAACCTTACTCTCAGTGAAATCAAATCTGAGAGGGAAGAACATCTAGATCCAGTGGGATCCTGAATTCTATCTTATCCAATAGGGCAAGAAAGAAAGGAAAATTAAGGAGGGGGAGGGGGGAGGGAGCACAAAAAGGGAGGGAAGGAGAGGGGGGAGGGGAAGGGAGCATAAAAAGGGAGGGGCTAGAAAGGGAAGCATATCAAGGGAGGGGACTAGGGGGACTGACCTAAAGTAAATCACTGGTTCAAAAGGAGAAAGCTAAAGAAGAAAGGTCAGAACTAGGGGAAGACATCAAAATGCCAGCGAATCCACAAATAACAATCATAACTTTGAACGTGAATGGGATGAACTCACCCATAAAACGCAGACAAATAGCAGATTGGATTAGAACACAAAACCCTACCATATGTTGTCTTCAAGAAACACATATGAGACGGGTTGACACTCACAAGGTTAGAATTAAAGGTTGGAGTAAGACCTTTTGGGCCTCAACCGATAGAAAGAAGGCAGGAGTTGCAATCATGATATCTGACAAAGCCAAAGTACAAATAGACCTGATCAAAAGGGACAGGGAAGGTAAATATATTCTGCTAAAAGGAAGTATAGACAATGAGGAAATATCACTAATCAACATGTATGCACCAAATGGTATAGCATCCAAATTTTTAATAGAAAAACTAGGAGAATTGAAGGAGGAATTAGACAGTAAAACCATATTAGTGGGAGACTTGAACCAACCACTATCAAATTTAGATAAATCAAATCAAAAAATAAATAAGAAAGAGGTAAAAGAGGTGAATGAAATCTTAGAAAAATTAGAATTAATAGACATATGGAGAAAAATAAATAGGGACAAAAAAGAATACACCTTCTTTTAAGCACCACATGGCACATTCACAAAAATAGATCATACACTAGGTCATAGAAACATGGCACTTAAATGCAGAAAAGCAGAAATATTAACTGCAGCCTTTTCAGATCACAAGGCAATTAAAATATTGATCGGCAAGGGTACATGGAGACCCAAATCAAAAATTAATTGGAAATTAAATAACATGATACTCCAAAATCGGATAGTTAGAGAAGAAATCATAGAAACAATTAACAATTTCGTTGAAGAAAATGACAACGGCGAAACATCCTTTCAAACCTTATGGGATGCAGCCAAGGCAGTACTTAGAGGAAAATTCATATCCCTGAGTGCATATATTAACAAATTAGGGAGGACAGAGACCAAGGAATTGGAAATGCAAATCAAAAAACTTGAGAATGAACAAATTAAAAACCCCCAGAAGAAAACCATACTAGAGATCCTAAAAATTAAGGGAGAAATTAATAAAATAGAAAGTGACAGAACTATTGAGCTAATAAACAAGACTAGAAGCTGGTACTTTGAAAAAACAGACAAAATAGACAAAGTACTGGTTAATTTAATTAAAAAAAGGAAAGAAGAAAGGCAAATTAATAGCATCAAGGATGAAAAGGGGGATCTCACCTCAAATGAAGAGGAAATTAAGGCAATCATTAAAAACTACTTTGCCCAACTATATGGCAATAAATTTACCAATCTAGGTGATATGGATGAATATTTACAAAAATATAAATTGCCTAGACTAACAGAAGAAGAAATAGTTTTCTTAAATAATCCCATATCAGAAATTGAAATCCATCAAGCCATCAAAGAACTGCCTAAGAAAAAATCCCCAGGGCCTGATGGATTCACCAGTGAATTCTATCAAACATTCAGAGAACAGTTAACCCCAATATTATACAAACTATTCGACATAATAAGCAAAGAGGGAGTCCTACCAAACTCCTTTTATGACACAAGCATGGTACTAATTCCAAAGCCAGGCAGGCCAAAAACAGAGAAAGAAAACTATAGGCCAATCTCCCTAATGAATATAGATGCAAAAATCTTAAATAGGATACTAGCAAAAAGACTCCAGCAAGTGATTAGAAGGGTCATCCACCATGATCAAGTAGGATTTATACCAGGGATGCAGGGCTGGTTCAACATTAGGAAAACTATCCACATAATTGACCACATCAACAAGCAAACCAACAAGAATCACATGATTATCTCAATAGATGCAGAAAAAGCCTTTGATAAAATACAACACCCATTCCTACTAAAAACACTAGAAAGCATAGGAATAGAAGGGTCATTCCTAAAAATAATAAACAGTATATATCTAAAACCATCAGCTAATATCATCTGCAATGGGGATAAACTAAATCCATTCCCATTAAGATCAGGAGTGAAACAAGGATGCCCATTATCACCTCTATTATTTGACATTGTATTAGAAACACTAGCAGTAGCAATTAGAGAAGAAAAAGAAATTGAAGGCATCAAAATAGGCAAGGAGGAGACCAAATTATCACTCTTTGCAGATGACATGATGGTCTACTTAAAGAATCCTAGAGATTCAACCAAAAAGCTAATTGAAATAATCAACAACTTTAGCAAAGTTGCAGGATACAAAATAAACCCACATAAGTCATCAGCATTTCTATATAATTCCAACACAGCTCAGCAGCAAGAACTAGAAAGAGAAATCCCATTCAAAATTACCCAAGACAAAATAAAATACTTAGGAATCTATCTCCCGAGACAAACACAGGATCTATATGAACACAACTACAAAACACTTTCCACACAACTAAAACTAGACTTGAACAATTGGAAAAACATTAACTGCTCATGGGTAGGACGAGCCAATATAATAAAAATGACCATCCTACCCAAACTCATCTATCTATTTAGTGCCATACCCATGGAACTCCCAAAAATTTTTTTTACTGATTTAGAAAAAAACATAACAAAGTTCATTTGGAAAAACAAAAGATCAAGGATACCCAGGGAATTAATGAAAAAAAATACAAAGGAAGGGGGTCTTGCAGTCCCAGATCTCAGACTATATTATAAAGCAGCGGTCATCAAAACAATTTGGTACTGGCTAAGAGACAGAAAGGAGGATCAGTGGAATAGACTGGGGGCAAGCAACCTCAGCAAGACAGTATATGACAAACCCAAAGATCCCAGCTTTTGGGACAAAAATCCACTATTTCATAAAAACTGTTGGGAAAATTGGAGGACAGTGTGGGAAAGATTAGGCTTAGATCAACACCTCACACCCTACACCAATATAAATTCAAAATGGATGAATGACTTGAACATAAAGAAGGAAACTATAAGAAAATTAGGCGAACACAGAATAGTATACATGTCAGACCTTTGGGAAGGGAAATACTTCAAAACCAAGCAAGAATTAGAAAGAATTACAAAATGCAAAATAAATAATCTGGATTACATCAAATTAAAAAGTTTTTGTACAAACAAAACCAATGTAACCAAAATTAGAAGGGTAGCAACAAATTGGGAAACAATCTTCATAAAAACCTCTGACAAGGGTTTAATTACTAAAATTTATAAAGAACTAAATCAATTGTACAAAAAATCAAGCCATTCTCCAATTGACAAATGGGCAAGGGACATGAACAGGCAATTCTCAGCCAAAGAAATCAAAACTATTAATAAGCACATGAAAAAGTGCTCTACATCTCTTATAATCAGAGAGATGCAAATCAAAACAACTCTGAGGTATCATCTCACACCTAGCAGATTGGCTAACATGACAGCTATGGAAAGTAATGAATGCTGGTGGGGATGTGGCAAAGTGGGGACATTAATTCATTGCTGGTGGAGTTGTGAATTGATCCAACCATTCTGGAGGGCAATTTGGAACTATGCCCAAAGGGCGATAAAAGACTGTCTGCCCTTTGATCCAGCCATAGCACTGCTGGGCTTGTACCCCAAAGAGATAATGGACAAAAAGACTTGTACAAAAATATTCATAGCTGCGCTCTTTGTGGTGGCCAAAAATTGGAAAATGAGGGGATGCCCCTCAATTGGGGAATGGCTAAACAAATTGTGGTATATGTTGGTGATGGAATATTATTGTGCTAAAAGGAATAATAAAGTGGAGGAATTCCATGTGAACTGGAACAACCTCCAGGAAGTGATGCAGAGCGAAAGGAGCAGAACCAGGAAAACATTATACACAGAGACTGATACATTGTGGTACAATCGAAGGTGATGGACTTCTCCATAAGTATCAATGCAATTTCCCTGAACAATCTGCAGGGATCTAAAAAAAAATACTACCCACAAGCAGAGGATAAACTGTGGGAGTAAAAACACCGCTGAAAAGCAACTGCTCGACCACAGGGTTGGAGGAGATAAGACTGAGGAGAGACTCTAAACGAACACTATAATGCAAACTCCAACAACAGGGAAATGGGTTCGAGTCAAGAACACATGTGATAACCAGTGGAATCATGCGTCGGCTATGGGAGAGGGAAAGGCGGGGGGGGGGGGGGGGGGGAGGGAGGGGAGGAAAAGAAAACGATCTTTGTTTCCAGTGAATAATGTATGAAAACGACCAAATAAAATAATATTAAAATTAAAAAAAAAAATCATAAATCTCAAGTTGGAGCAGATTTCAGGAGCCACCTAGTCTAACTGCTTAATTTTATTTTATTTGAATTTTAAAACCTTACCTTTTCTCTTAGAATCAATACTATGTATTGGCTCCAAGGCAGAAGAGTGGTAATGGGCAGGCAATGGGGATTAAGTGACTTGTTCATGGTCACATTGATAGGAAGTGCCTGAGGCCATATTCAAACTCAGGACTTCCAACCTTGAGGCTTGGCTCTTAATTCACTAAACTATATAACTACCCACCCCAACTGCATTTTATTTTAATGTTTTATTTATTGTAATTGGTGGAAATGCACCTTTTACTCCAGCCCCCTACTGAGAATGCAGGAAAAACATATTCTTTTGGAAACCCAGTAGAGTCAATGAAAACAAATTTCTACATTGGCTTAGTATAAAAATGAAAAAGAAAGCCCATTCTAATATAGCTCTTTATTAGGGTATGAGTATCATGCTTCATCATCAGTCCTTTGAAATCATGATTAGACATAAAACAAATAAGAATTTAGCACCCCCTAATATTTCAACATATTTATATAATGTAACTTAGTTCATTCCTCAATTAATTGATAGCTCATCTTATTCTCATTCCTCAAAACTTCTCAAGGATGTATAAATATTTTGTATATTCTTACATTTTTTTCTTAATCTAATCTTTACTTTAAAATACTCTCCCTCTCATTCCCCATATCTTTTACCCTTTTCTCCTATATTTCCCTGGTGAGTGAAATATATAGCAGAACCCAACTGTGCTTAAGTCTGTGTGGGTTTTCTTCCTTCTTTTGGCCAGTTCAGATGAAAATGAGATTCAGATGACAGTTACTCTCCTCCCTCTTCCCATTATTTACATAAATGTCTTATGTAGCCTGATTAGTGTTCTTTGTAAACTTACTTCCCTTTCTCTCTTCACCTCTAGTATATTCTTTTCTTTTCTTTCCACTATTTTCTTAAGTCTATCATGAAATAACAGAACTACTTTCAGGCTTATGAAACTATATTTTCTCTAGGAACTTTAATGATGATGGATATACACTAAAAACACATTTACAAATAAAAGTAATTATCCCTATTTATCCTTTAACATAGCTCATTTATGTTTACATTTTTATATTTCTCTTTACTACTGTGTTTGAATTTCAGTTTTTTTTTTCAGTTCTGGTGTTTTCATTCATAATTCTTGGAAGTCTTTTTCATTAAATATTCATTTCCTCTATAGAGTTATGTTCATTTTTGCTGGGTAAGGTTTCTTGGCAAAGCACACATCCTTTGGCATTTGGAATATCATAACACAATTTCTCTGCTCCTTTGTAATAGTGGCTGTTTGTGGCCCCCGGTACAGGACCTTTTTTCTGCTTGCTTGCAGTATGTTTTCTTTGGGCAGCTCTAAATTTTTACTATCATATTCATTGCAGTTTTAAAGTATTTTATTTTCCCAATTACATATAAACAATTTTAGTATTACTAATTTTTAATCTAAGATTCTCTCTATCCCCATTACTATTTGCCTTTCCCCCTCCCATGCAATTTGATATGTATTATACATGTGTAGATGACATACTCTGATAGCAGAAAGTGAAAAAGTACTAAGTAGCCTCTTAATGGGGGTGAAAGAGCCTAAATTTCAGCTTAACATTAAAACAAAAAATATAACTAAGATCTTAAAAACTGGTAACATCACTTCCTGGCAAAATGAAAGAGAAGAAATGGAAGCAATATGATATTTTAAGTTGTTGGGCTAAATATGACTCCACATAGTGACTACAGTCATGAAATTAAAAGATTAAAATATGCTTACTCCGTAAAAAGAGAACTATGGCCAATCTGGCCAGTATACTAAAAAACAGAGACATTACCTAGTCAAGAAAGGATTATAGAGTCAAAATTATGGCATTTCAAAGTAACCTATAGCTGTGGGTGTTGAATTATAGAAAATGTAAGTGCTGTAGAATTAAAGGTTTTGAATTGTGATTTTAGAGGAGACTTTCTTTTTTCAAACATGTTTTGAGCCCACTAAATGTCAGATTTTTGCTTAGTGGTGGGAATACAAAAAGAAGCAAAAGAAAATCCCTGTCCTTAAGGAGCTCATCATCCAGTGGAGGAGACAACATGCAAACTAATTATATACAAACAAGCTGTACCTAGGAAAATTGGAAATAATTAATTAAAGAAAGTCCCTGAAATTACGAGGGGTTGAGGAATGCTTCCTGCTTAAAGTAGGATTTTAGTTAAAGCTTAAAGGAAGACAGAATGAGAAGAGAATTTCAGTAATGAGAGACAGATGGACAGAATGCTGGGAATAATTTTTTTTTTTCCTGTGGAAGAGCCAGGAACCCACTGTATTGTTTGGAGTAGGTTTAAGAAGACTGAAAATGGTGACATTATGAAGGGCTTTGAACAACAAATAGCACTTTGTATTGGTCATAGAACATAATAGGGAACCATAGCCATTTATTGAGTGGGGAAATGACATGGAAAATCACTTTGGTGATTGAATGGTAGAGTGGGAAGATACTTGAAGCAGGCAGGCCCACCAGCAGCTATTTTAATAACCCAGACATGAGGTGATGATGGCCTACATTAGAGTGGTGGCAGTGTTAGAAGAGAGAAGAGGGTGATTGTGAAAAGTGAAATCTGTAAGCCTTTTAATGACAGATTGAATATTAGGGGCAAATGTCAAGTTGAAAAATAGGGAAGAATCCAGTTACTTCCTCAATTGTCAGCCCGAGGGACTTGGGCATATGGGGATTGAAGACTTTCAAGAATGCCTTGGACACAAAGATATCAAATCAGTCAAAATTTAAAATATTTCAGACTATTCACTGGAAGATCAAATACTGAAATTGAATGTTAAATACTTGGGCCACATAATGAGAAAGACCTCAGTGGAAAAGACGCATTTGTGGAAATATTGAAGGCAAAAGAATAAGACGATGGAAGAGGCTGAGTCTGATAAGTGGTGTCTTGGATTCAATGAAAATTAATGTGGACAGATTTAAAGAGAAAATAGAAGAAAGAGGCCAGGGCTTGCTATGATCCCTGGGATCATGAAGAGTTAGATATGATCAACTACTTTTGAAGTTCAATCCTGTTCCTGTGATGGAAGGGACTGTCCAAAACTTTGGGTGTTTTGTGCAGTTCTTTCAAAGCTAGTTCTGGGGATCTAGAAGTTTTCAGTTCTTCCAAGGTACTATGCTCTAAAAAGAGGTGTGTTTTCTAATTTCCTGACTGTGAGTGAGTACAGGCATTCTTTCTGCTCTAGAATTGTGACCAGGGTCCCAGCCCCTGGGCAGCATACAAATATGCTATTCTTCCTACTGGCCCTGGGACTGCAACCTGGTACCATGAACTGGAATCATGTATGGACAATGCTTACATCCAGAGCCAATAAAGAAGCCCCTGTAATCACTAGTTCTGACTCCCTTACCTTCTGTAGGCTGAGATCTCTGAAACCACTGTAGTTGATTCAGTTGTCCCGAAGACCTGAGGCACAACTTGCTGCTTTCTTGATCATGTATTGCCTGTCCTGGACTGTACTTCACTCTCATCCTCCCAGATAACACACTTTTCATTCTCATCTAAATTGACTTGAGTTGGAAAATTTTTACCCTTTTCTTTTGTGTATTCAACCACTCTAGAATTCATTTTGAGGCATATTTTAAAATATTTGAAGGGGAATTTGGGCTCCATTCTCCCTTAATTTTTTTTTTCTTTTCAATTTTTTGTGGGTTCTTCATGATGGATTATTTTTCTGCTTTGTTTTAAGAGATTTAGTCATTTTTCTTTTAAGATTTATTGAAATAGAATGTATAGAATCCTTTTTTATGACATTCAGGAAACGCAATGATTCTTACTCATTTTTTTTCCTCCTTGATCTGTTTTTGATATTGTTTGGCTATGAGATATTTTAAGCACTTTCTTTTTTCAGAGTTGGGTTGCTTGTGCAACATTTTGTACCTTTTGTGCCAAGATGTTCATTCCCCTTCCATCTTTCCAATTTTTCTTCCTAATCTCACATTTATTTTCCAAATTTTCTTCAATCACTTCCATTCAGTATATTTTAAAGAGTTATTTTTTAAGATTTGATTCATCTCTTTTGGGAATTTTACATGAATTTGTTCTTAAGTTGTGTTTTTAATTTTTTTCTTCCTGAGGCACTGAAGATTGTTTGAATCTGTTTTGGAGTAATTCTCTTTTGTGTTTCTATCTTGAGCATTCCTGTCACAATATAGTGGAGTTCTATTTCATATATTCATTCTTCCATTCTACTTCTTTCCTTTGGACTTGGTGTTAGGGTTAGTTTCTGCCATACATCCAGAGAGATGGACTAGTATGGTGCTATTGCTCATTGGGGTATTGAATGTTCCATTATTCCAAAATCTCTAGAATAGCTTAGATTGGGTATCTACAAGTTTCCAAAAATGCTCCCAAAGAATTCTGATTGAGATAATATTTGAGGACTTCTTTTCTGGTCTATGGTCTTCAAGTTTCCAAATGTCGTTTGTGCCTGTATAAGAATAAATGGTTGGTCTCTCTCCATATCAGTCAGTTGGAAAACATTTTTTTTTGGTTCAAAATGGTAGAATTTTAGACTCCTCTTTGGTATGGCTTTTTGCCTTCTTATTCTTTTGCAGGTTGGGCCAGATGCTGGAACATGAGATGATTAAAATAGTGGAAGACATAAATTGTCGCAGATTAAAGAGTGGATGAGTAAATTTGTGACTGCAGAAAATATGTTTTCAAGAGAGTGTCTTGTTTTAAATCAAATATAAGGTGGTCGCCAGGGAAAAATTCCCAATTATCAAATATAACCAAGTCATCTGGGTTTAATAGAGATTTTAATTCATACAAATGAGGAATTAAAGAGAGAAATAGAGGAATAAATATGAAGGGCCTTAGCCAAAAGGTCTAGACCTGAGTCTTAAGGGAGAGATCAGTCAGTCTTAAATCACTCACTACAAAATCTGTTCAAGCAAGGATTCTAGTTTTCAGAGACACCAGTTCAGCCATCCATCCATCTCCAGAGAGAGATTCTTCTGCCTGTCCTGAGACTCAGCTTTTTCTCTCCTTATAAAGGGAATTTTCTTCTGTCACCTCTAAGTTCTCCCATCTACCAATCACAGTAGATGTTTTTCAAAGGACAGACCATTCTTAGTTCACACCTAAAAAGGCTTTAAATTTTTTATTAAGTTCACACCAGAAAACTTCTGAGTAAGTATCTCACCTCTTTGTTCCTTGCAAATTCACAAGTTGCCTGACCTTTATAGGCACTTAGCACACTTTTCTATTAGATCTAAAAATAGGCACAGCTTAAGAACTTTTTTTTCCAATGAATTACGTGAGTTTTATTTGTGTGAAGTGTTTTGTAATTCTGTTCATATAAACCCTGTGTATGTTTTTTTTTTTAAACATTATTTTATTTGGTCATTTCCAAACATTATTGATTGGAAACATAGATAATTTTCTTTTCTTCTCTTCCCCCTCCCACCACCTCTCCTATAGCCTACTTGAGATTCATGAGTTCTTGATTCAAACCCATTTCCATGTTGTTGGTATTTGCATCAGAGTGTTCATTTAGAGTCTCTCATCAGTAATATCCCCTCAACACCTGTAGTTAAGCAGTTGCTTTACATCGGTGTTTTTTTTTTTTAATTTTTAAACATTATTTTATTTGGTCGTTTCCATACATTATTCACTGGGAACAAAGATCATTTTCTTTTCCTCCCCTACCCCCCCCCCTTCCCTCTCCCATAGCCGATGCACGATTCCACTGGTTATCACATGTGTTCTTGACTCGAACCCATTTCCCTGTTGTTGAAATTTGCATTATAATGTTCATTTAGAGTCTCTCCTCAGTCTTATCCCCTCCAACCCAGTATTCAAGCAGTTGCTTTTCATCGGTGTTTTTACTCCCACAGTTTATCCTCTGATTGTGGGTAGTATTTTTTAGATCCCTGCAAATTGTTCAGGGACATTGCATTGATACTAATGGAGAAGTCCATCACCTTCGATTGTACCACAATGTATCAGTCTCTGTGTACAATGTTTTTTTGGTTCTGCTCCTTTCGCTCTGCATCACTTCCTGGAGATTGTTCCAGTCTCCATGGAATTCCTCTACTTTATTATTCCTTTTAGCACATTAGTATTCCATCACCAACATATACCAAAATTTGTTCAGCCATTCCCAAATTGACGGGCATCCCCTCATTTTCCAATTTTTGGCCACCACAAAGAGTGCAGCTATAAATATTCTTGTACAAGTCTTTTTCCTTATTATCTCTTTGGGGTACAAACCCAGCAGTGCTATAGCTGGATCAAAGGGCAGACAGTCTTTTATCACCGTTTGGGCATAGTTCCAAATTGCCCTCCAGAATGGTTGGAGTAGTTCACAACTCCACCTGCAATGAATTAATGTCCCCCCTTTGCCACATCCCCTCCAGATTTCATTACTTTGCATAGCTGTCATGTTAGCCAATCTGCTAGGTGTGAGGTGATACCTCAGAGCTGTTTTGATTTGCATCTCTCTGATTATAAGAGATGTAGAGCACTTTTTCATGCGCTTATTAATAGTTTTGATTTCTTTGGCTGCGAACTGCCTGTTCATGTCCCTTGCCCATTTGTCATTTGGAGAATGGCTTGATTTTTTGTACAATTGATGTAGTTCATTATAAATTTGAGTAATTAAACCTTTGTCAGAGGTTTTTATGAAGATTGTTTCCCAATTTGTTGCTACCCTTCTGATTTTGGTTACATTGGTTTTGTTTGTACAAAAACTTTTTAATTTGAGGTAATCCAGATTATTTATTCTGCATTTTGTAACTCTTTCTAATTCTTGCTAGGTTTTGAAGTATTTCCCTTCCCAAAGGTCTGACATGTATACTATTCTGTGTTCACCTAATTTTCTTATAGTTTCCTTCTTTATGTTCAATTCATTCGCCCATTTTGAATTTATCTTGGTGTAGGGTGTGAGGTGTTGATCTAAACCTAATCTTTCCCACACTGTCCTACAATTTTCCCAGCAGTTTTTATGAAATAGTGGATTTTGTCCCAAAAGCTGGGATCTTTGGGTTTGTCATATACTGTCTTGCTGAGATTGCTTGCCCCCAGTCTATTCCACTGATCCTCCTTTCTGTCTCTTAGCCAGTACCAAATTGTTTAGATGACCTCTGCTTTATAATACAGTCTGAGATCTGGGACTGCAAGACCCCCTTCCTTTGTATTTTTTTTTTCATTATTTCCCTGGATATCCTTGATTTTTTGTTTTTCCAAATGAACTTTGTTATGGTTTTTTCTAAATAAGTAAAAAAATTTTTTTGGAAGTTCCATGGGTATGGCACTAAATAGATAGATGAGTTTGGGTAGGATGGTAATTTTTATTATATTGGCTCGTCCTACCCATGAGCAGTTAATGTTCTTCCAATTGTTCAAGTCTAGTTTTAGTTGTGTGGAAAGTGTTTTGTAGTTGTGTTCATATAGATCCTGTGTTTGTCTCGGGAGATAGATTCCTAAGTATTTTATTTTGTCTAAGGTAATTTTGAATGGGATTTCTCTTTCTAGTTCTTGCTGCTGCGGTGTGTTGGAATTATATAGAAATGCTGATGACTTATGTGGGTTTATTTTGTATCCTGCAAATTTGCTAAAGTTGTTGATTATTTCGATTAGCTTTTTGGTTGAATCTCTAGGTTTATTTAAGTAGACCATCATGTCATCTCCAAAGAGTGATAATTTGGTCTCCTCCTTGCCTATTTTAATGCCTTCAATTTCTTTTTCTTCTCTAATTGCTACTGCTAGTGTTTCTAATACAATATCAAATAATAGAGGTGATAATGGGCATCCTTGTTTCACTCCTGATCTTAATGATAATGGATTTAGTTTATCCCCATTGCAGATGATATTAGTTGATGGTTGTAGATATATACTGTTTATTATTTTTAGGAAAGACCCTTCTATTCCTATGCTTTCCATTGTTTTTAATAAGAATGGGTGTTGTATTTCATCAAAGGCTTTTTCTGCATCTTTTGAGATAATCATGTGGTTCTTGTTGGTTTGCTTGTTGATGTGGTCAATTATGTGGTTAGTTTTCCTAATGTTGAACCAGCCCTGCATCCCTGGTATAAATCCTACTTGATCATGGTGGATGACCCTTCTGATAACTTGCTGGAGTCTTTTTGCTAGTATCCTATTTAAGATTTTTTCATCTAAATTCATTAGGGAGATTGGTCTATAATTTTCTTTCTCTGTTTTTGGCCTGCCTTGCTTTGGAATTATTACCATGTTTTTGTCATGAAAGGAGTTTGGTAGAACTCCCTCTTTGCTTAGTATGTCAAATAGTTTGTATAGTATTGGGATTAACTGTTCTCTGAATGTTTGATAGAATTCACTGGTGAATCTGTGGATTTTTTCTTAGGAAGTTCTTTGATGGCCTGTTAGATTTCTTTTTCTGATATGGAATTATTTAAGAAAACTATTTCTTCTTCTGTTAGTCTAGGTAATTTATATTTTTGTAAATATTCATCCAAATCACCTAGGTTGGTATATTTATTGCCATATAGTTGGGCAAAGTAGTTTTTAATGATTGCCTTAATTTCCTCTTCATTGGAGGTGAGATCCCCCTTTTCATCCTTGATGCTGTTAATTTGCCTTTCTTCTTTACTTTTCTTAATTAGATTAACCAGTACATTGTCTATTTTGTCTGTTTTTTCAAAGTACCAGCTTCTAGTCTTGTTTATTAGCTCAATAGTTCTGTCACTTTTGATTTTATTAATTTCTCCCTTAATTTTTAGGATCTCTAGTATGATTTTCTTCTGGGGGTTTTTAATTTGTTCATTCTCAAGTTTTTTTATTTGCATTTCCAATACCTTCATCTCTGTCCTCCCTAATTTGTTAATCTATGCACTCAGGGATATGAATTTTCCTCTAAGTACTCCCTTGGCTGCATCCCATAAGGTGTGAAAGGATGTTTCGCCATTGTCATTTTCTTCAACGAAATTATTGTTTCTATGATTTCTTCTCTAACTATCCGATTTTGAAGTATCATGTTATTAAATTTCCAATTAATTTTTGATTTGGCTCTCGATGTACCCTTGTCGATCAATATTTTTATTGCCTTCTGATCTAAAAAGGCTGCAGTTATTATTTCTGCTTTTCTGCATTTGAGTGCCGTGTTTCTCTGACCTAGTGTATGATCTCTTTCTGTAAATGTGCCATGTGGTGCTTAAAAGAAGGTGTATTCTTTTTTGTCCCTGTTTATTTTTCTCCATATGTCTATTAACTCTAATTTTTCTAAGATTTCATTCACCTCTTTTACCTCTTTCTTGTTTATTTTTTGGTTTGATTTATCTAAATTTGATAGTGGTTGGTTCAATTCTCCCACTAATATGGTTTTACTGTCTATTTCCTCCTTCAATTCTCCTAGTTTCTCTATTAAAAATTTGGATGCTATATTATTTGGTGCATACATGTTGATTAGTGATATTTCCTCATTGTCTATACTCCCTTTTAACAGAATATATTTACCTTCCCTATCCCTTTTGATCAGGTCTATTTTTGCTTTGGCTTTGTCAGATATCATGATTGCAACTCCTGCCGTCTTTCTATCAATTGTGACCCAAAATGTCTTACTCCAACCTTTAATTCTAACCTTGTGAGTGTCAACCCATCTCATATGTGTTTCTTGAAGACAACATATGGTAGGGTTTTGGGTTCTAATCCAATCTGCTATTTGTCTCCTTTTTATGGGTGAGTTCATCCCATTCACGCTCAAAGTTATGATTGTCATTTATGGATTCGCTGGAATTTTGATATCTTCCCCAATTCTGACCTTTGTTCTTTAGCTTTCTCCTTTTGAACCAGTGATTTACTTTAGGTCAGTCCCCATCATCCCCTCCCTTGAGATGCTTCCCTTTCTGGCCCTTCTCTATTTATGCTCCCTTCCCCTCCCCCCTCTCCTTCCCTCCCTTTTTATACTCCCTACCCCCACCCCCTCCTTAATTTTCCTTTCTTTCTTGCCCTAATGGATAAGATACAATTCAGGATCCCACTGGATCTAGATGTTCTTCCCTCTCAGATATGATTTCACTGAGAGTAAGGTTTAGGTAATTCCACTTCACGCTCTCTTCCTCTCCTTCTCATATGAGAGTTCTTCCCCTCCCCTTCCCATGTGTATCTTCATATGGGAAAGATTATTCTATTGAGTCCCCCACTATTTCTTGAGGTTAATCTTAGTATTATCAACGATTCCCTCCTCCCTTTTCCTTTCTTTTCCCCCACTTTCCCCATATCTTCTTAATACCCCAATCTTTCCCTATGCATGTTTCTTCTAACTACTCTTATGATGCTAAATTTATGAGAGTTACACAAAACATTTTCCCCACGTATTAATATATATATAATTTGATGTAAATGTAGTCCTTATAGAAGAGAGTTTGACTTAAAGAAAAAGATAAGATTTATCTCTTTTTCTCTTTCTTTCATATTTACCTTTTCATGATTCTCTTGCTTTATGTGCTTGGATATCAAACTTTCCACAGAGCTCTGGTCTTTTCTTAGCAAATGCTTGGAAATCTTCTATTTTGTTGAATGCCCATACTTTCCCATGGAAGTATATAGTCAGTTTTGCTGGGTAGTTGATTCTTGGTTGGAGACCCAGATGTCTTGCCTTTCTAAATATCGTGTTCCATGCTTTGCGGTCTCTTAGCCGCTAAGTCATGTGTGATCCTTATGGGAGCCCCCTTATATCTGAAGCTCCTCTTCTTGGCTTCTTGTAGGATTTTCTCCTAATCAGCACGTGGTCCTCCCCTGGTGTTTAGTTCCACCCATATTCTCAGCGCAACCTCCCCGAGTACGGCTCCCTGGGCCCACTGTGCTCAGAGCAGGATTCTCCCGTGAAACCGCCCTGAGACGTTTTTTTTCCTGTCAGTCCCCAGATCCCAAGTACCCTGGAGTGCCCCCCCCCCCCAGACAGAGATGTTTCCCCACTCACTCGCTGTCCCAGTGAACTCTCCGGTAGATTACTCTGGTTTAGTGGGAGAGGTGTGGGGGGGAAAGGAGGCTCAGTTCACGTTTCTGTGCATGCTTTTCCTCCTTCTTATTATAAATTGGAAATGTTCAAACCGCAAGTAACTTCGCCTCTGTGGGGTACTTGGGAGTACTGGGGAGTCTGTCTGTTCCTCCAAAGGTGATTTTTATGCTCCTTTGATGTATTCTATTTCGTATGGTTCCTGGGAGAGGAAGCGTGTGGTGTCAAGATTGCGGCCATGATTACCTAGAAGTCTGTCTAGGGTGATTTTAAATAGTATTTTGCTTTCTAATTCTTGCTGCTGAAATGGGTTAGAGATACATAGAAATGCTGATGACTTATGCGGGTTTATTTTGTATCCTGTAACTTTGGTAAAGTTGTTGATTATTTTGAGTAACTTTTTGTTTGATTTTCTAGGATTCCTTAAGTAAACCATCATATCATCTGCAAAGAGTGATAGTTTAGTCTCCCCATTGCCAATTTTAATACCTTCAATTTCTTTGTAGTACAATATTGAATAATAGAGGTGATAATGGGCATTCTTGTTTTACTCCTGATCTTATTGGAAAGGATTCTAATTTATCCCTATTGCAGATGATGTTTGCTAATGGTTGTAGATAGATACTGTTTATTATTTTTAGGAAAGAGCCTTCTCTTCCTATACTTTCTAGTGTTTTCAATAGGAATGGGTGTTGTGTTTTATCAAAGGCTTTTTCTGCATCTATTGAGCTAATCATGTGATTTTTGTGGGTTTGCTTGATAATATGGTCAATTATGTGGATCTTTTTCATAATATTGAACCATCCTTGCATTCCTGGTATGAATCCTGCCTGTTCATAGTTTATGACCCTTGTGATGACTTGCTGGAGTCTTTTTGCTAGTATTCTATTTAAGATTTTTGCGTCTTTATTTATTATGGAGATTGGTCTATAGTTTTCTTTCTCTGTTTTTGTCCTGCCAGGCTTTGGGATCAGTACCATGTTTGTGTTGTAGAATGAATTTGGTAGAACTCCTTTTTGGTTTATTCTGTCAAATAGATTGTGTAATATTGAGATTAGTTGTTCTTTGAATGTTTGATAGAATTCATTTGTGAATCCATCTGGACCTGGGGATTTTTTCTTAGGGAGTTCTTTGATGGCTTGTTCAATTTCTTTTTCTGAAATGGGGTTGTTAAAGTAATTTATTTCTTTCTCTTTTAGTCTAGGCAATTTATATTTTTGTAAGTATTCATCCATATCACCTAGATTGCCATATTTGTTGCCATATAATTGGGCATAGTAGTTTTTAATGATTGCCTTAATTTTCTCTTCATTAGAGGTAAGGTCTCATTTTTCATCTTGGATACTGTCAATTTGGTTTATTTCTTTCCTTTTTTTAATTAGACTGACTAGTTCTTTGTCTATTTTATTTGTTTTTTCAAAGTACCAGTTTCTAGTCTTATTTATTAAATCAATAGTTCTTTGACTCTCCTTTGAGTTTTAGGATCTTTAATTTAGTCTTCATGTGAGGATTTTTAATTTGTTTGCTTTCTAATTTTTTAATTTGCATGCCTAATTCATTGACCTCTGCCCTTCTTAATTTTTTAATATATTAACTCAAGGATATAAATTTCTCCCTGAGTACTGCTTTGGATGCACCCCATAGGTTTTGAAAGGATGTCTCATCATTGTAATTTTCTTCAATTAATTTTTAATTGATTCTGTGATTTTTTCTTTTACTAACTGGTTTTGGAGAATATTATTGTTTAATTTCCCATTAATTTCGATTTACCTCTTCATGTTCCCTTACTAATTATTACTTTCATTGCATTGTGATCTGAGAAGGTTGAATTTATAATTTCTCCTCTTTTGCACTTGTTTGCAATGTTTTTATGCCCTAATACATGGTCATTTTTTGTGAATGTACCATGTGCTGCAGAAAAGAAGTTATATTCCTCTTTGTCCCTATTTATTTTTCTCCACATGTCTACTAACTCTAATTTTTCTAAGATTTCATTCACTTCTCTTACCTATTTCTTATTTATTTTTTGGTTTGATTTATCTAGTTCAGATAGAGGAAGGTTCAGGTCTTCCACTAGTATAGTTTTTTCTATCTATTTCATCCTTGAGTTCCTCCAATTTCTCCTTTAGAAATTTGGGTGCTCTGCCATTTGGTGAATACATGTTGAGTACAGATATTTCCTCACTGTTTATACTGCCTTTTATCAGGATGTAATTACCTTCCCTATCTCTTTTAACTAGATTTATTTTTACTTTGGTTTTGTCGGATATCATGATTGCAACTCCTGCCTTCTTTTTGTCATTTGATGCCCAATAGATTTGCTTCCACCCTCTTACTTTCACCCTATGTGTATCTACCTTTCTCATGTGTGTTTCTTGCAGACAGCATATGGTAGGGTTTTGGACTCTAATCCACTCGGCTATTCACTTGCATTTTATGGGTGAGTTCATTGCATTCACATTCAGAGTTCTGATTACTAGCTGTGTATTTCCCAGCATTTTGATTTCTGTTCCTTTTCCTGCCTTTTCTTCTTTCACTATTTTCTTCTACACCAGTGTTTGCTTTTAAACAGTCCCCCTTGTTCCCACCCTTATTTTACTTCCCTTTCTACCCCCTCACTTCTTATCACCCCCTTATTTTCCCTATAGTCTTTCTAAAATTACCCCCCCACTCCCTCCCTCTCTTGTACTGCTTCCCTCCCCACCAGACCATTTGTTACCCTTCTACTCCCCTATAGGGTGCAAATCTATTCTCTGCCCACAATGGATTGGATTGTTTTTCCCTCTTTGAGTCACTTTCAAAGCAGGTACAAGTTGAGTATTTCCTGTCTACAACATCTTTACCCTTCCAGTGTTTTGATGTTCTCCCCCCTCCCACCATGAGCTTCTTTATGACATATAAATTTATCCCCATTTTTTTCTTTTCCCATTTCTTTTAATATTAACCTATTTTAAGCTCTAGTTATATATGTATATATATATATATGCATGCTCATACATATGTATTTTTGCATGCATATATTTATATACCTATTTATGTCTTGTCCTTTCATCCTATACAGTTTGTCGCTGTTCCCTCTATGTATACTTCTTTTTGCTGCCCAGGTAATAACAACAGTTTTTTTTTTTCTGTTTTATTGCTGCTTTTATTTTTATTTTTTTTTAAATATATTTTATTTGATCATTTCCAAGCATTATTCGTTAAAGACATAGATCATTTTCTTTTCCTCCCCCCCACCCCCCATAGCCGACGCGTAAGTCCACTGGGCATTAGATGTTTTCTTGATTTGAACCCATTGCTTTGTTGATAGTATTTGCATTAGAGTGTTCATTTAAAGTCTATCCTCTGTCATGTCCCCTCAACCTCTGTATTCAGGCAGTTGCTTTTTCTCGGTGTTTCCACTCCCATAGTTTATCCTTTGCTTATGAATGGTGTTTTTTTTCTCCTGGATCCCTGAAAGTTGTTCAGGGACATTACACCGCCCCTAATGGAGAAGTCCATTACGTTCGATTATACCACAGTGTATTAGTCTCTGTGTACAATGTTCTCCTGGTTCTGCTCCTCTCGCTCTGCATCACTTCCTGGAGGTTGTTCCAGTCTCCATGGAACTTCTCCACTTTATTATTCCTTTGAGCACAATAGTATTCCATCACCAACATATACCACAGTTTGTTCAGCCATTCCCCAATTGATGAGCATCCCCTCGTTTTCCAGTTTTGGGCCACCACAAAGAGCGCAGCTATGAATATTTTTGTACAAGTCTTTGTGTCCATTATCTCTTTGGGGTACAGACCCAGCAGTGCTATGGCTGGGTCAAAGGGTAGATATTCTTTTGTCGCCCTTTGGGCATAGTTCCAAATTGCCCTCCAGAATGGTTGGATCAGTTCACAACTCCACCAGCAATGAATTAATGTCCCTACTTTGCCACATCCCCTCCAGCATTCATTACTTTCCTTTGCTGTTATGTTAGCCAATCTGCTAGGTGTGAGGTGATACCTCAGAGTTGTTTTGATTTGCATCTCTCTGATTATAAGAGATGTAGAACACTTCTTCATGTGCTTGTTAATAGTTTTGATTTCTTTATCTGAGAACTGCCTATCCATTTCCCTTGCCCATTTATCAATTGGAGAATTGCTTGATTTTTTGTACAATTGATTTAACTCATTATAAATATGAGTAATTAAACCTTTGTCAGAGGTTTCTATGAAGATTTTTTCCCAATTTGTTGTTTCCCTTCTGATTTTAGTTATATTGGTTTTGTTTGTACAAAAGCTTTTTAGTTTGATGTAGTCAAAATTATTTATTTTACATTTTGTGATTCTTTCTATATCTTGCTTGGTTTTAAAGCCTTTCCCCTCCCAAAGGTCTGACATGTATACTATTCTGTGTTTACCCAATTTACTTATGGTTTCCTTCTTTATGTTTAAGTCACTCACCCATTTTGAATTTATCTTGGTGTAAGGTGTGAGGTGTTGATCTATTCCTAGTCTCTCCCACACTGTCTTCCAATTTTCCCAGCAGTTTTTATCGAATAGTGGATTTTTGTCCCAAAAGCTGGGATCTTTGGGTTTATCGTATACTGTCTTGCTGAGGTCGTTTTCCCCCAGTCTATTCCACTGATCTTCCTTTCTGTTTCTTAGCCAGTACCAAATTGTTTTGATGACTGCTGCTTTGTAATATAGTTTGAGGTCTGGGACTGCAAGGCCCCCATCATATGTGTTTTTTTTCATTATTTCCCTGGATATCCTTGATCTTTTGTTCTTCCAAATGAACTTTGTTATGGTTTTTTCTAAATCAGTGAAGAAGTATTTTGGTAGTTCAATGGGTATGGCACTAAATAGATAAATAAGTTTGGGTAGGATGGTCATATTTATTATATTGGCTCGTCCTATCCATGAGCAATATATGCAATAACGTCCTATCCATTGCAATATATGGCAATAACAACAGTTTTTAAGAGTTACCAATGACCTCTTTTCTTATAGGGATACATATCATTTTAACTTATTGAGTCTCTTAAATATTTTTTTTTGTTTTTCTTTTTTCCCTCTTTTTTAATTACCTTTTGATGATTCTCTTGAGTTATATGCTTGGACATCAAATTTTCTGTTCAGGTCTGGTCTTTTCTTTACAAATTCTTGAAATTCTTCTATTTTGTTGAATGACCATACTTTCCCTCGTAAGAATACAGTCATTTTTGCTGGGTAGTTGATTCTTGGTTGTAGACCTAGTTCCCTTGCTTTCCAGAATATCATATTCCATGCCTTTCTTTATTTCAGTGTGGATGCAACCAGATCCTGAGTTATCCTCACTGTGGTTCCTTGGTATCTGAATGACTTCTTCTTGGCAGCTTGTAATATCTTTTCTTTGGTCTGATAGTTCTTGAATTTGGCTATAACATTCCTTGATGTTGTCAGGTGGGGATTAAGTACAGGAGGTGATCTGTGGATTCTGTCAATCTCCAGTTTTCCCTCTTGTTCTAGAATATTGGGGCAATTTTCTTGAATAAGTTCCTGTAATATAGTGTCCAGGCTTTTTCTTTTGTCATGGTCTTCTTGTAGGCTAATGATTCTTAAATTGTCTCTCCTTTAACAATTTTCTAAATCCTCTATATTGTGAATGAGATGCTTCATATTTTCCTCAATATTTTCATTCTTTTGGTTTTGTTTTATAGTGTCCTGCTGCCTTGTGAGGTCACTTGATTCTAATTGTTGTATTCTGGTTCTTAAAGACTGGATTTCATCCTTAGTTTTTTGGTTGTCCTTTTCCTTTTGGTTGGATTTTCTTTGGAGGTCATCTTTCATCTTCTTCCCCTCATCTTTCATCTTCTTTTCCTCATCTTTCATCTCCTTTGCCTCATTTTCCAGCTGGTTGATTTTGGCTTTCAAGACACTATTTTCTGTTTCCAGATGACTTATTTTAGCTTTTAAGTTCTTTTCCCAATTGTCTTCAGCTTCTCTTAATTGTGTTTTGAATTGCATTTTGAGTTCTTCCAAAGCCTGTATCCAATTCACTGGGATTTCTGATTTTTCCTTTGCAGACCCCCCCCTTTTTCTTTCGCTCTTTGCTCATTACCTGTGCAGAAGCTTCCTATTGTAATTTCTTTCTTCTTTTTCTTTTGTTTGCTAGAGTTTACCCCTTCTTTGCTCCCCATATTTGTCTATGCTCTTGCTCCTCTCATTTTGTTTTGGTTTTGGGGCTGTTAGTCTCCCCTCTTGGGGCTTTGTCACATCTCTTGGTACAGTCTCTAGGGGAGGAATGTTAGCTTCGCTGTCCTCTGGAGGCTTTTGATCAGATTAAGTACAACTGGGTTGGGCTGTATGTGCTCTGCAGCTGAAGACTCCTGGCAGGCTGGAGCCTCCCAGGCACTCTCCAGTTCTCTCCAGCTGCTTCTCTGCTGTCCGCAAGGGCCTTTGCCTTCCTCCCTGAGCTCTTAAGAGTCCTGATAGAATTAGGTTCAGCTGGATTGGTCTGGATGTGTCCTGGGGCAACAGTGACACTGGAACCTTATGGGGGGACCCAGCCACGCTCCGGTCTCTCCCTGGCTTCCTCCCCACTGTCCATGCTAGGTACTCCGAGTCCGGCGCCCCGCTGCTCACAAGGTAGACCCTCCAAACCAGCACCTTTGCCCACTCAGAGGTTCCCGCTGCTGCTGGGGGCTCAGCCCTCTGGGTTGTGGGGGAGGGGTCCTGGGACCTTCCCTCTGCCTTCCCCTTAGCCCTGAGTATTTTCGGATTCCGGCTTTTGGGGGACATATCTTTTGATTTGAGTTCAGAAGGAGGGTTCCCTGCTTCTGTCCTGTTGTTCAGGTTGAATTTCGGTGCCCTAGGAGCATTCAGTTTGTATCGGTAAGGAAGGGTCTTCCAAGAGGTCTGAACTTTTGCTGCTTGCTAAGCCACCATTTTGACTCCGCCCCCAGCTTAAGAACTTTTTGTCTTACTATAAGTATGGGTTTAAGTATCTTTCATTGTTCAGCAAGGAGTTTCTTCCCCTAAAGCAGGCTTAAGTAGGGGTAGAGTAGAGATCTCACATTCCTGATCTAAATAGAGGTCTCACTTTCCTGATCTAAGTTCCTTCATTGTTTAAAATGGGGAATGGTCTTAACCAAACCTTATGAAGTAGGGTCTGAGAATTTTTAAGATTTTTTTTAAGGTTTTTAAGGTTCACAAACTGATATACTACTTTGAGACAGAGGTCTGAGGAATATTGCTGCTTTTGTTCTTTTCTTTATACATGGTTCAGGGCTTTTCTACCCATGAATGTGACTCCTGTGTGGAAGTTCCTTTCTCAGTCCACTCTGAATCTATTACTAAGAACTTGCTATTGGGTAACAAAGTGCCATTTGGCACTTGTTTCAATTGAGATACCCCATTTTGTGTCTGTTGTAACCTAAATATGGTATGGGACGTTCTGTTGTTCTTGTACAGAGCTGTTCTCTAGGTCAGTATGCTCTTACTCCATTCTCAGTATTCACAGATCACCCTGTCTGTATCCTTCTGTATCTCTCTACTGCACTTGTCAGATGAATACTGTCTTTTCTTTTTAACTTCATCATCAGAATTCATTTTGGTGCATTTTCTAGATTTTTCTAAGGACAAGCCATTGCAATATTTTTGTTCTCTTTACTCTACTTCTATTTTTTTTTCTATTTTTCCAGTTAAGTTGTAACTTTAGTCCTCTCATCATATTGTTAAATCCAGCTAAACTGATCTATTTGCTATTTCTTTCATTTAGTTCATCATCTATTACTTTCAAGACAAATCATTAGCTGCCCTTTTTTCCTAAAATATTATTTCTCCTTACCTCTGTCTCCCAACTCCTTCATTTTAAAGATGAGGAAGCTGAGATATAAGAAGTTTGAGTTAATTTGCCCAATGTCTCACTGGAAGCAAGAATAAAAGATAGGACTTCAGCCCAAATCTCTGATTATGGAACCAGTGATCTTTCTACTGAAGTACACTACCTTCCTGTTATAATTTGTCTTTCTTATCCAGGTACAAAATTATTAGTAATTCTTATTTCCTTGTCCTCTGGACAAGGGTCAGAGTAGTCAGGAAGCATTCACAAGTAGTGAATGAATAAAGCATTTTCAGCATCAAAAGAGTAAAATAGGACAAAAAAATTTTAAGTAAAGGTCAGCCAAAGGGCCTAGGAAACTGACCTGGTTTCCTGGCAGTTTTAAGGTCATGTAGGGTGTATATATCCATCTCTATTTGTTCAGTGTGATTACTTTACTTCTTGTCCCTTTGTGCCTTCATGATTGGATTTAGCATTTTCCTTTTTTATATTCTGAATAAGCTTTAACTGGGGGCACCTCCTAATCACTGTTAACAATTGCAATATTGAAAATGTATTTATGTGAAGTGGGTGAATAGAAAAAATATATAGGACACAAAGAAAGAAATACCCTTTTGAACTTAGGAAAGTAGGCTGAGAGTGCACTTCCATCTTCACACAAATATTTATTAAATGGCTATCACTCTATTTGTCAGTCACTAAGGAATTGAATGAAGACAGAAAAGATATATCCCCTTGCCTTCAATAAACTTATAGTCTATTTAGGGAGATGATATGCATTTGTGCATTTACAAATACATGCAAAATAAATTAAATTTTGAGGGACTGGTAAAGCTATTTTGAGGGATCAAGAAAAGCTTCAGGAAAGTCCCAAAGGCAAAATAAATGAGCCAAAGTAGATATTTGTCTATAGTTAGTATGTAGACAAAGTTTATATACATGAAACTCCACTTCCAAGTGATAGTAAACTTGAATTTCCATTTTCATTTTGTTATGAGGTAGAAACAAGCTGCAGATATGCAAATTTAACAACTCAGCATGAACTGATATTTAGAATAACTAGCTCATTTAAAGAAATAATCTTGTTATAGAAGTTGAGCATTTATTTACAATATTGATATTATAATAGTAGAAAACTGCTTATGCTCTCAAAATAGGAAATGTATTATGTGAGTGGGAAAACCTGAAGTGTTACGGTTCCAAACTAAATCCCTTAAATAGAAAGAGAAAGAACATGACACCTGGAATATAAGACTTGGGATTTAATAGCTACAGATTTACATGTTATTTTAAAATTTGAAATGCACTTTATAAATATTGCCTCATTTTTATCCTCAAAACACCCTGGAAGATAAATGCTATTATTTTAACATTTTACAGATGAGAAAATTGATGCTAGTGTAAGAAGTGTTTTGTTAAGGTCATCCATATAGTGTCTGAGGCATTATTTGAATTAAGATGTTTCAGGCTGTAAGGCTTGAATCCTCTCCTCTGAGCCATTCAAGTAGATAATAATTCCATGGTGGAATATGATATCTATTATACCACTGTGATAGAAATTAGGATCCAAGAGTAGGATAGAGCCATGGCTAAGGAGAGCCATTAGTCAAATTTTTATTATGGGCATTTATACCTTGGAAATCAGCAAAGGCTACAAATCAGGACATGATTTCTATTTCCTTGATTTTTCTGGTCTGAAAATGACGGAGAAAATCTTACTATACATATTAAACTTAAAAATATGTCATGATAATTTTTTCAAAAGATTACATTATTAAATATTTATCAACAGAATACTAGATACAATACTACTCTGATACTAGATAGAATTGATAAATATTAATATAATATCCAAATCAAATATTCTAAGAAAGATTGAGATGAAATTTATAAGACCAAAGGGAGAGCTGATAGAGGCCTAAACTGTATTAAAACAATTTTAATAGAAAATTATTAATGGAAAATATTTTGACAGAATGAATTATGTATTTATGTATTTATTATATTATTCTCTTATTTATAGATTTGTATTTATATCTTTTGTTTTAAATTGACTAAATTTTCTTATTTACACTTTCTCTTTACCTCTTTCAAAGAGAAATTTCTTAAAACAAATAATATTTTAGAGGAACATTAAAAAAATCACTTACTTTCCATCTTAGAATCAATACTATGCAATGGTTCCAAGGCAGAAGAGTGGTAAGGGTTAGGCAATGGAGGTTAAGTGACTTGCCAAAGTTCACAAAGCTAGGAAGTGTCTGAGGTCAGATTTGAATCTAGGACTTCCCATCTCTTGGCTTGACTCTCAGTCTACCAAGCCACCTAGCTACCCAGTAACATTAACATTTTTTTAAGAGGAAGAGAAAAAATAATTCAAAAAACCATATAGAATTGATATGTATCAGATTTAGCAATGGATTCAATATGGGAGGTGAAGGGAAATAGATATCAGTTACAAATTTGTACATTTAGAGATATTAGGAACATAAAAACTTTCTGATTTTAAAAATGAGGAAACTGAGGGACAAAGATGATAAAATCAATTCAGCATATAATAATGGCTTTCATTTATGTGTATTCTGATTTGAAAATTATTCTGATTTGGTCTCCACTATTCAGTTCTCATACTTTTGACAAGTCACTGAATCTTTTCGATTTCTTTTTTACAAACCATTTTAGAAAATGTTTTCTTATCTACAAAATGAAGATGTTGGTTGGATAATTTCTGATGTCCCTTAAAAAAGTAAGAAGGTTATTAGCTAATAAATTTTCTGTGAAGGATGTTGACAACCAAGGTAATATAAAAAATGTTGGTTGAAATAAGTTCTTGTGATTTGTTTTTTAAATTGACCATTCACTGCCATTGTTACCTCCCTGTCCCATGGGTATGATCTGGGTTTTTTGAAGGCTATTCCTGCTCATGTTAGACTATGCATTTGTTATTTTAGAACAAGCCTCACTAACTTCAGATAGGGTCCTCAGCAAAGATTTTTTCACCAAGAAATGAAATTTTTGGCTACAAAAACTCATGGAACTACTTAATAAAAAAGAGAAGGTTCATGACTTTCATCATTAGTTGATGAAGTCAAATAGACAAAATTAGGGAGTTTTTGACGATTCACTAGTGGGACAAGGGTGTGCAAGGAAGAGTAGAATCCTTGGAATGATCATATGCCTTGGTACCTACCTGTCACCAACTCTCCTTTGTGGCACCAAAATAGGATGTGTAGTGCCCATACCCCAGCAAAACCTTCTCAGCAAATAGGCTAAATTGGATTGAGCATAATTGACAGCTTCAAACCTGTCAATAAATAAGATGATGTTTACTCCAAACATGTGAAAACTTCCCCAAATAGAGAAGACAAATGAGGATATTATATTACAAAAGTCATAAAGGTGGATAAAGTAAGCACTGTTGATTGCTTAGAGCCATGGTGATGAACCTATGCAGTGTACACCAAGTGGGTACTCAGAGCCCTCTCTGTAGGTTTGCACTCCATCTCTCCAGCACAGACTTTGCCAGAGTTTGTTACTATGTCAGAGGGACATGGGACCAGGCTGCCCCCCTCCTCTTCTCCATACCTTCCTGAAGACATTTCTTATATCACCTACCCTCTAAAATGTTCACCATCACTGGCTTAGAACCTGGTGAGACATTGAAGATGATCAAGTCATCCACTGTATCCACTGGACAATGCCAGTCATCCCTGTTAGTCAAAATTTTTGCTTTTCCTTTGGCCTCAAATGTTCTATCTCTTGATGTTCCTTTCCCTTGAGGGAAAGAGAAGAGGGAAATTAGCAGGGAACTAGAATTTCTGTTACTGTAAAGGTTCAACTTCCATTTCTAATTGTATCATTTACCTGTCTAATCTCCATCTTTTAAAGTGAAGAGAAGTAATGGAAGAAAGTCTTCCTTTTGACTATATGGTCTTGTGCTTCCATTTTCATAATGTTGTTTTCTCCAGTATAATCTCCAATCTTCTTTGTAAAGAGTAGTGATGTTCTCCACTAAATGATTTAAAATTTTATCACTTTATCATACTCTTCTCATCCTAGTGATTCTGAACCCTACTAGTCTGTCAATAAAATACTGTTTCGCAAAGTCACCAGTTTCTTATTTTCATACTCTTCAACACTTCTACTCTAAAGTTTTAAGCAAATACCACTCAGCCACTTCATTTTGCCAAGTGGAATGACCATTCCATAGGTAGTAAAATTCTCTTCATCTTAGCTTTTTTTTCTCATTCCTTTTATGTACTTAATATTACTGAAACCTGGCTTCCCTCTGATGATGCAGCTTTGCTTCCCACTGCCACTTCCAGATTCTTATTATTAACCACTCTTCCATTGACATTCATGTAATTCATATTTACCACCCAATCAAAATCCTAGTAGCTACTGTTTACAGACCCCCAGTTGTTCCCCTTTCTTTCCTCAATGAGTTTTATATATGACTTACACTTTTTATCTCTTCTATTATGATCCTAAAATTATTCCTCACGTGATCATTTCTTTCCTCACTCACTGTTATCCTATGTCTTTTCTGCCCTTTCTAAGTAAATTCCTTGAAAAGGTGATTTACAATAGATGCTTTCACTATTGTCTTCTCACCCTCTTCTTAAGACCTTGAAATTCAGTTTCTGATTATTCCACTGAAACTGCTTCCTTCAAATTTACCAGTAATATCCAAGTTACTAAATTCTATGGCCTTTTCTTAACCTTCAATTTCTTTAACCTCTCTGCAACCTTTGACATTGTTGGTCATCCTCTTTTCCTTATTCATCTCTTCTCACTAAATTTTGGCACATCACTTTTTCTTGATCCACTTCCTACTTCTCTGAGACTTCTTGGTCTCCTTTGCTTGATCCTCAAGAATCCCAGGAAAAGATACTGCCCTTACCTTCTTCTCTGTTATTCTTTGTTAATGGATGGCTTACTAGGTAGGGGAAGATTGAGGGATATATTTAAAAATGAAGGTGATATAAAAGATCCATATCTGTATTTAAATTAGATATTCTAGATATATACATTTATCTGCACTTGTTACTGTTAACAACTAACTGAATCCTATTTTCTAAAAAGTAGCGGACTCATACCAAGTCCATGCCTGTCCTTATACCCCACTGAGGGAGGGTCATGCTTAAGTATCAAACTCTCTTTGGTTCCTAGAGATTGATTGACCTTTTGTAGTCTTCATCACCCCTGCTACTTCTTTTTGTGTAGCCACATTCAGATTAGTGGTCTAAGACAAGGCTTTTTGAGTGTGTGTCCTGGACCACTTTAGCAATCTAATAAAGCTTATTTATCTTTGGTAGATTAATGTTTTAATAACCCATAAATTCAACACAAAAAGTTACAAATGTAATTGTGTTGAAATGGAGTCATCAAAATTTTATTAAAATGCAAGATTAGGAATCCAAAGATAAGTAATACTGAACAAACTATTATAGTTCATATTAATTTCTCCAAATAAAATTATTTCAGAGGACCCAAATAATGGAAATTTCATTTTTAATCATGTGATTTCTGTTATTATATACATCAATAAAAAATAAACAATTTATAACAGTCTATTTGCTTTATGACTATATCTATCCAATCTATCCAGGAATTCTTGATAAGGCAAAATTCATTGTCTTCCACAAGTAGGCCACTTCCCATTTGAATAACCAAAGGTGTATGGGAAATTTACACTGTTCATACTCACAGGACTTATAGATAGGACTTATAGGTAAAAGATTCAGAAATCGATCTGGTTTTCTTCTTAATGCACAGAGTATGGATGTGAGAGATTTTGAATACAGACTAAAGCTCCTACAGCCAATGCTTTTCTCCCAGAAGCATTGCCTTTTAGAGGTATATTCACTTGTTCCTTGTGGTGTCTAGTCCATTATATAAGCAGTACCACAAGAATCAAATGTGAATTACTCTATATTTCATTCAATTATTTTCACAAACTGATCTCTTCCTAATTTTCAAGGGGTAACTATAATATGTAGCAGATGAAACCCATATGCCAAATGTCCAGTACTAAAGAGTAAAATATGCCTTCAGAATATCAGCATCTGTGAGAAAATTCCAATTAGCCTCCCTTAGTTTTCTTGCCTAATTTTTTTTTCTTTGGATATATTATATTGATATTTCTCTATGATTTGGTTTCTTCAGAATTCTATGGTATTTTCTTTAGTGTTCTAATTATCTTGTCTTCACGTAGGCCATTTTCCTGGGATCTATGATTTTCCTGAAGCCTATAGTACAGATTCTCTATAGTTTTCTAGTAATTCTTACTTCATAGAGAATTCTTCATAGAGTAATTCTTTCTTCATTTTTTGTTTTTTATTTCCTCTCTGATCCCAACGACATCACCTCCATATTCTATATAATTTATCATCATGTAGTATTTTTCTCTATGGCTTTATCTCCCTTTTAGTCCTATGATAATTTTTGTCATGATCTTAGAAATGTTGTATCTTCAGGGCAATATTCTAAAGTGACATGAGGTAAAAGGAAAATATATTCCATGTGTTCTAATTCAGTCTCTATTTTCAGGAGAAATTGTCTCTAAGGTTTTGTTCCATAAATCAAGGGGAAATTTCTCAATTGTGTTTTTTTTTACTGTTTTCATGTAACATTATCAGTGCCTCTTACTTATTTTGCAGAATAATAAACATTTTTCTGTAGTCATCAAGTTGTTCTAGTTTTATAGAACTACTTTCTATATCTGACTGCTTTAGAATAATGGGACATTGTCTGCTTGATGTAGAAAGCCAGAAGTCAGCTACATGGAATGAAAACATTCCTCCTTTCTTGGCATCTTAGTACAATTTTCCCACTACATTAGTGACTTTGTTCTGACCCCCACATTCCCTATTCATAATTTATAATAGATTTGAGCAACAATTAACATGTCTTAGTTTCTCACTTTTTCCAGAAATAATATTGTATTTCTATTGAACAATATGCAGCCTTTTATCACATCTTATAAATTTCTAGAAAGCAAGATTAATTTTTTACTTAGATTCCTTTTTCCTGTAATATTTATTGGGAAAAGAAATGGGATTGAAAAAAAATGGGGGATATTGGGAGGTTTGTATGGGGTATGGAGGAGTTTAGGGGAGAGAGGGTAAATTTCTTGGTGAATTAAGGGAGGGAGATGCCCCCTGCTGAGAGGAAGCAGCAGGGTTCCAATGAGGTCTGTTTTTGAATGACTGAAACTGAAGTTCAGCTCCCTCTATGACCAGAAAAGATAGTGCACTTATCTGACTGCGAATTCAAATAATATAAAGTTTAATAATCCATTTGGAATTGGAGTTTTTCCTTTTCTTCAGAGTATAGGGCCAGGCCCTAGAGGCTGGCAGAGGGTTTTCCCACTTCCATCTCCTCTATATGAGTCCAGTTTTGTATAATTCAGAATCTTAGCAGTAGACAGAAAGCAAACAAGAACAAATCTGACCTTAAGAAGCCTGTGTCTTCCAGCTGAACCAAGAAGAGCATGACACTCCAGACTGGGCTGAACAAGCTCCTCTCTCCTCCAACACCCGCCAGCAAGCCCCACAGGGCAGGAAGGATGTGCTAGTCACAAGACCCAACTGCCACTCCCAGTTGGGCCCTTCCCCCATACAAACTATTAGTCTAGTTTCCTTTCCACACTCCACAAGCTTCCAAACTGCTTTGGAATAAACCCATCATAAATCTTTGCTGTATGTTTTTAAAATGAATTCAGGTCAGCCATTGTCTGTAAACCAAATGGGGGCTCTAGGCCTCCCTAATGAAGTTTCACTTGACTGTGCCCTTTTCTGTAATCAAACATCATCTTATAATGACGTGACAAATATGAATTTTAAAATGCCAGTCATTACTATGGGTAGCATATCAAATATCTTTCCAATTTATATCAACATTTTTATAGAATGATTATCCCTTTTGAAGATCTTCTATATATTTCTAGAACTTTCATGACCTAACTGATAAAAGTATCTAATTTATGTAAAAAAGGAATTAAAATGTTTTATGATTTAAGGATTCTTTACTTTTGCTAAAGACTATTCTATTTATACCTCCTACTTATATGCAAGTGGCCATAGTTAGTCTGTCCTAAACTAACTTTCTATTTCTTACCACCCTTTAGTCACTATAGAGGACTCATTATACATTGGTAATTTTATTTATTTTTATTTATACTTATTTATATTATATATATTTATAATTTAATAATCTTTTAACATACTGAAATATAAGAAATGTGTTAAAATATGGAAAGAAAGAAAGAAGAATATGTAGTGGTATAAAAGTCTTGCAATATTTATACTTATGACTTGTGACTTGTGACTAGCACAGCCTAAAAATCTGTATTTAGCTACCATCTCAATTGTTTAGGCAGATTATATCATTGCTTTAAAAATCAGTTCAGATTTGATCTCAGAATTTGTTCATTTTTTAAGACTCACTTAAATAGCTTGCTTGGTGATAGGTACAAAGTAAGAGATAGAATTACATAGGAACATACTATAAAATGTACTCAAAATGGACTCATGCAGATTTATAAAAAATGAAACTAATTACTTTAAGATCTTATCATAAAATAAAATTGTGAAAATAATATGGTTTTCTGTTGTATCATATGATTTTGGTCAGTTGACTTATTTAGAAATTATAGATCCCATAAGAAAGGAATTGATCATTCATCAGTCTAAAATATACTTTCCTTCTGGTGGAAATACAGATGTTAACTTGATGAGACTTGGAAAGACTGTGTAGAATACAGAGGGATGTCTTGAGCTCTACCAGAATATAAATGGCTTGCCCAAAGACAAATTATAATTCACAAACTACCATTTCTATTTTATGTCTTTTGTGGTTTCTATGGAATGAAATAAAGACTGACTCATTTATGTGTTTTACCTTGAGTATTCAGTAAAGAGCTTGAACATTATTATCCTCATTTCGGGAAACTTGAACATGATACCAGTGTAAATAATATTTACAATTGTTTTTCTTGGAGTACTTGTCAACTGAAGAAACATCTAAAAATAAAAAAAGAAAATTAAGTCATCAATTTCAATTCAAAACAATTTTTTTATATTAGATATCAATGTTGTATATCTGGATTTTATTTAGTTTATATGTCTAGAGTTTTGGAGGGGCTTGGACTATACTTTATACATCTGTGGTGGGATATAGCCTATTAGGGCACTATTTATAGGCAAATATGCAGACAACTTACTTCATGTCAGGTTCTACTTATGGGAATACATAGACTAACTACAAGAAGTATAACTTATGCCTTCAAGGAGCCTATATTCTCAGGAAAAGAATGCATATAAAAGATCTGGGAAGTATGTGAGCTAGAATGAGAAAGAGATACCTGAACAAAGGCTTGTTATCAAGTTTAGTAGTTTCAGAAGCACAGCTAAGAAGGGAATGGATTATGACTACTCTGGTTTCATTGTCCACTGAATGGAGATCATCAAAAGAACTCATGGGAGAAATAGAGTAACATGGTGAAGGAATACCACATGATGTGAAGATTATTATTTCTTAGAAAAGTTCCAAGACATGAGGGTAGATCGAGAGTAAGAAAGCAACTGTTATGCTGAAATGGCAAAATCTGCAGTTAGATGTGTGGCTTGTAGGGTAGGCATATTTTCAAACTATTTCAATATCCTTTTACCCATAAAAAGAATTAGCATAATGACAAACTAGCATGTCTCATTGAGATGATCAAATGCAAAGCCCTGCATGAACTACATGAGTATCATTATTTGTTGGCAAATAGAGAGGAAATTCTGGAAAAAATATTATTTGGAAGAGTAAAATTTCTTCATTTTTTTCTCAAGGTTATCAGTCTGTTACTTTCCACAAAGTGGCCTGATTGCATAATTTATGTACTCATTCTTTCATTTTTATTTCCTTCATTTTAATCTAGACTATTTGGCAGAAATTAAATCAATGGAGGGAAAATAATTCTGATTGATTTAGAATACTTAACTTTTGTCATTAATACTTTCTACTGTTCCTCCTATAAGTTTAAAACATTAAGGTCATTATTCTAACTACAGGAGAAATTCTTAAATGTAGTCTTTTCTTTGTTCAAGTATACACAGAGGAGACGCAGATTAATAACAATTAAAATAGGTAATTTCAATGTTTGATGAATAGAAATGTCTTCAAAATTATAAGCAAGTGTCAAACATGACTTCATATATCAATAGCATTTTTAATACAAGAAATCATATAACACAATAAAAGCAGTTCAATATAAGTCCATTTTCTGTCCTACTAAAAAAAGTACTAACTTTTCTATGTGGAGGTGAAGTTAAAAACCTACAATAAGTGATGTGTTTTGAATTGTTTTTGTCATGATTTTGCAACTATACATTAGTTCATTTATTGTTATGAAAAAATCACCCACATCTAGGAAATGCATGGTAAGAGTTAGAGGTGCCCTTTGTGGCCAAGCCATTGAGCCTCTTGGGCCTGTTTAGATCCTGTATTTTAAGTCAGAGCTGAGGACTGTGCTTTAATTAATTAAATAACTTCACCATCCACAGATTAACTATTTTTTAAGATAGTATTTAGGGGACTGTTTACTATTCCTTATACATGAACAATTTGAGCTTATATGTGTGCCCTTTCATAGATTATTCTTCATGGTTGCAATATACTCCCCCATTAGCATTTGACTCTTAGAATTCTTAGCTCCCTTCATGGACTTAGACACTTTGGTGCTATATTTTGCCTGCAACCCATTCTTTTTTTAAATTTCTATTTCTTTATTATTTTAGCTAGTTTTTTAAATGTAGTTCTCTTAAGCAACATAAAACTTCTATCACCCAAAATTTCCAGATATACTGTTGAAAATAGTTGTGTCTAAACCTCAGTCTCATAGCTTACCATCAGGAGGGGCTTCTTGGAAAGGAGTTGCAAATAGGCATTGCTTTCCAGTCAGGTATGAGGGCAGTTAAATATTAAAAAGTGATGCTATAATTGAAAACAGAAAGATTCTCCTCTAGAAAGAATTGGAGGGGAAATCTTGCTAATATTTGTGGGATATTTCATAATTCACCTAATTGTCAGTGCCCTCTACCACTCAGAAATGTTCTTCCTTTGTATTTATCATGTGCATGATACTCAATGTTTACTTTTCTATGCACCAAGAAAAGTACCAGATTTGGAGTGAGATACTCAATTCCAAACCCCATTATTGTCCCTTAGTACTTATGTGATCTTGAGAAATTCACTCAATCTTTTTAAGCTTTAATTTTCTAAATTTGTCATTATGCAGTTGTACCCAATGACTTCTATGATTTTTTTATAGGGATGAATTTCTTACTATCCTTCTGGGCTCATTTTTTCAGATTCAGTCCAACTATATCTCTCAGAAATCTAGAGGATAGCCAAAGGTTGAGATACCTGTTATTCTATTTCATATACTTACAAATTGTCTTCTTTCAGCTGTTAGACATTTAGTGGCCTTTAGCCAAATAACATCAATAAGCTTTTTAAAAGAGCTATTTATTTTGAAGATATAATAAAAATAGAAATGTCAATATTCCTCTGTAACAACTCAGGGACATGGCACCCCCTATACCACTTCATTCCCTGGAGAGAGTGGGCTCAGACTTTATATATTTACATGCCAGTTTTCCCACCAAGTTTACATTCAAATGTGATTTTGCTACTAGATGAATTCTTATCTCAGCTACCATTGTATTGGATCCTAAAAGTCATTTCTCAGAGCACAAATGCTAAGCTGACTTCCTAATTCACTATGGAGTTGATTCTCACACTCTTAGACTCTTTTTCTTCTAATCTCTATCTAATACTTTTCAATCCATGAGTCTAGAAGAGCACACTCTTCAGACATTTTCTAACATAAGATTATACAATCTAATTTAACCTAAAAAAATAAATGTTTAAGCAGAAAACCAAGGTTCATATTCCTGAGACCATACATCAGAGTCAGAAAGCAGAGAGATAGACAATTCCTAATATATAGTTGTCTTTGATTAAATGCTAGTATTAAAGGAGTCAAACCAAGAGAAAAAGTCCCACTAAAAGAGAGGTCAAGTCAAACTAAAACCTTTTGAAAGGCTTTTTTATTTATTTTCTAAAACTATAGACATTAAAGAAATGGAAACTTACCATATTGTTAGTAGACTAGAACCAGTTATAGAAGGTGCAAAATGCTACAAAATTATAATCATATTGTCAAGATTCTACTAAAAGCAAGCTCCATAGCTTCTTCCATATGGATAATTGCATCAGCTCACTATAGTGATATACCTTGTGCAGGTTCATACTTATACGTTTGTTTTTCAGTCATTCTTTACATAAACCTCTCATCCATAGCCCTCACTCTTATGTTCAAATTTTATCTCTGTCACCTCCTATCTCTGTGATCATGGACATCTCACTAAAATCTCTTCATCTCAGTTTATTCATTTTAAAAATGAGAGTTGCATTTGGTTGCCTCAAAGATCTTTTCCATCTCTTGATCCATGATTCCATATTGTTTTCTCTACCAAGGACAAAGACTGCTTTATTTCTGTCCTTGTTACCTCAATGGAAATATCACCTCAAAGTTTATTGAATTAAACAGACTCTCCAAACATCTGAGGAAAATATAGACCCAATGTAGGAAACAATAAATTTTTTTTAAATCATTTGACCTGATCAGATGGTTTGTCTGAATGATGTGTTTTATACTCTATAGATATGGCTACCTAGTCCCCACAACCAAGGTGTATATTAAACAATGCCCCTTGGTCCAAGGAATTATAATTTATCTAAAATAGATGTCTGAGAAATTGAACAGAAATACCCAAGGAATTATGATCATGACAATTCTCTTTCCTCTTGCCTTGGGAGAAGAGGAGAGCTGAAATCTCATGATCATGCAAATAGGCTATAGAGTAATCAAGAGCCCAATAGCATACTGCTATTGCAATAAAAAAGGAAGATTACGTTTTCCACCCATAATCTAAACTTCCTCTCTAAATGTCTTCAACATTGATGACACATCCTGCACATCAAGTAACTTCAATCTTGATTGAGAGGAAGTAAGAGGTTTTCTGAAATACAATACCATAGAAAAGAGAAACCAGACAGTGCCCTGGGTGGGTGTTCTGATACATCAACATATTTTCTTTTACTTGCTATTGTTTCTGCCTTTATAAATAAAAGAGGCTAGGAAAGGATTATAACTGAGCAGTGTTCTTGTTCATCTAGAACAGTGGTTCTCAACCTTTCTAATGCCGTGACCCCCGCAATACAGTTCCTCATGTTGTGGTGACCCCAAACCAAAAAATTATTTTGGTGACTACTTCAAAACTGTAATTTTGCTACAGTTATGATTTGGAATTTAAATACCTGATATGCATTATGTACTTTCATTGCTATGAATCAAACATAATTTACATATAGTGATTAATCACAAAAACAATATTTAATTATATGTTGAGAAATATGAATCTAGCAGGAGGCTGGGCGCTGGGGCGGGAGGTAAGTCCTGCCTGGGAAGGGGGTCTGAAAACACTGCCTTCTTCCTGTTGTCTCCCTCCAGCTTGAGCTGAGGCTTCACTTTACTGGGGTTACTGGGCTCCGTTATCCCCTCCAGGAGTTATCCACTCCAGGACTCATTCTTAACCCCTCTGAGGCTAGCACCTAGGTGCTCTCTTTGGGTCTCTTTTTGAGTCCTGTCTCCAGGCAACAGGGTAAATCCATCACCCCTCATAGGGGGAAGGCTGCTGATAATTAACTAATATTAGTACAATGTGTAGGCAGCAGGGTCCCCATTCTTTCTGAGATCTTGCTGTAAAGTAGCGTGATTTCTCAGCAGCTAAAGCCATGGGAAACACGTATTTTCCGATGGCTTTAGGTGACCCCTGTGTTTTGGTTGTTCGACCCCCACTGGGGTTGTGACCCACAGGTTGAGAACCAATGTTCTAGAAAGAAAATGGTGCTAGTGTTCTCTCCTTTCTCTTCCTGGAGAGGATATATCTATTATAAAGTTTATTTCTATTTATTTAAATTATATTTTGCATTTTTTGTACATCTGGATTGTAAAAGCTAATATTAAGATAACATGATATTAAATATAATGCATTATTAATATATTTGTATTCCATTTGCACAAAGGCCACAGAAAAACAGAATATGGCCAGCAACAAAGAAATTATATCCTCTTTCAAACTTACTGTGATCATGTGCTCCAGAAGAAAATCCAAGGGATTTTTCTAACACATACTAGTAAATCATGTATACATTGAAATTAATAGTCACTGAGAAAGAAACCTAAGTACAACCTAAGTCAAAAGTGCTTTGATTTTTAGAAAATTTTATAGAGAGAACTGTAGTTTCTCCCACCTACTCCATACCACAGACAACTGCCCTTCCTATCATTGCCCTCTGAAGCAGGTTAATGCTCTACCTGTCCTCCTACCTCTGGGGTCAGAGTGGAGAGCAGCAACTAGAGAAAAAGTCCAAGTTGAAAAGAGAAGTTGGAGGCATATTACTTTCTCTTCAAGAAATTGGAGGTTAGAGACAGAGTAGCTAGTGATCCTTTTAATGCAACAACCTTCTCATATTTCCTCACTTAGAATAAGCTTTAATACTGAAACCAAGAGGCTTTAAGCACTGTAATTTCTGATTACCATTCCATATTTTCATTTTATTTTATATTATTTTATTTTATATTAAATATAATACAACTTTGAACCATCCCACCATAAGTTGTCAAAGAATATGAAGAGGACGTCTTTGAAGGAAGAAACTCAAATTATCAACAGACATATGAAAATTATTTCCCAAAATATTAGTAATTAGAGAAATTCAAATTAAAACAAATCTGAGATTTTTATCTTGCATTCATCAGATTAGCAAAGATGCTGAAAAAGGAAAATGATAATTCCAGAAGTTGCTATGGAGAAAATATCCTTTGGTTCACTATTGTCCAACAAGTAAATTAGTCTAGTCATTTTGCAAAGCAATTTGCAACTATTCCCAACAAATCACAATTAGTTTATATAATTTGAGACATCTATACCACCAGTGGGCATGTACATGAAAGAGACAAAAGAAAGAAGAAAATGATGTATATTTACAAAAAATATTTATGGCATCTTTTTTTAGTAGCAAGGAGAGATTAAAGTGGTCCCTACCAACTAAGGAATGGCTCACCAAATTTTGGTGTGAGCACATAATCCAATGTCTTGAAATGTAAGAATAATGAAAAGAGTAATGTCAGGTAAATCTGTAATATCCATACAAACTAGTGAAGAATAAAGTGAGCAGAATCAGAAAGATAATTTATATAATATTAGCATAAAAAGCAACAATTAAGTGGTTAATCCTAATTACAGGGGCATGAGGATGAATTAAGTTACAAACCTCTTGACAGAGGTGATAGAGTCAGTGTACAAAACAAAGTATATCTTGGCCAAGCAGACCTGACTAATGAGGAAATTTATTTTGCTTGACTGTACATAATCGTTAGAAGTTCTGTTCCTTTTCCACTTCCTCAGAGAGTGATAAGGAGGAATTGGGACAATGGAGACTAGCAATAAATTGTCAAAAATGGGAAAGAAAGAAAATGACACTATTGAAACATTTTATTACATAAAATAGGACAAAAGGAAGGACAAAAGTAGGACAACTTAAAAATTATATTATATATGATATATAAATTTTATTATATACTTAAAAAGAAAAGAAAGCTACAGATACAACATAAATTTGTTATTTCACAGGCAAATTTTTATTCTATTTTACTTTGTATATTAAAATGTTTGTTTTATTTGGTATTTGTTGAGTTTATATTTTTAAAAATATATTTAGAAGGAAAAGACACACAGATGATTAAAATTCATAATTATATGTCGTAAGTTCATGAGAAACAAGTAAAATGATGTTCTAAATGAGATCTAGAGAAAGTCATTACCAATCTTTGTATAACCACTAGTGCATTACATGCAATAATGAATCTATAAATATTTCTTATTGAATTTAATTAAAAAATAAAATAAACAATATTGTAGGTTTTCCACAAAATTCTTTTCATTTTCTTTAGCTCTATTCCATTGGAGGAGATCCATTTTTAAGAGTTTGAATCAATCAAATATTCACAGAACTAGCCTATCCCACTTGAAGTAAGTAAAAAAGAAAATGCTATACTCTGATTTTATATATATATATATATATATATATATATATATATATATATATACACACACACACATCCCTTTCTATAATATATACATATATGTAATCATGTAGTATCTTTGAATAAGCAATTCTTAGATATCACTTATTCCATCAACCAAATTAATGACTGTTTTATAACTCTGTGTCTCCTATAAATAGCAGATTAGTTCAGAACCAAGAAAATTTGGATATCTAGAAGATCATATGAGAGAACAGATCTAGGTACTATCTAGGTGAAATCTGGGAATACAGGCATTAGGAAGAAGGACAATTTTTATCTCCCTTGAACAGATGATGACCTTGTGAACTTTGGAGACCTTACTACTCATTTGTTGAATTCATAGCATATCAGGAAAGGAACTATTAGTAGAAATATATTCATTGAGATCTAAGGACAATTTGAAAACATTTCATAACTTTTTCAATTCTCAATCTTCAAGAAATCCAGAAAAGAAATAAATAAACAAACAAAAATAAGCATATTGTATATAGGGAGAATTTGATGATATATCCCACATTGAAAAGTAAAAGAATATTAGCTATAAGGAATTGGAAGTTAGTTTTAGTTTGAACTCACTATTAATTGAACTCAGTGTGAATCTGTGGGAGTATATCACATACTTTTGGGGGAATATGTTGTACCAATTATTCTTACTATATCACCTTATTAAATAACATATTTTTAAGCTATTCAATTGTGAATAAATTATATAAATGTATAATAATGGAGGAAGCATATATTAATGAGGACTCCAAAGATTAAATATTAGATAACCATCATCAATCCTCACTGCACTCTAGAGTTTTGAGATGAAAGGAGTAGCTGCCCTTCCACAATCTGATTTTTCAGTCAAAGTAAGGGGTTAGAAAAGTAAGCATAACATTGCTACATGTATAAGTCATAATGTACCTGCCAAAAAGCTGGCCAGTGAAATTCCAAACTAATCCTTGAAACTTCATACAGAATGAAGGCAGTATGTATAAAAAGCAAGGAAATAGTTATGAAATACACAGGAGATCATGCAAAAGTATTTTTTGTGCATGCAATGAGTACCCAGTAGAATTTTTTTTTTAATTTAGAAAAGTATTAATCCCATGAAATCTTTATGGAGAAATGACTAAGCAATGAAAATAATTTCCACTGTATTATCCTTGCAGGAAATAGATCTGAAAGACTCAGGAGGTGCCAAAAGGGGTTCAAAGGCTAATATATGGATTAAAACTTGTAAATATATGGAAGATAAAGGAATCTCATATAAACTTGATCTGACCTCATATTATACATATTTTTCTTACTTGAATTAAAATAAAAATAGCTCATATTTCTTTCTTTTTTTTTCATAAAACCCTTACCTTCCATCTTGGAATTAATACAGTGTATTGGTTCTAAGGCAGAAGAGTGGTAAGGAATAGGCAATAGGGGTTAAGTGACTTGCCCAGGGCCACATAGCTGGGAAGTTTTTGAGGACAGATTTGAACCTAAGACCTTTCATCTCTAGGTCTGGTTCTCAATTCACTGAACTACACAGTTGTCCCACTCATATCTCTTTTTATATCTCAAAATAATGATTAAATTTGCATCTTATGATGTCGTATATTGTTCTGCATACAGACAAACCCTAATGAAGAGCATGGGGTATGAAGTCAGAATATTAGAGTTCAGTTTCCAAATTTAATGAACCTATTCCCACCAAAAAAGAAGGTCAGTTAATGAAACTGGACAAGCCTGTGTCTGGTATGGGGCTACTTTTCCTTTGTTTATCTTTCTCTAAGGAGAGGTGAGTGAACAGAAACTTTGAGGTACAAGAGACAGGAGGCTGTGAATTTTGAAATGTATGGAGTTGTGTAGCTATAGCTGTAACATATCTACTGGAAAAATGCAACAACAATATTCATGAACATGATGGCAATTGTGCCCATTAAATTTGCTGTGACTGATAGTGAAGGGAAGGGTGTTGCACTATGTGCAAATGAACAAGTTCCAAGAAACTGCAAGGCCATAGTAGATAGGCATCCTGGAAGAACTGCAAGGCCACAAGTGTTGGGACAGATATCTTACTTATCCCCCTTTTAAGCTGCTCTCTATAAATATGCACTCTCCGGCTTGCCCCGGCACGGTTCTTTTGGGGAACCATCCTAGCACTAGTAAATAAACCTCTCCCTGCTGCCTGTTGCATTATCTCTGTGTGTTCCTTTGTGGGGTACTTCCACTTGTATCCTAACATATGGGGTCTTGCCAGGATGGTAGTAGGACCCCTCTAGGAAACACCAGGACAAAGGGAAGGCTCTCCCAGCCCTTGTGCTGAAACTCTGAAGGTGAGTTGATTGATTGATGAGTGACTGTGAGAGTGAGTGTGAGAGTGACTGTGTAAGGGGAGACATAGGCACTGGATTGGCATATGACTTAGTGGACGGATATTTACAGTGTCCCCTGGGTTGTAGGGGGCCATCCTATGTTAAGCCACTGGGTCATTCTGCCTGACCAGGAAGAGGTGACAGCCCACCTCCTCACCCGTTTCTGAGTAAGGACCGGTCAGTATTGAAGTTTCTTCCTTCCGAGAGGGAGCAGATCAAGAAAACTGGGAAGTGACTCAGCTAGAGGGAGGGAAAGGGTTTCACAAAGAGCTGAGAAGCCAAGAGGTGGATCTTGGGGAGGTTGGAGTCCTCCCCTGCCTCCGGAGAGGCTGGGGTTCAAGTCCCTGGTGGGGTAGTCTAGTCCCCAGGTAGGGGTCTCAAGGTGGACGCACCCGAGGCCCCGCAAGCACAAGGACACTGGGCCTTTTTGGTAAGGTGCCAGGACGGGCGGGAAGGAGCCTTGAGCAAGCTCCCTCCCTGCTCCAAACATTGTTTGGATCAACTAAAGGATTTTTTGTCTGTCTTTTTGTCTGTTATGGGTTGTCCGCCACTCTCATGAGCAAGGATACGAATATGGGTCAGAATGAAACTACCCCCCAGACCTTTTCCTGAGCCACTACCCCAACTTTAATACTCGGGCACAGAATCTGGGAGTCTCAGTTAAAAAAGGAAATTACAAACCCTTTGCAATCCAGAATGACCAAGCTTAGGGAGTGGGTGGCCCTGGGGAGGGACATGGGAAAAGCCCGTCATCTCCACCATCCGGGTCCGCATCTTACTTCCCAGGCCAGAAGGGCACCCTGATCAAATACCTTACATTTTAACATGGCAAGACCTTGTTTTGGACCCCCACCCCTGGCTCTGGCTGATTGTGGAAGCATCCAATGTGGGTAATGGTCCAACCCCCTCTACCCAAGCCTTAGTCTCATGGGTTCATTGTACACCATGTCCTGACATAAATCCGTAACCCAGCAAAAACCAGGGCTCACCTCCGGTCTTGCCAACTCCAGATGAGCCTCCCCCAGACTCTCCTGTTTCCCCCTCCACCTTATGCACCAGGGTTCCCACCTCCACTGCCCCCTCAAAATGAGGATAATGAAGCCATGGAGGCGCCCACCATGGCCTCCCTCTTTCCTTCACTCCCTGCTCACCACACCCCAGGCTGCAACCAATACAACCACCAAGTACCTGAGGCCCCCTCCTCCATCTCAACCGCTCTCCTGGTACTCACAATGGGCCCCATGGTCCCAGGTGGCCCATTGGTCCATCAATACTGGCATTTTACTTCAAGTGACCTCTATAACGGGAAACATCAAAACCCACCATTTTATGAACAAACCCAAGAACTGATAGACCTGTTAGAGTTTGTTTTCTTGACCCACAGCCCAAATTAGGACAATTGCCAGCAATTCCTCCATACTCTTTTTACCTCGGAGGAGAGGGACTGCATCTATGCTGAGGGACACAAGCTGGTTCTCGGCGATGATGGTCATCCTACTGCAGATCTAATGTGACTGGCTGTTGTCTTTCCAGTCAACCGCCCAGACTGGGATTTTTCTACTGATGAAGGCAGGGAATGTCTCTGAACTTAACTCCAGACTCTCTTGGCCGGGCTCCGGGCAGCATCCCAAAAGCCCACTAATTTGGCTAAAATTGAGGCTATATGCCAAGGCCCCAAAGAGACTCCAGCAGCATTTTTAGAGCACCTCCAGGAGGCCTTTAGGATCTATTCTCCCTTAGACCCTACGGCACCTACCAGTCATGCTGCAGTCCTTCTGGCATTCATTAATCAGGCAGCCCCTGACATTCAGAGGAAGCTTCAGAAACTAGATGACTTTGTCAACCAGTCCCTCTCTGACCTTAAGATAGCTGACAGGGTTTTCAACACCAGAGAAATTCTGGAGGAGAAGGTGGAAAGGTTTAGACAAGAGGACCTTGAGCGCCAAGTTCAATTAAAAAAGGAAGATAATGAGAGGGAGAAGAAGAGACAGGAAGTCCTCCAAAACAGAGAGGACAAGTCCAGAAAGCAACTTGTGAAATGCCAGACCGGCATTTTAGCAGCAGCCTTAGGCCGACCTGGCCCAGGCCCTCAAGAGTGGCCGAAGGCCCCAGGAGGGTGTTTTCTCTGTGGAGACCCAGACCACTGGCTGCTGCAATGCCCCTGACAGCAATAGAGGGAGGGAGGACTGCTGATCCCCATGAGGTTCCTGCCCCTCCCCAGCACTTGCCTTGGCAGATGAAGAATTATGGGGATGGGTCTCAGGCCCCCTCCCTGAGTCCTGGGTAATGGTGAATATTGAGGGGAAGTCCCTCCCCATGTTGGTAGACATGGGAGCGGAGCATTCTGTCCTGACTGTCCCCCTTGGAAAACTATCTTCTAAAAAGTCCTGGGCCCAGGTGGTGGCAGGAGCCAATCAGTATTGTTGGACCAGTTCACACTGTCAATCTGGGGACATGGCAAGTCACCCACTCCTTCCTGGTCATCCCAGACAGCCCTGCATCCCTTCTAGGTAGGGACTTATTGCACAAAATTGGGGCCCACATTCAGTTCACTGCAGAATGGGTGAAGGTCACTGATGACTCCGGGGCCCCCCTGCACGCCCTGACCTTCTCTTTCCAGGATGAACATAGACTTTTCTCCCAACCAACCTGGGGCATCCCTCCTCATGTCCTCCCCTGGATGCAGAAATTCCCCACTGTTTGGGCAGAACATTTGGGGGTGGGTCTCACCATCAACCAAGCCCTGGGTCTGGGGCTGGGGTGATGAGCCATCTGGGTCGGAGGCCAGATGGGTGAGAGACAGACCACCGGGGTGGGTCGGGCCGGGAGCCGGAGTGTAGCTCGGGCATCAGGTGAGAGGCCAGGAGCAGAAGCAGGAGCTGGAGAGGGCCGCAGGCAGGAGCTGATCAAGATGGTTTCTAAAGAGCATCTCGGAGAACCTTGGCTTTAAAAAAAAATTCTCTAGGCTAAAAAAATTTTGAGAAGTTCTCATCCAATCTAGTGGTTGCCATCTGTAACAGTTAAAATTTAGGGGAGATGGGGAGACTGAGGCAGGTAGAAATGAGTTTCTCTCTGCAAGGAGTATTATATTTTTTAGAGGTTTATTAAAGGTTAAAGATTAAAGAATATACAAGTAAGAAACATGTGCCTAGGCCAGAGGCCTAGACAAAATAACCTCACATCACGCAAGAGACCGCCTGCTCCAAAACGGAAGTACAAAAAGAGCCAAGAGCTCAAAAGCCTTTGAATCAGCTTAAATACCTTCTCGATCTCGGCCCAGGTGAGATTACAAGGCATCCTGGGGAAGTGGAGCAAAGGCTCATGGGGTTTGTAGTCCCATGGGAAAAAATTAATTTTTCCCCAAAAGGATCATAAAAACATAATAAACTTAAAAGATTACAATAGTGTGAGGATAAGAGAAAAAAGAATAAAACCAATAATTGCTGAACACATTGACAAAAAGCCTTTAGGGGGCAGTCCCCTTTGGCATAAAAGTATACATACAAATAAATGTTCAATCAACCACACCCAAAGTTCAATTTTGTGCAACTTGTGGTCTGGAGGCTTCTTCATGGTGGCTTCTCCAACAGTTCAGTTCTGGATTCAGAGAGGTAGCATCTTCTTTACCTAAAATTCTTCTCAAAAGGAATTTAACCTTTGCAATTTAAATAATGATTTTTTTTTACATTCCCCCGTGTTTGGGTGATTGAAAGATTCAGAATCAGTTAGGGATGCATGGCTGAGGTATGAGGTATATGAATCAATTGGCAAGAGATATTACAAAGACATCAGAAAATCAAAAAGAAAAGAAAAATTTCTGGATGAAAATATAGACTATCAAAGTCTTATGTGTAAAAATTCCAAGTAGAAGAAAAATAAATCTATAACAAGTCCTTCAATCAGGGCCCAATCAAAATGATCTAAGTAATGATGCATTTACCCAGTCAGTGCCAGGACTACAGAAAGGTACCACACTATGAGAGGCAGAAAAGAAAGGGACCAGATTATAGAAGCCAAGTAGGAGCCAAGGTTTTGGGGATACTCATCTGTGAGTATCTTCAGAGTGAGTGTAGATACAAGGAAAGCCTATGTCTTAACACATGTTAAACATAGTAACCTCGAGTCTTCACACTCGCAACAGACCCATCCAGACCCGGTAGCACTGATACCTGCATCCTTGCCCCACCATTGCATCTACCCCAGTACTCTTCAGCAGACCTGGATTGGGTCGAGGCAAAATCAGGTCAGTTTACTGGCACACTGTACAAGGACCCGGATGGCAACCTTCTTCTACCACAAGCTATGGGGCAGCTTCTTTCTACCCATCTACACCATTTTACACACATGGGGGTCATCAAATTATGAACACTGCTCTGGAAGGGACAAATTCAGTTCCGCGTCACCAATGGTTTCCTGGACAAACTGGTCCAAAAATGTAAAACTTGCCAGTTAACTCTAGTCGCGTAAAAGGATGCCCACCCCGGAACTCAGCTTCACGACACTCACCCCTGTGAACACTGGGAGGTCGATTTTACAGAAGTCAAATGGGGAAATATGGGTACCGGTACCTACTGGTTTTTGTGGATACCTTTTCAGGATGGCCGGAGGCCTTCCACATCAAGACTGAGACCACCCAGATAGTTGTAAAAAATATCTTGGAAGAAATCATTTCCAGGTTTGGGGTCCCCATCTCCTTGGGGTCAGACAACGGGTCTGCATTCATAGCCAAGGTCACTCAGTCCCTAGCAAAGTCCTTGGGGAATAAGTGGAAGCTCCACTGCGAATATAACCCCCAGAGTTCCAGTCAGGTGGAATGCATGAATTGGACCCTAAAAGACACCTTGACTAAAATGACCCTTGAATCTGATGAAAATTGGGTGACGCTCCTACCCCTTGCCCTGTTTAAAGCCAGGAACACCCCTGGTTCCTTCTCCCTGTCACATTATGAGATCCTATATGGCTCTGTTCCCACCATCTTATCCTCCTTCCCTGCCCCAGCTGGGCACCAAGCCCTGACCTTGCATAACCTAGTTCTTTCTCTCTCCCAACTACAGCAGGACCTCTGGCCCCGCTTATAGGCTTGGTTCCAACCTCCTCTGCATGACCCTCACCCCTTTAAGCCAGGCAACTGGGTCTGTGTCAAGAGGCATCAGAAACATGCCCTACAAGCTCGATGGAAGGGGCCGTTTGTTGTCCTCTTCGTTACTCCCTCTGTCTTGAAGATTAATGGCATTGGGCCCTGGGTCCATCACTCGCACTTCCGTCCAGCCCAGCTGCCTGCCTTCCCCCAACACCTGGAGATCCAGCTGCCACCCAACTAATCCCTTAAAGCTTCACCTGACTCAATCCCTACTATGCTCTGGGTAATCCTCTTGCCACTTGTGACTGCCTATCAACAACATCAGGCCTCCTTCAACTGCCACCAGCCATGGAAATGGACAATCCACAACTGGGCCTGGCTAACCCCACTCTCCATTAATACCATGACTGGATGGGTGAAACTGGCCTCCACACCCTGTGACCTTGTGTGAGGCCCCCACGGACTCCGAAACCCCTCTACACTGTGCCGTAATAAAGGGATCTTCTACCTTTGCCTGGCCGCCAACCCAGGAAAATCTTACTGCAATGAAACGAACCAATACTATTGCCAATATTGGGGGTGAGAGACCATTGTCACTGGGGCAATCGGATTGAGGGATGCGGTCAGTGGACTGTGACCCCGGACCCTTGGCTATCCATCATATGGGGCCCCCCAGGATGCAAACACTTGTTCTATGTTGCAGACACGGGCACTCTCTGTGACCAATTGATTTTGAGCCCTGTCCAACTAGATCATGACTCTTGGCTCCAGGGGAGGGCATGGGGGATAAGGCTCTACAGGGAAGGAACTGATCTGGGAAGATTATTTGTCATAAAAAAGGAACCAGTCCCGAGTCCACCCACTGCGGTGATTGGACCAAACTCGGCCCTCTTACCCCTGCTCTCCCCCCCATCAAACTCCCCAGTCCAACTCCAACCCCAGGGAATCAGACCACCCCCGCTACAACCTTAGCACCCTCCTTTGCAGTCACTAATGTCATGACCCCAGCACCTCACCCCGGCGAGCTTGTGACCCCTTATTGAAGCCTCCTACGAGGCCCTAAACTGAACCTCACCTAACCTCACCACCAGATTCTGGCTTTGCCTTGATTCCCAACCACCATGTTATGAAGCCATTGCCTTGAACACCTAGTTCAATTCCTCCCAGGAGAATAGGCCCCCAGGTTGCAACTGGAGCAACGGTAAAGGAGGCCTGAGTATGCCTATATCTTGCCAAAGTATATGTGTAAGTAACTTTTCACACGTCAGCCACTGGTGCCTTAATAACTCCCCTCCCCCCTCCTCAAAATGGTACATTCCCCTGTATGGAGCTTACTGGGCCTGCACCTCCTCAGGATTTACTCCTTGCATTTCTTCTGCAACCTTGTCCCAGGACACTGAGCTTTGTATCCTAGTCACCATTCTGCCCCAGGTACTATACCATCTGGGGACGGGGCTGCTGGACTATTGGAAACATCAAAGAATCAGCTGCCAGAAATGGGAACCTGTCCTTGCACTGACCCTAGCCACGCTATTGGGCTTGGCAGGGATTGGCACAGGTACAGCCTCCGTCTTTCAAACAGCAGATATAAGGCATCTACACACTGCTGTAGATGAGGATCTCAAGCGTATAGAAAAAAATCACTAGATGCCCTTGAGAAATCGCTATCCTCCCTTTCAGAAGTCATCCTCCAGAACCAGAGGGGCCTTGATCTTTTGTTCCTCAAGGAGGGAGGCCTCTGTGTCACCTTCAAGGAAGAGTGCTGCATATATACGGACCATATAGGGGTAGTCAGGAAGTCAGTAGCTGAGCTTAAGCATAGCCTAGATGCCTGAGAACGCGAACATACTCACGCCCAACCTTGGTACCAGCAAGTGTTTGAAAACTCCCCCTGGCTCACCACCCTCATTTCCACTATAGCCAGACCAGTGTTAATTCTCTTCTTCCTTATCACTTTCAGGCCTTGTATAGTGCACTGACTGGTCTGCTTTGTGAAGAACCAGGTCCACACAGTCCAGCTCATGGTCCTCAGGCAGCAATATCAGGCCCTGACAGGACCCCCCCCCCATGTCTATGCTAATGCCCTGCCCCTGGAGGTCTCCACTCACCACTGAATGAACATCATAAAATAAAAAGAACTGAGGAATGAAGGGAAGGGGGTTGCACTATGTGCAAATGAACAAGTTCCAAGAAACTGCAAGGCCATAGTAGATAGGCATCCTGGAAGAACTGCAAGGCCACAGTCGATACAGTTCATGAAAGGAAACTACAAGGCCACAGGTGTTGGGACAGATATCTTGCTTATCCCCCCTTTTAAGCTGTTCTCTATAAATATACACTCTTGGGTTTGCCCTGGAATGGTTCTTTTGGGGAACTGTCCTAGCGCTAGTAAATAAACCTCTCCCTGCTGCCTGTTGCATTGTCTCTGCATGTTCCTTTGTGGGGTACTTCTACTTGGACCCTAACAATAGTAAGGGAAATTTCTGCATGTGAAATATGCAACTGCAAGGAGAGGAGCCTGCCCTTTTTTGATAGACAAACATCATGAGCATCCAAATAATGCTAAACTGAGATCAAGCATATAATGGCTAATTACACAATTACTTTATATCCTAATGAGGCTTACCTCTGAATGTCCTAGCACATAAGTACTAAAACTTGTTTAAATTTTTCCAATCAATATATGTTGTTATTTTTCAAGGTTTAGCACTTTTTTTGTATTTTTATAAGTGTGTATATATACATATATACAAATATATATGTGTTACATTATATATATATATATATGTGTGTGTGTGTGTATGTATGTATGTATAAACCAAATTAATGCTTATTCATTTTATACATTGATTACCTATTTTTATGTTAATCCCTTGTGGGAGAAACCCTAGACTTGGACAAAGAAATAAGATTATTACCAGAATAGTTGTGTAGGAAGATTATAAATCAATGAATGGCAAAGGGTTGGCAAACTATCCATAATTGAAGGTCAGGTTCCTCTAGGAATGTAACCCAGTATCACATGAATCACTCCATTATCAGCAAAAATGGTTCAGTAGGATGGAGGAGGAACAAAGACAGCAGCTCAGTGTTTCACCATGAAAATCCTCTCCAACCAATAGTAAAATATCACCACAAAATAAATACAGGAGTGAAAAAAACAAATCTTCAAAAAATGGAAAACCTAAAAGTTAGGTAGATATCATCTAGGGAACTGGGGTGAGAGGGGAGTGGAGTTAGAAGGGTGCATAGTAGTGAGTGAAGAGCAAACCAAGAGCAAACCACACTCCACCACCACGCCACACATCTACTCTCACAGGTTATGAACTTAAGCTCAGGCTGTGTTGGACCCTAAGATCCAAAGATCCAAAAAGAGGTCCAAGCCATTTAACACCCCTTGAAATTGCAAACCTGTGAAGAAGTCCAGAGTTCCAGCCCAAGGAAACCTGGGCTTATGGGGGCAGAGCCATGTGGGCCAAGGGTGAAGTCAGGAATCCCAGACTGTGCTTGGGGTTAGAACATAATCCACAGTTTGGGGTAAGGACTCAGTTCTCAGGGGGATCCTCACCAGGATCATTTTGCCCAAAACTAAGGATGGAACTCCAGAACAGGGCAATCAAGTGTGTGCCTGATTGAATCAAGAATACCTGGAGACCAAAATAAAAAAAAAATGTGAGCCTAAGCTTGGGTCTAGAATCTGATCAATACATGTTTAGCTTAGACTGAGATCAAAAGCTTACATCCAAGCTTGAGGCAAATCTTTAAGATATCAACATCTCAAGGGTCAATTGAATCAGCAAGGAGAGGGGATTAACAGAGCTCTCTGCCCTCAGACTATCTGGGAAACTATTATATAATAAGCCAGAAAATAAGCTGAAAGTTACATCAAGGAAGGACTGAAGTTTAAGAGGGTACCCTAACTCCCCAGAAAACAGAGACTACTTATAATTAGATAGGTAAAATGAGGAAACAATAAAAAAATCACCTAACTCTAAAGACTTTTTATGGAGACAAAGACCAAGGTACAGACACAGAAGGGGCCAGTGAAAGCAAAAGAAACAAAACCAAAGTCCAAAAGAATAATATGGATTGGACACAGATTCTGGAAAAACTCAAAAAAGACTTCAAAAGCCAAGTAATAGTGGGAAAGGAAAAGTGGGGAAGAGAAATGAATGTGATGCAAGAAAAAATGAAAATGATGCATAAAAAAGTTGGCCAATTGAAAAAGAACCAAAAACTGACAAAGGAAAAGTAGGTCTTAGAAATCAGAATTGACCATTTAGAAACTAATTATTTCATGAGAAATCAAGAGACAATAAAGCAGAATCAAAGGAATGAAAAAATCAAAGGAAAACATGAAATATCTCATTTAAAAAATGAGTTACCTAGAAAATAGATCTAAGAGAGAAAATCTCAGAATTATTGGATTACCTGAAGCCATGATGAATAAAACTTTAGATATCATATTATAATAAATTATCAAAGAGAATTTCCCAGAGATTCCTGAACAAGAAAATAAAATTGAAATTGAAAGAATTCACAGATCACCTCCGGAAAGAAATCCTCAATTGACAACTTCCAGGAATGTAATAGCCAAATTCAAGAGTCACCAAGTCAAGGAAAAAGTACTTCAAACAGTCAGAAAGAAACCATTCAAATAATATGGAGCTACAATCAGGGTCACTAAAGACCTAGCATTTCCTACATTAAAGGATCAGAAGACATGGAATATAATCTTCAGAAAGGTGAAAGATTTGGATTTAAAACCCAGAGTCACCTATCCAGCAAACCTGAGTATATTCTTTCAAGGGGAAAAATGGTAATTCAATAAGATAGAAGATTTACAAGTATTCCTGAGGAATAAGCCGAACCTAAACACAAAATTTGAAGACCAAATACAAGACACAAGAACAGCCCAGAAAGGTAAACAAAAAAAGAGAAAATTTAAGAGACTCATTGGTGTAAAATGTCTATATGTCTACATGGAATGAGGATTTCTGTAATTCTCAAAAATTCTTCTCAGTAGTTTTGTAATAAATCTCTGACAAAGTTTTAATTTCCCAAATATATAAGAAATGAAGTTTTAAACCAAATCAAGTGATTCCTCAATCAACAAATGATCAAGGGACATAAATAGGCACTTTTCAGAAGAAGAAATCAAAACTAACAATAAGCACATGAAAAAAAGTGTTCTAAATCCTTCCTTATTAGTGATATGCAATTAAAAACAACTCTGAGGTACCATGTTACACATAGCAGACAGGCCAATATAACAGAAAAGGAAAGCAATAAATGTTGAAGGGGATGTGGCAAAATTGGGACATTAATACATGGTTGGTGGAGTTGTGAATTAAATCAGTCATTCTGGAGGGAAATTTGAAATTATGCCCAAAGGGCTTTAAAAGAATGTTTAACCTTTGGTCCAGCCAAACCACTGCTGGGTCTATACCCCCAAAGGGATAATAAGGAAAAATAATTGTACAAAAATATTCATAGCCATGTTATTTTGTGATAGAAAAAAATGGAAAATTAGGGGGTTTCCATACATTGGAGAATGGCTGAACAAATTGCACTATATGATGGTGATGGAATACTATTGTCCTAAAGGAATGATGGACTGGAAGATTTCTATGTGAACTGGAATGGCCTCCAGGAATTGATGCAGAGCAAAAAGGAGCAGAACCAAGAGAACATTGTACCCAGATACTGATATATTGTGAAACAATGGAATGTAATAGACTTTTCTACTAGCAGCAATGCAATGATCCAGGACAATCCAAGGAACTTATGAGAAAGAACTCTATCCCCATCCAGAGGAAAAAAAAACCATGGGAACAGAAATGTAGAAGAAAAATATATGATCAATTACATAGTTTGATGGTGATATGATTTGGGTTTTGACATTACAAAATCACTCTATTGAAAATATGAATAACATGGAAATAGGTTTTGAACAATGATACATTTATGGATATCCAGTGTAATTGCTTGTCAGTTGAGGGATGGGGGAGGGAAGAGGAGTAAGAAAAATAATGAATAATGGAACCAGGGAAAAATATTCTAAATAAAAAAATTAAAAGCAAGAAATATTTTTCAACAGGTAAAAAAGGACTCCCTTTTGCAAGTAGGAAATTTTTTATTCTAGATATGTGTATCTCCAGTTCAAAATAGAAGTACTTAATGAATACTTTTGTAAAAATTTATTACTAAACAACTTCACCACTAAAGTCTTACATCCAGGAAGATGGAAATAATCCTAAATTCTCTAAGATTAGGCTAACAAAACATAAGCTTTCAAAATTCATACACCTGAATAAACTTTTAGTACAAGCCAAATGATGCTGATTTTACCCAAAACAGGTCATGAAATCATCCACAAAGTTGCAAGAGTTGTTGTGATATGAATCAATGGAGCAATATCCACATTTATGAAATCACAAACTGTTTTGTTATGTCAATGAAACAATGGATGGAAGAATGAATATATTCATAAAAAGGAGATATTTTCAGCCTCAATGTCTGTTTAGAAATCAGTGAATGATATGGTTAATGGTTAATATCAAGCTTCTATTATCTTGGCTAGAGATCTAAGTAAATTAGATCATAACTAGAGTGCTTTCAGAACTAGAGATGGCAATAAAAATAATGGCCCCATCATTGTTCTTCATTTAGTTCAATGGATCACTCAGAACCTTATCATTTACATAATTAATACATCTAATTTAATGCATATTCAGCTATTACCAGGTAAAAAACAGTTCTGAATTCTGCTAAAAGCAGTCCATAGACATATAAAAGGAAATGAAAATTACTGAAAAAGTTTCTTAAAAGGCAATGAGCAAGAAAATTACTTGGAGCCTCAAGGGGTTTTTATCAAATTCTTTGCTGTGACTAAAAAATTCCTCCTCCACTAAAGGATTTACAACTATATTTCTGGTCAGTCCACCTGTTGGGAAAGTTAACTCAGTCTTCAAGTCTGTTCCATAACTTCTTCATTTACAATAGTCCTATTTTAAAACTGTGGGTGTTTAGCTGAAGCCTTCAGAGTTTCACCAGTATCTTTGACCCACAACAAGAACACCAATGTATTGGTCAAAATGTAAGACAAATACTGACAACATGATTTTTATAGTGCTAAGGGATAAATTCTCAAGACTTTGAAAAAGCAAAGAAATCTTGATATGTGGGCATATGTATGTATGTAAATCAACATCCTTACTACCCAAAATGCAGTTAAGAAAATAGTTTATGATTCTCCTTTTTGAGAATTTCATATCATTCAATAATTTGTAAATTGGAGAATGCTCCTTTTTGCTATAGTTTATGTTGATTTCCTATCTGGTCTGAATATCAAAGATTTATCAGTAATTGTGAAATAATTTTTGTACATTTTATGTTTTTTTTTTATTTTCAGTTCTAGCTCCATTGATCTTATTGATACAATCTCTTTTTTTTTTACTATTATGGAATAAAAATTAGCCATGCTACTTCCTATTTGATTTAAAAAATTTCAACTAAAACTGAAATCAAATCATCATCATGAATAAAATTAATGCCAATAGAATAAGAAAATTTTCAAGGATGCCAAAAAGATGGAAGAAGTATTGGTGATCCTATGAAAAGACAAGTATAACGAACTGCTGGTATAATTGTGTATTCATTCTGAAAAGCAATTTTGAGTTATATTCAAGGAAGTAACTAAAAGTATGTATATGCTGATATTGTTAGGCATATCAATGATAAAAACATTCTTATTGACAAATCTATACACTTTCTTTACTATTTTCTTACCATGATGCTTACTCTATGGTCTTCAAACTTATATTCCTGCTAATACTAATTTGGACTATAAATTTTTTATATTCTTGCTTTTTTAAGTAAGTTATTGTCTTATTCTGCCAATATAGAGATATCTATGGTACTTTTCAGCCATTTCTTCACATGTTGCCATACTTGTTCTCTTTCTGTGCCCCTCATGATTTTATATGTGATTGCCTTTCAATAAGAATTTAAGCTTCTTAAAGACAGACATTGTCCTTTCTAAATTTCTTGTAATTATATCCCAATGATAATCTCATTTCTTGAAACAGTTTTTAATAAATGCATCTATATCGATCTATCTAACTACCTACCCTTACCTTCTGTTTGGAATCAATGCTGTATATTGGTTCCAAGGCAGAAGAGTGGGAAGGGCTGGGCAATGGGAATTGGGTGGCTTGTCCAAGGTCACATAGCTCAGAGGTGTCTGGGGCAAGATTTGAACCTAGGACCTCCCATTTCTGGGCCTGGCTCTTGATCCACCAAACCCAGCTGCACTCAGAAACTAGCTCTTTCTGAGCATTGGTTATTAGGGGAATTAATGTTATAGTAAGGATATTAGAGAGATGAACAGGCATAAAACAGGAAAGATGAGATGGATTTGAGACATAATAGATCTGAAGTGTTAGCATGCCAGCAGACAGAGATATGTAGGGGTATGGATTATATTATATACTTTTCTCTTTTTGTACCTTGTTTCATAATACTGTTAATACTGAGTGATAAGTTTTGAGAATTCATCTTATCAACAACATCATAGTTCCACAATTTCAGGTAATGTTAATTTAATGAATAAATGAATAATTTCCAGGGGAAAAAAATGATTGTAGCCTTCTGGCAAGAAAAGTGGGAAATAGAATATAACTGTTTAAAGGACAAGAACTCCAAATTGGAGAAACAACTGGAAGCCATGAAAAGCATGATAGGCCAAACCAAAAAGGAAAGCCAGTACTTAAAGACCAGAATTAGACAACTGGAAGCCAATGTTCTTGCAAAACAGCAAGAATTAGTAAAGCAAAGTCAAAAGACTGACAAAATAGAAGAAAACATAAAATATCTCACTGACAAAATTATGGATCAGGAAAACCAATCACAGAGAGACAATTTGAGAATAATTGGTATACCTGAAAACCCAGCAATAAAGAGAAATCTTGACATCATACTACAAGAAATTATAAAAAAAAAAAACCTGCCCTGATGTTCTTGAACAAGGGGGAAAAATAGAAATTGAAAGAGTTCATAGAATACCCTCTACACTAAATATATATATATATATATATATATATATATATATATACATATATATATATATATATATATCTTGACTGCAGTCATTTGCATTTTTCTTCCTCCATTAGAATTTGAGCTTCTTGAGGTTAAAGACAGTGTTTTTGCCTTTCTTTATTTTCCCATAGTTTAGCACAATCACTGGCACATGGTAAACATAATAAAAACCTGTTGACAGACTTTATCTTCTATTTTTTTATTTATTTATCTATTATTTATCTTCTATTATCTTCTAGCACAAAGAGTAAAATCCACAGACAACAACAACTACTATAGAACTTGTGTTCTAAGGAATCTTCCTTAAAAACAAGATGCATAGAAATCATATTTGGTGTGAAAAAACTGGAAAAATCAAGCTTTTGAGATTTGTGTTCTTTTATTCTTATTTTTTTCTCTGTAGACCATGAAGAGGTAGGCTAATGACTATTTATTAGGTCCTTGTATGTGAACACACATAATTCTAAGATAATTATGAGGTAAAATTCTGGGTCCCACTTTTGAACCTAAGTCCTGAGGTCACAAAAGAGAATTTCTATACCTTTTGTGGAAGGTTGGTCTAAGGTGCAACAGAGAGCCAGATAATTGTTTTTTACCCCTACAGTCCAATGAGACCATAAAGCTTTCATAATGGGAAGTTGATCAAGAAAAGTCCTCATGGACAGTTTGATAATCATATTTTAGTTCTCTTCCTAGAGATTGTGAGAATATCAATAAATACTTTGGTGAGAAGACACAGATGTCTTCTGATTGATTCTCTGTGTTTTAAGTGACTATCTATATTTCTGAGACTCATGTTGAACTCTGGTCCAGACAAATGAAAGAGCCATTTTTGTTTTGGTTATTTTCCTACTTTTCCTTGTCTTTGTTCAAAGGATAGACTGTAATTTAGCAAGATACTGTATTCCGAGTGGTAGGAAAATATGAATATGTTTATGTTCTTCTATTAAGTACTAATGGTAGTATTTTAATAAAAGCACTTGACCATACTTTTTTTTTGATAGATCATAATTGAGAGACATAAAATTGGGCTTTTCTAGCTGATAAAATGACAGAAGCCAAGGAAATAATAAAGATTCTGCAGAAGCACAGGGCCCATTTGCTTGCCTTCATAACCTGAAGAGGTAGCTTATAGTCAAGTATCCTAAAGTCCCAAATTGCAGCATAGGTAAAAGGAATGTTAACTTCCTAGGGAGTGTGATCTTAAAATCAGAGAAGAGAGATTCCTTGAGTGAGGCAAGTTTTGAGGTTTGTCTCACAAGAAATTCATTATTTATAATTTTCAAATTTGAGTTCCCAATTATTACATTTCAGTGATCAGACTTTCAGGGGAAGATTGGATTTTCTTGGGCAGTGCCACTTCCAATACCTGGAAATCCAAGTTGTAGCAAAGACATGGGAGAGACAAGATATCTATACAGTGCTATTCCCTGTTTCCTAATTTCAGATCTGAGAGAAAAGTAGATGGCTTATCCAGAAACTCCAGTGTTATTTGACTTTTTTAGGAGGGTTTAAATTTCATAAAACCCCACATTTTGTGGGAGATAGTTATGTGGGATGTTATATAAGGATTAGGAGTTTACTCTAATACCAGTGATTGCCCTAATGGCAACTCCAACTTCAGTTTCTTCTGCAAATGGCTGTCAATGCTTTATTATCTATTTAGGAGCTCTTGCAAATTCTTTTAAGTGAATTTTGAAGCTGATAATTGACTCCTATGAGTTTTTTTTACATCTTTTCTATTTCCTGTGCATTAAAATAAAGGGTATCTTTTTTATAGAAATGTTACCTTAAACACTAAGTATAATTTTGGGGACTCCTTAGATGGAAAATGAGGGTTGATGGCAGTAAGGCAAGGGCTGATGAAATGTCTTCCCTCACTACCCCTCTCCATGAGTCCTGATTACTTAAGGGAGACACAATGGAGATCTCTTCTCAGTTAAGGATTTCCCCTTAATGGCCATGTAGGCCCTCAAAGAGGGTGGGGGAGTCTTCTCTACAAGGAGAGGCATGTGGAACCCCAATCCAGATATGTGCTACTTTGGGGCACTCACAAATCTTCCCTTTGTGTCTTCTTGAAAGCTGGCAGCAAGATGGAATGTGTCAATGAGTTTATTCCCTTGATGTAAATAAATAAGATAGATTGCTAGATGACTGCTCAATGTTATTTAATTGTGAACTGGGGTAAAGAAGAAGTAGATAGAGGTCAGGGGGTTGTAGATCACCCTAATTTCTGAAATCCCTTTTCAAAGTTCCATCCTCTTTGTGGGCGGAATTTTCCACTTCTTGAAGTTCACCTTCCCTTCTCCAAATCTCTCCTAAATCTATATTTATAAACAATCTAATTATAGAAATAAAAAAAGGTCTTCTTGTAAGGCGGGGGAGAGGTAGAAGAGGGGAGAGATAGAAAGGGGGAGAGGGCACTGCTCAGTGATTTGTGTCCAGTATTTCAATAGTTCATGAAATGAAAGTCTTCAGAGTAATTCAGTTTTATAACAGGAACCAGTGATTTTAAGATTTCTGTCTGATGGAAATCTCCAAGGGTGTCTTGAAATTGTTCAGAGAAATAGCTCCTCCTTCCACTCCTTTCTGTGTCTCCCAACTCAAGACTTCTTGTCAGGAGAATTTCCAAGAAGTCCTTGTCCAGTTTCCAACTCTCGTTCCTGCCTCATGCACCTCTAGATCTCTCAACATTCCATTCACCCCCAGTGGTTCTCTTTCCTACTCCCCATCATTATATTTGTTAGTTTTTTTTTTTTACATCTTCTCTATTTCCTGTGCATTAAAATAAAAGCTATCTTTTTAAAAGAAATATGTTATCTTAAAAAACTAATATAGACACAGTATTCCCCTGCAGGTTTCCTGAGGGGAACGGGACAGGATCTCCATATGGACCGTAGTCCATGCCAGCTTCATAAATGTGGCATTAAGGTTTACAAATAAGGAAACGGAGTTCCAGAGAAGTTTCTGCCCTATGAAGATAGCCAGAGATCAAGTTCAATTCCACAGGAACTTCACAAGTTCATCTTCAGGAAAACAATCACCACCACCTCTACCACCACCATGACCATTTCATCAAGGTATCTTAGTTTCATTTCATATTAAGTCCTTGTCTCAGGTGTCAGTAGCTCTACAGATGTCTGTTAAAGCTCAGACAGGACTGGTGGTGAACAATGGAGAGACTTAGAACTTTTTAATAATCAAAACTTATCTTATTTAAGAAGGTCATGTGAAAATCTTGTAGAGGTCATGAGAACTTTCTCAAAAAAGACCTAATAGTTGGAGAAGATTTGAGCAACTGAGGCAGTAAATAAGAGAAAACCCATCAGTGTATCTAGATAGGGTAGTCAAGGCTGCTGAGAACATTCTCAGATTTCAAAACCTGAACTAAGACAATTTCCAGCACAGCAGGAGACAATTCATTTAATGAAGCAGCCTGCCCATAAAAACATATTTTAGGTTGCATTGCCTAGGATGGGAGTCACTCAGTCTAGAGGATTTAAGAAAAACATCAACTTTTATTTACTCAGGTGATAAGGAGAATGCAAAGGAAAAAGATGAGATAAAGATCTCAAACAGCAGTTTAAAGAGGCAAATAACACCATCAAGCAAAAGGAGATAGAAGAAATTAAAAAAACTTGGGCACTTTACAATCTTACAAACGCAGAAGAGATTTCCAACAGAATAGGCAAATAACCAATTTCTAGAGATGCTTTTTGTGTGGCAAAATTGGGCACATAGTTAGGAATTATAACATGAAGGCACAAATAGACTTAGAAAAATGTGTGATCAAGCAAGAATGACCAAAAGCAGAGTAAAACCTGAAATTTAATGAAGATGGATCCAAGTGAGGCAGATGGAACATTCAACCAGTGAGGCAAGGGAGAATTTGAGAATTCTATTTGAAGATTCAAAGGAGGAGAAAACTGTTGGCCAGAGCTGTGTCTGGTCACTCACTCACTCACTCACTGACTATCTCACCAGAGACTCTGACAAGATCTAAGGAGGAGAGTTGCTTTCCAATATCCTTTCTACCTGGCTGAGCAGAAGAAGTTCTTGCCCACTGAAGACCTCTGCTGATTTAAATTCACTTTCTCCTTGGGGAAAGTCAAACCATTTCTCTGAAGAGACTTTGTGATAAAAACCTTCAACAATTGATAGGGAAAAGACATTAAGGACCTCCCATCTCTTCCCTCTACCCCTCTCTCTCCCTATCTTTATTTCCCAAGAAATAAATTAGCCACTTAGTATACATAAGATTGTCTCTAAATTTTGTAATAGAAGGGAAGATTTCAAAGTTAAAGAAGAAAGTTGAGAGGGGTTGACTCACTTTTGGTCAAGTTCAGACTCCATTAAGATTGACCAGCTTAGTGGAGGAAGGAGGAAGTGGCTACACATTAATCGCCCCCTCCAGCAGTTGCTTTCCTGTTCCTAGCATTTTAAGCCCCTCTGTCTATCCCACTATTACAATTTGGCACCCCAAGAAAAACCTGAATCCACCGCAGGCTATTGAAAAGATAAAATAGAAGTGTGTTTGTAAAGGAAAGAAGAGACAATATGATGCTATACGTTATCTTATGTGCATCAGTGCTGATGGCTATTATAATATATTGGGCGTATTGTATTATATACAATACAGTGATGGGGGTTATGATGGACACTGTAAACTTTATAGCAAACTCAAAATCTTTCATTACAATGTTATCATTTTCTAATACTGTGATGTGGCAAGTGGTAAGACAGATTTACATTATTCTCATGGATACAATTCAGACTCTCTCCTATCTGAGAAATGTTTTGAGACTTATTACACCCAAGAAAGCTGCCTAAATATTGGTACTTGCTAACAACCTAGAAATAATGGTTTAAAGAATGTGCTGTGAATATCTAGCAAGCAGGAAAAAGTAAATGAAAAGGAAGGGATTGAAACAAATACAGAGATGGTTGGGGGCACAGTGACTTCAGGAAAAGATACAAAGTTAATGACACTTAAGCACATGATACAAGGGCAAAAGACAACATTTCTAATAAGGAAAAGGAAAATCACAGTCATAATACAACATCTCATGAGGTCACAGGGGCTCAGAAAATCTTACCACTAAGGGACATAGCTAAAATAACCAATGGGTTGGCGTACTACACTCAAAGGTACACAAGTCATTTTCAACCTAAGATTTGGACTCTCTGAAACATTGGTTTCCAAAATTCCTGTACGAACCTTACAAATGTCTAAAAGAGCTGAAATGGGATTTCAAAATCCTGGAGCCTGACTTTGATGATAAAGATTTCATATCAGAAGTATTCAGCCTCCATGAACACCAGGCAAATTGTAGAAAAAAAAAAAAACTAGACAGGATGCTAATTTGACTTACTGGCCAAAGGCAAATGAAAGAGAGGAATTTGACTTTGCTAGCCCATCAAGTTTTGCTTATCTGAGAAAATGCATAGAAGAACTGCAAACTGAATCCACCCCAGGCTATTGAAAAGATTATATAGAGGTGTGTTTGGAAAGGAAACAAGAGACAGCATGATGCTACAAGTTATCTTCTGGGCATCAGTGCTGATGGCTATTATAATATATTGGGCATATTGTATTATATACGGTACAGTGACAGGGATTATGATGGACACTGTAAACTTCATAGCAAACTCAACATCTTTCATTACAATGATACCATTTTCTAATACCGTGATGAGGCAAGTGGTATTTACATTATTTTCTTGGCCAGGATTCAGGCCCTCTCCTATCTAGGAAATATTTTAAGACTGATTACACCCCAGAAAGCTGCCCAAATACTAATACTTGATGACAAATTAGAACAAATGTTTCAAAGAATGTGCTATGAATATCTAGCAAGCAGAGAAAAATGTAATGAAAAGGAAGGGATTTTATCTCCAGGCTTGATATTTTGTAGTGAGAAATCCAGTGGTACCCTTTGTATAACAATCCTAGCTTTCTTAATTCTTCCAACCTATTTTGCATTTCTACTAAATATATATGGAGTTGGCATTCTCCTTTTAGCATGGAAACCCAAGATGGTTTTGCTGTTCTACCATACCACAAAGGTTGACTATATAGCATTTTGAATGGGGAGATGTGCAAGTCTCCTCTGGATCTAATTCTCAGTTGAAATAAAACTAAAGGAAGAAAAAAAAAACTAATCTAAGTCCTGGAGACCTTTCTTATTGCTATCTATGGAATTTACAAATTCAGAATTTCCCAGAGTAAATTGCGGGAGGAAGGAGAAAGTGTCAGAAAGAGACAGAGATAGACAGACAGATACACACACTTGGAGAGAGAGACAGATAGAGAAAGAATGATCTTGAAAGTCTTAATATAATAGGTTGACTTAAGTAGTAGGTTATATATACTTTGGAAAATTTTCCCACCCTTCCACTTAAGCCAGAAAAGTGTTTGCATCCCAAACTACTGTTGCTATGGTGCATCCATTTTAAGAATTGAAAAATGATTTGGCAGGGACACACTCAGTCTGAAATCATGTTAGCTTCATGGGGAAGGTATTAATATTTTTAAAAAGTAGATCCACTAATTTTTTTTATCCCTTTCCTAGAACATGATGCAGGAATATCACAAGGCTTACTATTTTTAAGTTTCTTGCTTCCCTAAACCTATTTGCTAGTATCCTAGGAAAATTCCCTGCCAAAATCAAGCTGCTCAGGAATGGAATATACTACCTAAAAAGACAGTGATATTTCTATTACTGTTGCATTTCCCTTACATTGTTCTATGATTAATCTGTCCTTTCTTAATCAATTTCATATAACTAGTCTTCAAGCAGAGGCAAGATGACGAATTCTTATGAAATCATAGGATATATTTCCACTGTATTCAAATTAAAATAGATTAAATCTTTGGCTCCTTCTGCCTCTGATCTTTTAGATTTTCAGACACTACTGAGCTGCATGGCTTTAAGATCAAAATGCAAGCAACATTATTTTATCTCCCTCCATATCCTCAACTATGCATCACCTACCTGGCTTATACCATAGTAGTGAGGAGACCCTTTTGAGAGGTTATGTGATCAATGCACATTCTAAATAAATGGACCTAATTCTCAATAGAAGATAGAACATAAATAGATTCAACAGCTGATGGTCTGACATAGGAAAATGAGTTAAACGCATTGCTGATCCTATAATGAAGACTCAAGACCATTCAATAAATATTTAGATATCTATGACATTTAGATGCTTTGAATTGTGGAAGATGTAAAGCTAGCTAAATAAGCTGTCCTAATGGAGCATAAAACATAGAAGTGATGAATAAAACATATATAAAGGTAAATACTGTATTTTTAAATACAGACGTATCTCTATGATTTCATTAGTCTAAGGAAATCCCTAGTGAGGAAACTTTCTCTACCAGTATAGATCTGCATGTTCTCTCCAAATCAGAGTTTAAGAGAATAGCATTGTGAAGTAAAATTACTTAGAGTCAAATGGCCAGTATGTGTTAGATGTGGCACTTGAAATCAGGTTTCTTTGGTTCTAAATCTTGCTTACTTTGACATTGATGCTTCTAAAATAAATGCAAAAAAAAACATTTTAAAGGGTTGAATGATAATAGAGGGCAATGGTTGTTGGGGATTTTATAAATTTAGAATTTTTTTCCTATAGTTATATGATTCCTGGTTCCCCTCCTCTTCTTCCCCACTCCCAGAATTGACAAGTAGTTCCACTGGGATATACATGTATCATTATTCAAAATCTATTTCCCTATTATTCATATTTGTAGTAGAGTGATCTTTTTACATCAAAACCATATCACACTATGTGATCAATCATATGTTTTACTTCTGTGTTTCTGTTCCCACAATTCTTTCCAGAATGTAGATAGCACTCTTTCCTATAAGTTTCTCTCAATTGTCCTGGCATTGATTTTATCACACAGACAACAGGGATCCATTAGAAGGCAGTGTGCTTGAGAATGACATGATTGAATCTATGCATTGTTTCTTACTTCATCTATGATATCTCCAACACCTAGCATAGTACATTTTAAAAAATAAGCACTTGTTAGATCCTTAAAGGGGAAGAAGAGGAGCCCCAAAGACCAAGGGCTGAGGGTCCCTTAGGTAGGAGCGAGAAATAAAAGTCCAGAGAAATAATAATCTTTTAGGGTCAGAAGGATTGCAGAGCTGATTACTATTGCAGCCAAATTTTTGAATAGGGGAAGGGTTTATAAAGGAAAAAAAATCCACAGGAATGAAGGAGCACAAGAGAGCGTGAGTACATGTGAAGTTCAGCAAGTTCATGGTTAAATGGATATCAAAACATATTCTGTCTCAAGATATTTTTTCCAGCCATCTCTGCCACTTCCAAAGATTTTTAGTCTACTGGAATAGGGGAGATATTCACATTCCAATCTTTGTCCTTAGACCTAGAATATTATTTCTAAAGTTTGGATCTTTGCCTAATTTCTTAGGCCACAAACTTGTTTAGTCTTTGTCAAGCATTTAATAAATATTTGTCAAAATGTCGAATATAAGATCCTTTACCATGGCAATCCTTTTATTTTCAGTTTTCAGTAGTATATCTGAAATGTGAAAATTCAGGTAATGTTTGTACTGCTATACAACCAAGATAAAGACCCCACAAAGTGTATCCAGATGTGTTCATCCAAAGAGACTACTCTGTAACTTCAACTGCTCATTAAGATTGTTAAAGGGATTTCCTTAATCTCTCCTGTTCTCTCTTTAAGAGGCTAAAGAGCAGGATTTCTAAGTAGATCAAAACTGACAGGAGTCAGTGAGCCAGAGCTGAAGATTTCATTACCAGGGAGACCAGGACTGAGGAGAGGAAGGAGTGGTCCCTTTCACAGGAAGTTAGGAGGGGACAGTTGGTCAGTGAGAAGATAAGGAAGCAGCCACTAACAGTTGGGGGACTTTTGCCTCTGTGATCTTGAGAAAGCAGTCTCTGAAGCAAGGGGCTACTGGCAGTTGGCTGCTGACAACTGGGCTACTATAGAAAACTGATTGAAGGAGTGAATGAGTGGTAGCTGTCTATTATTTTATGGAGTTAAGTAATTAGTGAATAATTTATAGATAAAGTAGAGTAGGTCTGGTGTGCCAGGCATAAGAACCTGTTCTGAGAAAACAATTAAAGATAGTTTTAAGAAATTTTAGGTAGTGTTAGAAACTTTAGGTATATTTATAGGATATAAGATTCATAATCTCGCTTTCCTCTCTTCTATATTTCTATCTAGGCATTGCTGCTAGTAGAAAAATCTATTGCATTTGATTGTTCCATAATGTATCACTCTGTGTAAAATGTTCTCCTGGTTCTCCTCCTTTTGCTCTGCATGAATTCCTGGAGGTCTTTCTAGTTCACATGGAATTCCTACAGTTCATTATTCCTTTCAGCACAATAATATTCCATCATCATCAGACATCAAAATTTGTTCTGCCATTCCCCAAGGAATTTATATTCCTCATTTTCCAATGTTTTTGCCACCACAAAGAATGCAGCTATGAAAATTTTGTACAAGTCTTTTTTCCTTATTATCTCTTTGGGGTACAAACCCAGCAGTGGCTAGACCAAAGGGCAAGCATTCTATTAAAGCCCTTGGCACATAATTCAAAATTGCCCTCCAGAATGGTTGGAACAATTCACAACTACATCAGCAATGTCTTAGTGTCCCAATTTTGCCACATCCCCTCCAACATTAATCACTTTCCTTTGCTGCCAAGATCAGAGTGAGATCAAAAGCATTCTTTCTGGGTCTGCACAATTCTCACCCCAGTGCCCCAGATATTTATTGCCTACCTTTTTGATTTTTCTCTTCTTGAAAGTTGTTTGTTGGTTATTTTACTCTGTATTCATTTTGTGGCAATATTTTAATCATGATTGGAGAGGATTCTCATGGTGGCACAGAGCTGCTGAGGATGACTCTACCATCTTGGCTCCATCCCCAGAATTAATTTAGCAATGATTGTTGATTTGATCTTGGTATAGGAAGACAAAGAGGGTTCTTATAGAATGGTGTTTATAAAACTATATCTCTCAATAAACCATTTGTATGATGTAATATTTTTACACTAAAGAAATTCTAACATATCTGTATATATAAATATACATTATACATTAACATTATTTATACATAGTGTATTCATATAAATCTAGTTCTCAATTTTATAGGCAAGAAGCTTACATATTCACTAATAATATAAGCTCCCTTTGGAAAAAAAATCTGTTTAATTTTGCCTTTGTTATTATTATATCTATTATATTACATATGTCAATATATATAGTAGTCACTTAAAATGTTTGTAGAACTAAATTTAGGTAGATGACAGTATATTTACTGTTGCTATTAGGCCATTCACTTATAAGATATATACTTATAGTAGTGTATAGTAATGACTATATTTATTTCTGTTGAGGCAATGCATTGAAAGGATGACAAACTATATATAGCTTCATATATGTTTGTGCAAGAAGCTTGGTATTGTTGTTCAGATATAAGGCTTCACTGTGAGTAATAAAAGTTGTCCTGTGTACAAATATTAATAGGATTGATTTAAGTAACACTAAAAGAACAACTGTCCATGTGGATTACCAATGACTTATCAGTGGCCTTCACAAGCTAAGGAATAGACCTGAAACTGACATGGACTGTCTTAACAGGGTCCCCTGTACTGGAGTTTTCTGAAAGGAGGTTACATAGTTCCTTGTTGGGTATATTATAGTAGTAAGAAAAGATAAGATTAGATGACAATTGAGGTACTTTGCAATTTTAAATTCCATACAAAAAGAAAGAAACACAAGCATGTACATATCCTTTAGAATTTTCAGTGAATCAATCTTTCCTTTAATCAATTAATTCAATACATATGAATGTTCAAGCAACATATAAATCTGCATTCATGCTTTGAAAAAAAAAAGGTCAAAACTCTTTACTATACTGATTTTACTTCAGGGATCTATGGAACAAAAGTTTGGTCAAGTGAGAAAAATGTTGACTCAGAAGTTGCAAAATTTTCTAGAAAAACAAAGTTAAAAAAAATCAATTAGATTCAACAAATATTTATTGAGAGGTTTCTATGCACTATTCTCCAGTTTATAGTGATAAAGGTGGGGAGGTAGTCATTGATATTGGCTACCATTGTGGACCTAGTGATTAGTTCATATTTTAGTTTAGATGAATAATAAAAAGTAATAGTGAAGATAATGATAATAGTATTTAATAATAATTTTTTTTATTATTATGCCAAATATTTACATAAACTTTTAAATGTGATAGTGATGTGCATATACAAAATTCATCTATCTAATAAATTATCAGGTTCATTATTGGGTCAAGGGTAAAAAATGGATTTGGTATATATGACCTTTGGACTTATATTTGAAATTACTGCCTATGACAAAACAATAGAATTATGAAAACTTCATTGCAGCAAAGAGAAAACTGAACTGGCAGATTTGTAGTTTTGCCTTATTAGGCACATCAATGTGTTATCATGTTGTGTGATGACAGATTATTTCCAAACTGAAGTCTGAAATTCAATCTCGTTATTTACAATACCCAAACCAAACCTCAGTTCTTAAACTACATGTAGCTACATAAGGACAAAAATCATCTTATGCTGAAAAAATGACTATATTTTGAAATATTACTATTGAAAAGCACCCAAAGTTGTTAAGGCTGGCAATGAGATGGCACAGATGTGCCTAGTCTGAGCCCTTACCATATTTCATCAATCATATTATGGTCTACTCAGCAGGGCAGCAGACAGAAGAGTGGCATCCAGGATTGACTATTCCACAGTGTAAGAAAGGGAAATTATATTACTATGCCCATTAGTAAAAAGAAATAGGAAATACAATAGAATTTAAGAATCTGGTGACAGAATACAGTGAGGTCAGTAAAAAGACTACTATGGTAGACTTGGGCTATATTATCTGAGGGGGAGGGGAAGCCAATCATTCTAGAGGTTAAAAGCCATAAAATGGATATACAGCATTTCTGAAGTTAAACTTTACCTGACAGGCCATGGGATATTCCTAGATGTTTTTAGAATTGGGTAGGTTGGAGCAGACCAATCTTCATATGACTTTGCCACAAGCACAATGGACAGTACTAACAAATAAAATCAGAGTATGGAAAATCTCATAGACTTGAAAAATATCCATCAGTGACCCTTTGTTTACTTTGGTTAAATTCTGAGTCTATATTAAGAAGTTCTTTCCACTTAAGTCTCTTTGTCATAATAGTTACAATTGATTTTTCTTCTTTACCATCTCCTCTTTTCTTCTATTTTATTTAGTGAATAATTAAAAACTTTGATGAGTTAATTATATTTATTTATAGATTATATATGTTCTACTAATTAGATTAGTGTTAATTGTTATTTATTCTTATAATTTTTTAAAGTGAATATATAATATAATCTTAGTTTAATACTGCACTCTGTAATAGACAGATATTCCTGAGGGTGTATATTGATTGATACTGGATAACTATTGTATCAAGGTTGTGCCTACCCTCCTCCCTTTTCCTTTCACTTCAGAAGCCTTTCAGCTTCCCCTCTGCCTTTCCCTTCAACCTTCTTCTAAGTCACTGAGGGTGAACTATGATACTTTAGGGAAAATACTCTTTTCTCTTCTTCCTTAAGTAAGGGTTTATTGGGGGAATACAGGACAAGGATGGAGGATAAGGTAAGAGGGACGGGATTTTCTCTATTCTCCACAAGGAGCCTTGGTTTGGAGGATATTGGGGAAATGGCAATCAGTCACTAGCAGAGACAGTCAGGGAGATAAGAGGACAATTGTCTGTCTTCTTTCTTCTTCTGTCAATCATCCAGATAAGTCACAGAGATACAAATAGGTTCTTCTTTCCTTCACCTCAGCCAGCCAGCCCTGTCACCACCAGAAGCCAGAAGCCTGAAACTTAGTCCATCAAACCTTTTATCCCTATTTCAGAATTACTTGGCTCCAGTCATCTTTTCCTGGTAACATTCCAATCAAATCTTCATTTTGATTGACAGTTTTGTCTCCAGCATTTTGCCCTCTGCATGCATTGTAAATTCTCTTCAACAACTCACACACCCACACATACTCACCTAGGAACAAAATATTAAATGACATTTAGTTGTTTTTGTTTTTTTTTTCCTTTCTATAAATGAATTTAGGTCTTTATTTAATATATAAACATTCCTTACTTAATACACTGTATTGTACTTGAATATATAATCTAGTCTCCTAGATTTTAAAGTCTTTGAAAGCAAGATCTATATGTTATATTTATTTAAACATCCCAAAACTTTTAGCTTCACATATTTCGTATAGTAAAACACTTAATCTAGAGTTTCTAACTTTTTATTTGAAGGTCATGGACATCCTTGGCAATAGAATGAATCCTATTGACAGTTTCACAAGTTGTGTGTTTTTTAATGCATAAAATAAAACACATAGTATTCCAAAGAAAAATATTGTATTAAATTCAATTATAAAATGTTATAATTGACCTTCAGGTGAGGAAACTCTATGACTAAATATGCTCTTAAATGAAAGATATCAATATTAAAATGGGGAAAGAATTTTTTTTTAATTTAGATTATTTTTTCATGGTTACATGATTCATGATTTTTACCACCTCTCTTCCCTCCCCCCTCCTGACACTGACAGGCAATTCCATTGATTTATCCATGTATCACTGATGAAAACCTTTATACATATTATTTCTATTTGCAATAGAGTGATCCTTTAACACCAGTACCCCAATCATATCCCTATTGAACTATGTGATTGATCACATGTTATTCTTCTGCATTTCTACTCCAAAAATTCTTTCTCTGGATGAAGATAGCATTCTTTTTCATTAGTTCCTCTAGATTGCTCTGGGTCATTTCTTTGTTGCTAGTAGAAAAGTCTCTTACAATTGATTGTGCCACAATGTATCAGTCTCTATGCACAATGTTTTCCTGGTTCAGTTCCTTTTGCTCTGAATCAATTCCCAGAGGTCATTCCAGTTCACATATAAATGCTTCAGTTCATTATTCCTTTGAGCACAATAGTATTCCATCACCAACACATACCACAATGTGTTTAGCCATACTCCAATCAATGAGCTCCCCCTTCATTTTCCAGTCTTTTGGTCACCACAAAGAGCATAGCTACAAATATTTTTGTGCAAATATTTTTCCTTAATATTTCTTTGTGTTAAAAACACAGCAGTGTTATGGCTGGATCAAAGGGCAAGCATTCTTTTTTTTTAATATATTTTATTTGATCATTTCCAAGCATTATTCGTTAAAGACATAGATCATTTTCTTTTCCTCCCCCCCACACCCCATAGCCAACACGTAAGTCCACTGGGCATTAGATGTTTTCTTGATATGAACCTATTGCTTTGTTGATAGTATTTGCATTAGAGTGTTCATTTAGAGTCTATCCTCTGTCATGTCCCCTCAACCTCTGTATTCAGGCAGTTGCTTTTTCTCGGTGTTTCCACTCCCATAGTTTATCCTTTGCTTATGAATGGTGTTTTTTCTCCTGGATCCCTGCAAGTTGTTCAGGGACATTACACCACTACTAATGGAGAAGTCCATTACGTTCGATTATACCACAGTGTATTAGTCTCTGTGTACAATGTTCTCCTGGTTCTGCTCCTCTCGCTCTGCATCACTTCCTGGAGGTTTTTCGAGTCTCCATGGAACTTCTCCACTTTATTATTCCTTTTAGCACAATAGTACTCCATCACCAACATATACCACAGTTTGTTCAGCCATTCCCCAATTGATGAGCATCCCCTCGTTTTCCAGTTTTGGGCCACCACAAAGAGCACAGCTATGAATATTTTTGTACAAGTTTTTGTGTCCATTATCTCTTTGGGGTACAGACCCAGCAGTGCTATGGCTGGGTCAAAGGGTAGATATTCTTTTGTCGCCCTTTGGGCATAGTTCCAAATTGCCCTCCAGAATGGTTGGATCAGTTCACAACTCCAGCAGCAATGAATTAATGTCCCCACTTTGGCACATCCCCTCCAGCATTCATTACTTTCCTTTGCTGTTATGTTAGCCAAACTGCTGGGTGTGAGGTGATACCTCAGAGTTGTTTTGATTTGCATCTCTCTGATTATAAGAGATGTAGAACACTTCTTCATGTGCTTGTTAATAGTTTTGATTTCTTTATCTGAGAACTGCCTATCTATTTCCTTTGCCCATTTATCAATTGGAGAATGGCTTGATTTTTTGTACAATTGATTTAGCTCATTATAAATATGAGTAATTAAACCTTTGTCAGAGGTTTCTATGAAGATTTTTTCCCAATTTGTTGTTTCCCTTCTGATTTTACTTATATTGGTTTTGTTTGTACAAAAGCTTTTTAGTTTGATGTAGTCAAAATTATTTATTTTACATTTTGTGATTCTTTCTATATCTTGCTTGGTTTTAAAGCCTTTCCCCTCCCAAAGGTCTGACATGTATACTACTCTGTGTTTACCAAATTTACTTATGGTTTCCTTCTTTATGTTTAAGTCACTCACCCATTTTGAATTTATCTTGGTGTAGGATGTGAGGTGTTGATCTATTCCTAGTCTCTCCCACACTGTCTTCCAATTTTCCCAGCAGTTTTTATCGAATAGTGGATTTTTGTCCCAAAAGCTGGGATCTTTGGGTTTATCGTATACTGTCTTGCTGAGGTCGCTTTCCCCCAGTCTATTCCACTGATCTTCCTTTCTGTTTCTTAGCCAGTACCAAATTGTTTTGATGACTGCTGCTTTGTAATATAGTTTTAGGTCAGGGACTGCAAGGCCCCCATCATATGTGTTTTTTTTTTCATTATTTCCCTGGATATCCTTGATCTTTTGTTCTTCCAAATGAACTTTGTTATGTTTTTTTCTAAATCAGTGAAGAAGTATTTGGGTAGTTCCATGGGTATGGCACTAAATAGATAAATAAGTTTGGGTAGGATGGTCATTTTTATTATATTGGCTCGTCCTATCCAGGAGCAGTTAATGTTTTTCCATTTGTTCAAGTCTAGTTTTAGTTGTGTGGCGAGTGTTTTGTAGTTGTGTTCATATAGTTCCTGTGTTTGTCTTGGGAGGTAGATTCCTAGGTATTTTATTTTGTCTAAGGTGATTTTGAATGGGATTTCTCTTTCTAGTTCTTGCTGCTGAGCTGTGTTGGAGATATATAGAAAAGCTGATGATTTATGTGGGTTTATTTTGTATCCTGCAACTTTGCTAAAGTTGTTGATTATTTCAATTAGCTTTTTGGTTGAATCTCTAGGATTCTTTAAGTAGACCATTATGTCATCCGCAAAGAGTGAAAACTTGTTCTCCTCCTTGCCTATTTTGATGCCTTCAATTCCTTTATCTTCTCTAATTGCTGCTGCTAGTGTTTCTAGTACAATGTCAAATAGTAGAGGTGATAATGGGCATCCTTGTTTCACTCCTGATCTTATTGGGAATGCATCTAGTTTATCCCCATTGCAGATGATATTAGCTGTTGGTTTTAGATATATACTGTTTATTATTTTTAGGAATGACCCTTCTATTCCTATGCTTTCTAGTGTTTTTAATAGGAATGGGTGTTGTATTTTATCAAAGGCTTTTTCTGCATCTATTGAGATAATCATGTGGTTCTTGCTAGTTTGCTTGTTGATGTGGTCAATTATGTGGATGGTTTTCCTAATGTTGAACCAGCCCTGCATCCCTGGTATGAATCCTACTTGATCATGTTGAATGATCCTTCTGATCACTTGCTGGAGTCTTTTTGCTAGTTTCCTATTTAAGATTTTTGCATCTATATTCATTAGGGAGATTGGCCTATAGTTTTCTTTCTCTGTTTTTGACCTGCCGGTTTTGGAATCAGTACCATGTTTGTGTCATAAAAGGAGTTGGGTAGAACTCCCTCTTTGCTTATTATGTCAAATAGTTTGTATAGTATTGGGATTAACTGTTCTCTGAACGTTTGATAGAATTCACAGGTGAATCCATCAGGCCCTGGGGATTTTTTCTTAGGAAGTTCTTTGATGGCTTGATGGATTTCAATTTCTGATATGGGATTATTTAAGAATTCTATTTCCACTTCTGTTAGTCTAGGCAGTTTGTATTTTTGTATATATTCATCCATTTCTCCTAAATTGGTGTATTTATTGCCATATAATTGGGCAAAGTAATTTCTAATGATTGCCTTAATTTCCTCCTCATTGGAGTTGCTGTCCCCCTTTTCATCTTTAATGCTGTGAATTTGCTTTTCTTCCTTCCTTTTTTTAATTAGATTGACCAGTACTTTGTCTATTTTGTTTGTTTTTTCAAAGTACCAGCTTCTTGTCTTATTTATTAAATCAATAGTTCTATCACTTTCGATTTTATTAATTTCTCCCTTAATTTTTAGGATTTCTAATTTGGTTTTCTGCTGGGGGTTTTTAATTTGATCGCTTTCGAGTTTTTTCAATTGCATTTCCAATTGATTGATCTCTGCTCTCCCTTGTTTATTAATATAAGCATTCAGGGATATGAATTTGCCTCTGATTACCGCTTTGGCTGCATCCCAAAAGGTTTGAAAGGATGTTTCGCCATTGTCATTTTCCTCGATGAAATTATTAATTGTTTCTATGATTTCTTCTTTAACTAAAAGGTTTTGGAGTATCATATTGTTTAATTTCCAATTGGGTTTAGATTTGGTTTTCCATGTACCATTACTAATCATTATTTTTATTGCCTTGTGATCTGAGAAGGCTGCATTCATTATTTCTGCTTTTATGCATTTGTGTGCTATGTTTCTGTGACCTAATGTATGGTCAATTTTTGTGAATGTGCCATGTGGTGCTGAGAAGAAGGTGTATTCCTTTTTATCCCTATTTACTTTTCTCCATATGTCTATTAATTCTAATTTTTCTAAGATTTCATTCACTTCTTTTACCTCTTTCTTATTTATTTTTTGATTTGATTTATCTAAATTTGATAATGGTTAGTTTAAGTCTCCCACTAATATGGTTTTATTGTCTATTTCTTCCTTCAATTCTCCTAGTTTCTCCATTAGAAATTTGGGTGCTATATTATTTGGTGCATACATGTTGATTAATGATATTTCCTCATTGTCTAGAGTCCCTTTTAACAAAATATAATTATCTTCCCTATCCCTTTTGATCAGCTCTATTTTTGCATTGGCTTTATCAGATATCATGATTACCACTCCTGCCTTTTTTCTATCAGTTGAGGCCCATAAGGTCTTACTCCATCCTTTAATTCTGACCTTGTGGGTGTCAACCCGCCTCATGCGTGTTTCTTGAAGACAACATATGGTAGGGTTTTGGATTCTAATCCATTCTGCTATTCGTCTACGCTTTATGGGTGAGTTCATCCCATTCACGTTCAAAGTTATGATTGTCATTTGTGGACTCCCTGGCATTTTGATAGCCTTCCCTAATTCTAACCTTTTCTTCTTCGGCTCTACCTTTTAGTCCAGTGATTTACTTTGAATCAGTCCCCCTTGTCCCCTCCCTTGATGTTTCCCTTTTTAGTCCCTCCCTTTTTCTTCCCTCCCCCTCCCCCTTCTCTTTCCCTCCCTTTTTCTTCTTCCTCTCCCCCTCCCCCCCTTGGTTTTCCCTTCTCCTTACCCTTGTTGGGTAAGATAGAATTCAAGATCCCAATGGATCTGAATGTTTTTCCCTCTCAGATTTGATTTCCCTGAGATTGAGGTTTAAGTAACCCCCCCCTCTCTTCCTCTCCTTCTCATAGGAGTTTTCTTCCCTTCCCCTTCCCATGTGAATCTTTGTGTGAGAACCATTATTCTATTTGTTCTTTCTTTACCCCCTATTTATACATTACATTTTCCCCACATGTTAGTATACATAGATTGATATAAATGTAGTCCTTATAGAAGAGAGTTTGAGTAAAAGAAGAAGATAACATTTTTCCCTTTTCCTTAATATTTACCTTTTCAGGTATTCCTTGCTCTTTGATTTTCGGTATCAAACTTTCCACAGAGCTCTGGTCTTTTCTTTGCAAAAAGTTGGAAGTCTTCCATTTTGTTGAATGCCCATACTTTCCCTTGGAAGTATATAGTCAGTTTTGCTGGGTAAGTGATTCTTGGTTGGAGACCCAGCTCTCTTGCCTTTCTGAAGATCATGTTCCATGCCTTACGATCATTCAGAGTAGAAATTGCAAGGTCTTGTGTGACCCTGATTGGCATTCCTTTATATCTTAATTGTCTTTTTCTGGCTTCCTGTAGGATTTTTTCTTTTGTTTTATAGCTTTGGAATTTGGCAATTACATTCCTGGGAGTTGTCTTTTGGGGGTTTAGTGTAGAAGGTGTTCTGTGAGCTCTGTCAGTGGCTGTATTACCCCCTTGTTCTAGAATCTCTGGGCAATTTTCTTTGATTATATCTTGTATCAGCATGTCCAGTTTGGTGTTTATTTCTGGCTTTTCTGGGAGTCCAATTATTCTTTAATTCTCTCTTCTCCCTCTATTTTCCAGATCTATCACCTTGTCGGTGAGATATTTTATGTTCTCTTCTAATTTCTTGGTGTTTTGGCTTTGCTTTATTAGTTCTTGCTTTAAAGCCTGGTTTTCTTTTACAGTTTGGTCAAACTGGTTTTGTAGATGCATGAATTTCTTTTGCATTATTTCCCACTTTTCCTCCCAGAGGGCTTCCATCTTTTTGGTCATTTCTGATTCAAATTCTTCATGGGTTTGTGGAGAGTTTCTATTTCCTTTGGAAGATTTTGGAGCATTTTCTTGTATATCTTCTTCTATCTGCTCTGTATTTTGTATTTTGGCTCCATAGAATGTGTCCAAAGTCGCCCCTTTCTTCTTATTTTTCTTGGTATTTTGGGGCTTCTGTGCTTCTGTGGAGTTTGCCACCTCTGAATGTGGAGGATTAGCTTTTCTTATCTCTGTCTGGTGTTCAGAGGCTTTAGTCCTGGGCAGATGTTGGTTCTATGAGCTTTCCCTGGGTTAAACTGAATATGCCTCACTGGAACTGGAATGGAAGGGTCAGACCAGGAGGCCACACTCTCCCCCCAGCTCGCTTTCCGAAAGTTGCCTTCAAAATCGCTGGCCGTGAGGCTGTTTCGTTGGCCTGCGGGGGGATGGGCTGCAGCTTCCCCAAGCTCCGAGGGCAAGGACTTTCACTGAGACTTGGATAGCAGGATCCAGCCCATGAGGCTGTCTTGGCCGCCCTGAGGGTTGCTGTTGTTTGGACCAGCTCTCTGCAGCTGGAGCCCCAGGCAGTAACTTTCACTGGGAATTTGGTAGAAGGCCCTGAGGGTTGTTGTTCTGAGGACCCTGCTCTCTGAGCCCGGCCGGGCTGCAGCTTCCGGGAGCCTTGGACTCTGCGCTCCTACCCCTTACGTCCGAGTGATCTTGGGTTCTGGCTTTTGAGGGGAGCCATACCTTTTGAACCGGGTCCAGGTCCAGGAGGAGGGTTCCCAGGGTCTGTGCTGTTGATCGTTTTGAATTTCGGCGCCTTAGGAGCTTATAGTTTGAGATCGGTTGGGAAGGGTTTTCCGGAGATCTGAACTTTAGCTTTCTCTAAGCCGCCATCTTAACCGGAAGTCGGCAAGCATTCTACTAAAGCCCTTTGCACATAATTCCAAATTGTCCTCCAAAATCATTGGACAGATTCACAACTCCATCAACAGGGAATTAGTTTCCCAATTTAACCACATCCCCTCCAACATTAATCACTTTACTTTGGTGCCATATTGGACAATCTGCTAGTTGTGAGTTTAGTACCTCAATGTTATTTTAATTTGCATTTTTCTAAAAAAGAGAGATTTAGAACACTTTCGTGTGCTTGTTGATAGTTTTTATTTCTTCATGGGAAAACTGCCTATACATGTCCATTGACCATTTGTTGATTGGGAAATGGCTTGATTTTTTGAAAATTTGATTAAGTTATTATTAAGTATTGGGGAAATTAAAATTTTGTCAGAGTTTGGTTATAAAAATATTTTTCCAATTTGTTGATTTCCTTCTAATTTTGGTCACATTGGTTTTACTTTTAAAAAACCTTCTTAATTTTATAAAATCCAAGTTATTCATATTACATTTTATAATGTTCTCTATGTCTTGCTTGGTCTTAAATTCATTCTTTTACCACAGGTGTGAGAAGTATGCCATTCTATGTTAAACTAATTTATTTATGATTTCATTTTTTTATTTTTAAGTCATTTACCCATTTTGAATTCATTGTAGTATACTATGTGACATGTTGATCTAAACATGAATTTCCAACATACTATTTTCCCATTTTCCTAGCAGTTTTTGTCAAATAGTGAATTCTTGTTCCAAAAGCTAAGATCTTTGGGTTCATTGAACACTAATTTGCTGAGGTCATTTACTCCTGGTCTATTCAATTGGTCTACCCTTCTCTCTCTTAGCCAGTACTATATTGTTTTGATGACCACTGATTCATTAGCACAGTTTAAGGTCTGGTACTGCTAGGCCCCCATCATTCACATTTTTTTCCATTATTTATTTTAAATTCTTGATCTTTTGTTTTCCCAGATGAGCTTTGTTATATATTTTTTTCTAGTTTCATAAAAAAAAAATATTTTCTTGGTAGTTTGATAGGTACAGCACTGAAGAAGTAAATTTTTGTAAGATTGTCATTTTCATTATATTAACTCATTCTGCCCCTAAGTAATTAATGTTTTTCTAATCATTTAGATGTAGTTTTAATTGTGTAAAATATGTTTTGTAGTTGTTTTCATATAATTCCTGTGTTTGTCTTGGCAAATAGATTCCTAAATATTTGATATTGTCAAGAGTGATATTAAATAGAATTTCTCTTTCTAACTCCTACTGTTGAATTTTATTGGAAATATATAGAAATGCTGATTATTTATGTGGCTTTATCTTGTTCACTGCAATTTGGCTAAATTTGTTAATTATTTCCACTAGATTTTTAGGTGATTTTCTAGGATTCCATAAGTAGACTATCATATCATCTGCAAAAAGTGATAGTTTAGTCTCCTTTTTGCCCACTTTAATCCTTTCAATTTCTTTTTGTTCTCTAATTGCTACCACTACCAATTCTGGTCCAATATTAAATAATAGAGGTGATAATGGTTATCCCTGCTTCACTCTTCATTTTATTGTGAAGACCTCTAACTTGTTCTCATGGCAGAAGATACTTGTCGATGATTTTAAATGTGTACTGTTTATTATTTTGAGAAATGGCCCTTCTATTCCTATAATTTCTAGTGTTTTCAATAGGAATGGGTATTGTATTTTGTCAAAGGCTTCTTCTGCATTTATTGAGAAAATCATGTGATTTTTGTTGGTTTGAATATTGATATAGTCAATTATGTGGATGGTTTTCCTAATATTAAACCATCCTTGCATTCTTGGTATGAATCCCACCTTGTCATATTGAATAATCCTCATGATCACTTGCTAGAGTCTTTTTGCTAGTATTCTGTTTAAGATTTTTTTGCGTCTATATTCATTAATGAATTTGGTCTGTAGTTTTCTCTGATTTTGGTCTGTCTGTTTTTAAAATCAATACCATATTTGTGTCATAAAAAAGAATTTTGCAACGTTCCTTCTTTGCTTATTTTATTAAATAATTTGTATAATATTGGGACTTTATCTTAACTTCCATCTTGGAATCAATACTATGTATTCATTCCAAGGCAGTAGAGTGGTAAAGGCTAAGTATTAGAGGTCAAGTGACTTTCTCAAGGTCACACCACTGGGAAGTGTCTGAGGTCATATTTGAATTTAGTACCTCCCATCCCTAGACCTGTCTCTCAATCCACTGAGCTACCCAGATTCCCCCTTAGTTGTTCTTTAAATGTTTGATTGAACTCATGTGTGAATGCATCTGGCCCTGGGAATTTTTTTCTTAAGAAGTTCCTTGATAGCTTGTTCAATTTCTTTTTCTGAGATGGGATTATTTAATTATTCTATTTTCTATTCTGTTAATCTAAGCAATTTATAGTTTTGGAAATATTCACCCATTTCACCTAGAAATGTCATATGTATTGCAATATAATTGGGCAAAATAGTTCCTAATAATTATTTTGATTTCCTCTTCATTAGAGGCAAGATTACACTTTCATCTTGGATACTCTTAATTTGATTCTCCTCTTTATTTTTTAATTAAATTAAATAGCACTTTATCTATTTTATTTTATTTTTCAAAGTATTGGCCCAGAATCTTATTTATTGGTGCAATAGTTCTTTCCATTTCAATTTTATCAAGTTCTCCTTTGATTTTTAGGATTTCCAATTTAGTTTTTACCTTCGGTATTTTTTAAAAATTTGTTCACTTTCTAACTTTTTAAGTTCCAAACCCAATTTATTGATATCCTCTGTCTCTATTTTGTTGATATACGCACTTAGGGATAAAAAATCTACCCCTGAGGACTGATTTGGTTGTATCCCATAGTTTTTGATATGTAGTTTCCTCATTGTTATTCTCCTCAATGAAAGTTGTAATTGTTTCTGGTTTGTTCTTTGACCCACTAGTTCTGAAGAGTTAGATTATTAATTTGACAATTAATTTTACATTTGCCTTTACATCATGCCTTTACATGAGCCTTTTTATTTGTTATTTTATTTCATTATGATCTGAAAAATAATTATATTCATTATTTCTGCTTTTCTACATTTTTGCAATGTTTTTATGCCCTGGTACCTATTCAATCTTTGATTATGCATCATGTGCTGAATAAAAGAAGGTATATTCCTTTTTAACCATATTCAGTTTTCTCTGGATATCTATTAACTCTAATTTTTCTAACATTTCATTTACTTTCCTTACTTTTCTCTGATTTAATTTTTGGTTTGATTTATCTAATTCTGATACGGGAAGGTTGAGGTCCTCCACAAATATGGTTTTATTATCTATTTCCTTTTTAAGCTCCTTTAGTTTCTCTGTATGCTATACCATTTCTGCATATATTAAGTAGTGATATTTCTTCATTATTAATGCTGCTTTTTATTAAGATGTAATTTCCTTTGTATCTCTTTTAATCTAATCTCTTTTTATTTTAGCGTTGTCTGAGATCATGATTGCTAGTCCTGATTTCTTGGTCTCAGTTTTAGCCCAATGGATTCTGGTCCATCCGCTTGCTTTTACCCTATGTGTATCTACTTGTCTCAAGTGTGTTTCTTGTAGACAACATGTGGTAGGATTCTGGTTTTTAATCCACTCTGCTATTTGCATTATGGGTGACTGCATCCCATTCACATTCATAGTTATAATCACTGGTAATGCACTGTTCTTTTATAAAGTAGGCCATGCTTGCAATTCTACTTCTTGTTTTGAAGAGTATCCTTCTTCCTCTTCTTCCCTAGGGGTAAAAACACCAGGTAGCATCTTGCTTCCCCTACCACATGGACTGTAGTCAAGAGGGTAGAAGCTCTCCTCAGGCAAAATCCCTTTAGGAAGTTAATCATTGCCTAAGGTTAACACACCTAGGCTTCCAAGATACACAGGGAGCAGGCACTCAGGTGTTGACAATGTAAGTTAAAGAGGGATTTATACATTCCCAGCCTTCTGAGAGTGGCTCCAAATTCTCCCAGCTTGTTGGAAACAATCAGTAGCTGCAACAGTAATCAATATAGTAGGAATAAGAGCAGGAGCAGCAGCAACAGGAAGATCAGGAGAAGGAAGGATTGGGAGCAACAGGTGGCAGCAGCAATGCCAGGAAAACTCTGAAGAGAGTTTCCGGGGGGGGGAGGGGCAGGAGAAACATGATGTCTTTCAAACTAATCTACTTAGAGAGGATTAAGGGTTCTGAACCCTACTTCTGGTTGCCATAAATGTAAGATTAAAAATTAATGTGCAATACTTCAAGTGTTGGTTTTTTTAAGTTTATTATCTGAAAATAAAACCATGTGACTAAATTTTTGTACCTGCTCCAAAATCCCCACTACACCAAATCTGCAGCATGAGAGAAAAAGCACAAAACATGGTGCTCCACACAATTTATATCCTGTCTATGTTGGCATGGAATAATAGGAAGTGAGTGGAGTTTTGGGAACCATCATTTTGTTGGGAATCTTAGTTTTACTGTGGATCATATTTTTTAGGGTAACAGATTCTAATTACACAATAAGGTAAGAGACAATTCTTCACCCCAATGGATCTAATTGTTTTTCCTCTCTAAGCCAATTTCAATGGGAGTAAGGTGTAAGCATTACCTGTTGCCAACCTCTTCCTCCCTTCCATTGTATTTGTTTTCTTTTTCCACCCCCCAACCCTGCACTTATTTATGTAATATATATTTACCCCTATTTTACCTCTTTTCCCATTTACTTTGGAATTTTCTTTTTTTCATCTCTGGTTTTCTCTGGTTTTTGATATATCATCCTAAACAGCCTACCACTGAATCCTCTATGAAGATTTTTATAACTTCTATGATAATAACAACATTTTAAGGAGTTATAGATAGTATCTTTCTCTATAGGAATACATGTCATTTGACCTTATTGAAGCCCCTTTTTTTTTTCCTTTCTTATTTACATTTACGTGTTTCTCTTGAATTCTGTATTTGGGCATCAGATATTCTATTTAGGTCTGTTCTTTCTTTTTTTTTCAGGAATGCTTAGAAATCTTTTTTCTTAAATGAACATACTTTCCCCTGAAAGGATATAGTCAATTTGCTGGGTTGTAGACTCACTTCCTTTGATTTCTGGAATATCATATTCCATGCCTTTTGGTCCTTCAGTATGGATATTGCCAGATCCTGTGTAATCCTAATTTGTGCCCCAAGATATATGAATTCTTTCTTTCTAGCAGTTTGCAGAATCTTTTCCTTGGCTTCGGAGTTTGTTAGTTTGGCTATGACATTCCTGGAAGTTTTCAATTTTGCATTTAATGCCAGAGATGGTCTGTGGATTGATTCAGTCTCTATTTTATCCCCATGTTCAAGGATTTCAGGGAACTTTTCTTGAATTATTTGCTGTAGTTTGATGTCTAGGCTTTTTTTTTTTTTTTGGTCATGATTTTCAGGTATTCCAATGATTCTTAAATTGTCTCCTGGATCTGTTCTTCAGATCAGTTGTTTTCTCGATGAGGTGTATCATCAATTTTTTAATTCTTTTGATTTTTTTTAAATTATGTTTTGGTGTCTTATGAGATCATTAGATTCTAATTCCCAATTCTAATTTTTAATGACTGAATTTCTTTCACAACCATTTGATTCTCTTTTTCATTTTGATCCATTCTTCCTTTCAAATCATTCGTCTCTTCTTCCAATATTTTGTGTCACTTTCAAGCGGGTTAATTCTGACTTTCATTGTCTGTACCTCTTTTTCCAGATGGCCTATTTTGCTTTTCAGACTACAATTTTGTTTTCTGTCATTTTGAAACGTCTTATTAGATTTTTAAATTTCTGCTTGAGTTTATCCATAGCCTCCATCCAATTCTCTCATTTCCCCCCCTTTTTGAGACATTGCTTGTCCTGGATCTCATTCTCTTCCACTGGTTCTGTTCTTTGGTTCTTGCCCCTAATGATGCTTTCCATTGTAACTTTTTTTCTCCCTTGTTTATTCATTTTATTTACTTTTTTTTTCCTTCAGCTTTATAGGTTACCTAGACTTGCCCCTCTGTTGATTCACTTAGCCAGAGTTTTTGAGCTTTTCTTCCCTGAGGCTGAATCTTCTCTTTTCTCAATCCTTTGATGATAAACTATATTCAACTGGTTGAGCTAACCTGATGAACTGGCTTGCCCTAGGGCAAATTTTTTCACTCTAGTCATATACTGATGGTGGCCAGCCAGGTGCTCTACCCCTCTTCCTCCATACAAATCTTTGTTATAGCCTTGGACCATGTGTGGTAGGTCTGAGTTGAACACTTGCAGCTACAGCCTCATCCTGGGTATTATGCAGATAGCCAGCTCTCAACTTGATTGGTGGGGGAGAGTGTCCCACCTTGTGCCCCCCATCCCCAAATTTCATCCAGCCAGCTGTAATCAGAGCTTTGGGCCACATGTGGTGGATCAGAAGCAAATTCTCACAGCTTCCATCTCTGAGTAAGGGTACATACAGACTGCTGATTAGGTGAGATCTCAGTGTTCTGGGTAGGGGTAGGGTGCCTCTCCCTTTTCCTGTGAAACTAGGCATACTGTGCCTCCTTTTAAAGTTGTTTTCAGTAGGAGAGTCTTGTGACTTCTTTCTGGGTTTGGATTTCTGTTTGCTTTGAAGTGTGATATGACTATTGGTTTGAAAAGATTGTTGGAAAGGTTATGGCTTTAGGTGCTACTAAACTGTCATCATGATTGGACTTCTTCTTTAAAGTGTCTTTAGGGTTTCAAATTTGAGACATGTAAAAGACAGTTTAGAAAATATTGACAATTTAAAATTCTGTTTTCATTTTTGATATCATGTATTAAAGACAAATAATTTTATAAAGCTTTAAAACTAAAGCAAAAGCAATTTGACAAATTAAATGGCATTGGCCTGAAAATAGTGAAGTAGAAGAAAAGTAGTTTTCACCAATGTGTATTTCCCTTGCATCTTTTATTATATAAACTCCATTAACAAAAAGGATGATATTCTTTGATAAAAATTAAAATAGCATTCTATTTTTTCCTTACATTTTTCCTGGATCAGGAATTGTCATACTTTTTAAATTTAATAAATTATTTATATAGTACATCATATGCTAAATTGAAGAACTTTGGCCAGTGGAAATTATTTAGGTCTTAATTATATATACTGAATGTTAAATGCCTGTAGCAAAGTTGTCATTTACCAATATTATTCTTTCAAAACCCTGTGTAATTTTACAAATCTCATGTGAAAATTCTGTGCTTTGTTTAACTAAATTTTCAAACATTTAAATTTGTTTATTTTTCTACCAAAAGACTAATCAACATATTTAATCTAGTGCTAAACCTATTTTCTAAAACATAAATTATATTATGATATCAACATTAAAATATCTATGAACCTAATTTCAAATGAATTAATGTTTCAATTTAGTTCATCTCTGAGGCTGTTTTCCTTTGCATATAGCAAATGACAATACCAGCTTGCCATTTTTTCACTTGAGCCTTCCTAATTTTGCCAGCTTTTTGCTCCCTGAGGACACACATTCAGATGTTTGAAGTTTCCTGGATAAAGTCTTATGAATAGAGTTTTTTAAAGATTAAGGTTCAGAAAATTTATTAAACTCCTCAGGTATACATTGGTTACACTCATATTAATCATTCTTTTTTTTTTCATCATGGTCTCCATAATAATTTCCTATTATAGCCTAGGATTATCATGGGTACACTTATGGAACAAGTGTATTAATTCATAATATTTTCTGATAGCAGCTTGTAAGGATTAAATTAAGGAGTTTGACAAAGTGAGAAGAGCAGTTTAAATGAAAAATTTCTAATGTAAGGGAAAAGTTTATTTGCATTTATTTTAGAAGGATCAATGTCAAAGTGGATAAAAAGCAAGATTTAGAACCAAGGAAAGCTGATTTCAAGTCCCACATCTAAGACATACTGGCCATTTGACTCTAAGTAATTTTACTTCTCAATTCTAGGTGTTGGAGATATCAAGATGAAGTAGGAAACAATGCATAGATTCAATCATGTCATTCTCAAGCACACAGCTTTCTAACGGATCCCTGTTGTCTGTGTAATAAAATAAATGTCTTGGGAAAGAATAACTTGATTTCATCTAATGTCTACCATTATATTTTATCATTCTTTTTCATATACTTTCTTTACCGATCAAATGGGATTACCTGTCTAATACTGTTTTCTTGCATTTGAGTACAAAATCCTTTCATATTTCAATGAATTCCTCTTCCTCATCTCTGCATATTAGAATCTTTCTCCTCCCTAAGGTTATGTACTATCTCATTTTTTTTTTGATTCTTCCAATTTAGCAATAGAAAGTACTGGATTGAGCTCAAGACTTGAATTAAGTCATTACACATTCCTTGAATATCAACTGTATGTAAAACACATTAGTACTGGGAATACAAAGACATGCAAAAGATAATTCTTAGCCTCAAGGATTAGAGAGGAAGGCAACCTAAATACAACAATGTATAAATAAAAGGCATACAAGAGGAACTAGAGATAATCAGCAAAAGGAAAAGGCACTAACTTTAGGATGGATCAGCAAAGGCTTCTTGCAAATGGTGATATTTTATTTGAGACTTTAAAGAACTAAGGGATGTATGAAAATAAAAAACATGGGTTCAAATCTGATATCAAATAATTATTCTATATGATCTTATGTAACTCATTTAGCAATTCTGTGAATTGGTTTCTTCATCCATTAAATTAAAGGCTTGACTTCTAAATATATACATGAACAAATATACAATCTCATTTTTTTAATTAACCTAGATATGGGAGATACTACTAATCGTCTATGCCTTATTTGCAGTCTCTTTTAACCATGAGGGAAAATAAGACTGATTTTAATTTGGTTTTGTTTTTAAGATAGATGAATTTGTGATTTTATTGGTGCAAGGAATGTCTCCACTATTATAGATTATACCTCCTCCATGCCTTTTCAACCACCACAATTGTTGAACATTTGCTTATTTTCTTTTAATAGAGCTATCACACAGGTTCCAACTCAGGTGTTTAAATATTTATCCTGGTTAAAAAAAAAATAATGCCATTGGGAAGACTTTTTTTTGTTTTTTTTTTCAACTTTGTTTAGGAGATCTTACAAGATTCTGGCAAATACCTTGAACCTTTTGATTTATTTTTTTTTCTTTTAAAACAATATACAGTCACATTGCACACAATTATATTTTTAGTTGAATTTATTATAGAATCATAGTTAGTTTAATATGTGTGGAAGATCCTTTTTAGAGAGAATATTCAAAGTTACATTTAGTTCAATTTAGCTATCTGCTTCAAGAACCAATAAAAAGTAGACACAACAGTAATTTTGAGCCTTAATATTCTATATTCATAAGTTACTTGGCTTCATAGATGTATCTCTATGTACAAATGTTTATTTGCACTTTTCTTATGTTTGTCAGGATGCTGAGGAAATGGGAAATCAGGGATGCTAAAGGCTCAGAAGGTGTGGTCTGGGACACAGTTGTTGTTCAACTAGTGATAGAGCCATCATTGCCTATATCTTTGTTGTATTTTGTCCCCAATGCCTTAAGTAGCTTTTAGCTTAATAAAATGAGTAACATCTACAAAGATATGTCAACACAGGGGAAGCCTCCCTGATAACCATAATAACAATTGTCATTTATGTAATGCTCTAAAATTTTCAGAGTACTTTATATACTCATTTCATCCTCATAATAACATTCAGACCTAGTATTATAGGCTTTGTCCTCATTTGACAGTGGAGAAAAAAAAAATATTTTGTGACTTAAGTGACTTACTCATGCTCTTTGTGTTTCTAAGACCTGTTCTCTATCTAATATTAAATTGCCACTACATATGTGCACCTTTTAAATACTGGAAATATTGAAGAAAAGAATAACAAAATGAATAGCAATTTGGGCTTAGAGGCAGGAAGGCCTAGGTTTACTCATACTTCTGACACATATTGTTTATGAGACTAAGAAGTCATTTAATCTGTCAATGTTCAAGGCAACTCTTTACCATTTTAAGATAAAGCACAGGGAGCTGGCCTGCTTTGGAAAAATAATTTCCTCTGTAAGAGTTCTATTTTAGAAAAAAATTAGACTTTTGGATCTATTGATAAATGATAAATAGATATAACTATATATTAGGTAACTGATATATAGATGAATAGATACAGACAGAGACAAAGAATGTGGACCATTTATATTTTTGTATTTACTATAAAATTTACTGATCTTCAATTGATATTACATATAACTTTTAACATTGACTAAATTTAATTTGATGTTGATCTGTATACAAATTTGCAGTGAAACTAAATAATAAATAGAACATAATGGATAGAAAAAATGATAAGAATGATTAGAAATAGGTAAACAAATTTATATTGTATTTGTATAATCTGGACTTTGGTTTCCAAATTGTAAATGTCATTCCTATTTTAAAAATTCATTTCATTGAAATTCATGAAGCAGAGAAGTATATATACTTGGCTTCACAGGTGTATAATTAGAGAAATATTTATGATTGTCTGAATTGCCACTCATTAGAGTTTTCTATTGTCTCAAAACTAGAAGAAGGATCCATCAAAATCAGTGACAACGACAAAACTTAATAAAAATGAACAAAGAGAATGAGGGAGTAATTATAATATTAAAAAAACAGTATTTTCAAATATGTTTAGGTCATCATATAGTATTAGTTCTTCATTTCATTATTAAATAATGCAGTAATTCACATTTAATTTATCATGGCAAATTTCCTCAGTTACATTCTTAATTTTTTTAAAGACAGACAAATGATTTAACTAAAATCACCGAAAAACTCTTTACACAGGTGACAGATTCGCAGGCTTATTGTTTTTTTTTTTAATTTATATTATAACATGCTTGCAGCACTACATAGAACGTAACTCATTACCAATTTAAGTGAAAAAGAATCTTGTGGGAACATTTACTGCTGTTCTTAGTCTAGACAATATTTTCTTTAAGCACTTTGAAATTTACCCAATTGTTGAATTATTTGTATAGGATATGCATACTCAACATACTCTACAGTATTCTGATAGATACATAGAAATTAAAGTCAATTAGTAATCCTCAGAATCATGTACTATTCCCTTATATGAAATATATTTGTTCTGAATAGAAAGAAGAAATAATTCTTTTTTTAAATTTATTTTAAATTTATTTTTAATATTTTATTTGATCATTTCCAAGCATTATTCATTAAAGACATAGATCATTTTCTTTTCCTCCCCCCACCCCCCATAGCCGACGCGTAAATCCACTGGGCATTGCATGTTTTCTTGATTTGAACCCATTGCTATGCTGATAATATTTGCATTAGAGTGTTCATTTAGAGTCTCTCCTCTGTCATGTCCCCTCAACCGCTGTATTCAGGCAGTTGCTTTTCCTCGGTGTTTCTACTCCCATAGTTTATCCTTTGCTTATGAATAGTGTTTTTTTCTCCTAGATCTCTGCAAATTGTTCAGGGACGTTACACCGCCACTAATGGAGAAGTCCATTATGGTCGATTATACCACAGTGTATTAGTCTCTGTGTACAATATTCTCCTGGTTCTGCTCCTCTCGCTCTGCATCACTTCCTGGAGGTTGTTCTAGTCTCCATGGAACTCCTCCACTTTATTATTCCTTTTAGCACAATAGTATTCCATCACCAACATATACCACAATTTGCTCAGCCATTCCCCAATTGGTGGGCATCCCCTCGTTTTCCAGTTTTTGGCCACCACAAAGAGCGCAGCTATGAATATTTTTGTACAAGCCTTTTTGTCCATTATCTCTTTGGGGTACAGACCCAGCAGTGCTATGGCTGGATCAAAGGGTAGATATTCTTTTGTCGCCCTTTGGGTATAGTTCCAAATTGCCCCCCAGAATGGTTGGATCAGTTCACAACTCCACCAGCAATGAATTAATGTCCCTACTTTGCCACATCCCCTCCAGTATTCATTACAAAGAAATAATTCTTAATGGACTTATGCAATGAAACTATAAGAAATGAAAAAAAAATCTATCCAGTCATAGAATTACAATATTTAAAACAGTGAAGGAATTACAGATTAGTGGACACAATCCCTTCATTTTCAATTATATTGCAAATTTGAAGACCATCCAATCTTAGCAATTCATTTAATTGTGGGAGAGACTGAGATGAGGAAGAATAAAAGGACCTTGCCCAAAGTCAGATAACTACAAGTAGATTTACCAGCAGAACTTGAGATTTCTAAATTTTATTCTAGTGTTTTCCCCACTATTCCATGGTGAATGGAGTACAGAATTTGGAATACAGAGAACCAATTCCACTAGTTACTGACTATGTAACCTTGACCTTACTCACTCTGATCAACTTCCACATCTATAGAATGAGGTTGACATATTATTGTACTTTTATCATATAATAATTGAAATTCCCAAGTATTTCTTTTTTTAATTAACCAGTCAAGACATCATAACCTGAACAGGTAACTTTTTACACAGTCTGGCAGAACCAAAAAAGTACTGAAAGGAGACTTTACCAACTGTGACATGGGTTTATATATACTCTGTAAATTCAACACTCAATCCTTTCATGTCCCAAGATATCTATGATTGGTAAATAGTCACTGAAGATGTAGGTTTAGAAATCTCAATTCCTCTCTACTTATTTCATCATAGGAAGAGGTTGATTTTTTTCCATGCAAGGAAAATTTCAACACATTCAGCCACATTCTGTTCATTTTGGCTGCTAGAACTTGGTGACATCTTCCCAAAGAGTCAAGAGATTCACCATGGTTCTCTAGCCCTGTCCTTAATCTATTTGTCCATAACAAAAATGGGAAGATTTTCAACCATTTTAATATCCTGAGTAGAGAAGTTGTATTTAGTCTTAATTTAGAATCAGACTAGTTCATCCTAATCTTTGAAATAGTGGGTGGGGCTAAGAAGAAAAATGATTTCACAATATAAATTTTCCACAATCACCAACTTTTATTGTAGGGAAAGAACTTTATAAAAATATAGGTACTATGGAAATGTGATATTATAATCAAGAATGATGAAGTGGCTTTGGATTTTCTTACCCTTCCCTAATATATGAATTCCAATATAAGGCCTCAAATTCCCTACTTGCCTGCATTTTAGTAAGATACCTCCAAATATAAATGATATAAGACTCAATTTTAGCCATGAGATGAATGAGAATACTGATGCATTCTGGGATGATGGTTCAATACAAAAGTTAATTACTGTAGTATTAGGACACATATTCTCAAAATGTCACATGGGAAAATGAAAGCATTTTTACTTAACTAAGAGCATTGACTTTTCTTATTTTCTAATCTACCTTTTGTACCAACTAATCTGCTTTTTGCCAGCACCTGAAATTAAAGCCCCAAAACAACTCAGGGGAAGTCTGAAATCAGCAAGAAGCTAAGACTCTTCAATTAGGTCTATTCAATTTGTTGTTCTTTAACATAGGGTTATTTAAAGCTTCAAACCTTTGGCTTGTCTTAGAGCTATCAAAAGTGATGTTCTTTTTTGATCAAGATTATATGCAGAGGCAATTTCCTTTTCTAGGTTTCTACACCCCCCAAGTAAAAAATATCAATCTTTATTCAATTGGGACTATGCAGGAAAAATAAAATATGCACCCTATATTTCTTTAATTTGTATTATACTGTGTGAAGTTAACATCATATATATCTCCTCAAATATATATATACATCAAAATATAGCTCATATTTGGCACATGTACATTAAGGTAGGATGCAGAGGGGCAGTGCAGTTTCTAATTCCCATAAAGGCCTGAGAGAAAACCCCCTGCATGGTCTCAGACCCATTAGCATAGTGTGATTACATGTCTAGATGTCAGAACACATGACCCAGACTGTCCAATAGAAAGTCAAGCAATTGTAATGCCATAGGCAAGATAAAAGAGGCAAGGCAAGCAGGAATGGACTATCTGCCATTTTGTGGGCTTCTAAAAGGAGCTCTCTTTGTTCAATAGGCACTTATCTTTGTTAGCCATCTCTAGTGGAGATCATACTAAACTGGTTATCTGGGAACTTTATAGCTTGGACTCCAGCCCTTCCTGAATTCAAGCTTGCTCCTTGGCTGGCCTGAATTTGTTTGGCCTGATTATGTGGGTAGCTTATTTGGGCGCTCTGGCCTTCCTGCTTGTGAATTGGACCACAGCCTGTGGGGAATCTTGAACATGACAAAGCATGTGGCTGGAGACATTGGGAAGTGGGAAGTTTGGCTAGTTATATTTCTTCTTTCTCTATTTCTTTCTCTTTACTAATAAACACATATACACTTAGCAAAAAGTCTCTAAAATTAATGTTTATTTACAACAATATTTTTGAGATGCAGAAGAATCAATGTAGAGCAAGCAGTAATCAATGCCAATGGGGGTTGTATTTTGTGGCTTGAATTGTCTCATAAAATATCTCCTAGTAATCATTCTTTTTTATATAAATATTTTATTTGATCATTTCCAAGCATTATTCATTAAAGACACAGATCATTTTCTTCCCACCCCCACCCCCCATTGCCAACGCGTAAATCCACTGGGCATTACTTGTTTTCTTGATTTGAACCCATAGCTATGTTGATAATATTTGCATTAGAGTGTTCATTTAGAGTCTCTCCTCTGTCATATCCCCACAACTGCTGTATTCAGGCAGTTGCATTTCCTCGGTGTTTCTTCTCCCACAGTTTATCCTTTGCTTATGAATGGTGTTTTTTTTTTCTCCTAGATCCCTGCAAATTGTTCAGGGACGTTACACCGCCACTAATGGAGAAGTCCATTATGGTCGATTATACCACAGTGTATTAGTATCTGTGTACAATGTTCTCCTGGTTCTGCTCCTCTCACTCTGCATCACTTCCTGGAGGTTGTTCCAGTCTCCATGGAACTCCTCCACTTTATTATTCCTTTTAGCATAATAGTATTCCATCACCAAAAATACCACAATTTGCTCAGCCATTCCCCAATTGATGGGCATCCCCTCATTTTCCAGTTTTTGGCCACCACAAAGAGCGCAGCTATGAATATTTTTCTACAAGTCTTTTTGTCCATTATCTCTTTGGGGTACAGACTCAGCCACTGCTGGCTGGATCAAAGGGTAGACATTCTTTTGTTACCCTTTGGGCATAGTTCCAAATTGCCCTCCAGAATGGTTGGATCAGTTCACAACTCCACCAGCAATGAATTAATGTCCCTACTTTGCCACATCTCCTCCAGCATTCATTACTTTCCTTTGCTGTTATGTTAGTCAATCTGCTAGGTGTGAGGTGATACCTCAGAGTTGTTTGGATTTGCATCTCACTGATTATAAGAGATTTAGAACACTTCTTTATGTGCTTATTAATAGTTTTGATTTCTTTATCTGAGAACTGCCTATCCATGTCCCTTGCCCATTTATCAAATGGAGAATGGCTTGATTTTTTGTACAGATGATTTAGCTTTTTATAAATTTGAGTAATTAAACCTTTGTCAGAGGTTTCTATGAAGATTTTTTCCCAGTTTGTTGTTTCCCTTCTGATTTTAGTTACACTGGTTTTGTTTGTGCAAAAGCTTTTTAATTTGATGTAGTCAAAATTATTTATTTTACATTTTGTGATTCTTTCTATGTCTTGCTTGGTTTTAAAGTCTTTCCCCTCCCAAAAATCTGACATGTATACTATTCTGTGTTTACCCAATTTACTTATGGTTTCCTTCTTTATGTTTAAGTCACTCACCCATTTTGAATTTATCTTGGTGTAGGGTGTGAGGTGTTGATCTATTCCTAGTCTCTCCCACACTGTCTTCCAATTTTCCCAACAGTTTTTATCGAATAGTGGATTTTTGTCCCAAAAGCTGGGATCTTTGGGTTTATCGTATACTGTCTTGCTGAGGTCTCTTTCCCACAATATATTCCACTGATCATCCTTTCTGTTTCTTAGCCAGTACCAAATTGTCTTGATGACTGCTGCTTTGTAATATAGTTTAAGGTCAGGGACTGCAAGGCCCCCATCATATGTGATTTTTTTTTTCATTATTTCCATGGATATCCTTGATTTTTTGTTTTTCCAAATGAACTTTGTTATGGTTTTTTCTAAATCAGTGAAGAAGTATTTGGGTAGTTCAATGGGTATGGCACTAAATAGATAAATAAGTTTGGGTAAGGATGGTCATTTTTATTATATTGGCTCATCCTATCCATGAGCAGTTAATGTTTTTCCAACAGCTCAAGTCTAGTTTTAGTTGTGTGGCAAGTGTTTTGTAGTTGTGTTCATATAGTTCCTGTGTTTGTCTTGGGAGGTAGATTCCTAGGTATTTTATTTTGTCTAAGGTGATTTTGAATGGGATTTCTCTTTCTAGTTTTTGCTGCTGAGCTGTGTTGGAGATATATAGAAAAGCTGATGTTTTATGTGGGTTTATTTTGTATCCTGCAACTTTGCTAAAGTTGTTGATTGTTTCAATTAGCTTTTTGGTTGAATCTCTAGGATTCTTTAAGTAGACCATCATATCATCTGCAAAGAGTCATAACTTGGTCTCCTCCTTGCCTATTTTGATGTCTTCAATTTCTTTTACTTCTCTAATTGCTACTGCTAGTGTTTCTAGTACAATGTCAAATAGTAGAGGTGATAATGGGCATCCTTGTTTCACTCCTGATCTTATTGGGAATGTGTCTAGTTTATCCCCATTGCAGATGATATTACCTGATGATTTTAGATATATACTGTTTATTATTTTTAGGAATGACCCTTCTATTCCTATGTTTTCTAGTGTTTTTAATAGGAATGGGTGTTGTATTTTATCAAATGCTTTTTCTGCGTCTATTGAGATAATCATGTGGTTCTTGCTGGTTTGCTTGTTGATGTGGTCAATTATGTGGATGGTTTTCCTAATATTGAACCAGCCCTGCATTCCTAGTATAAATCCTACTTGATCATGGTGAATGATCCTTCTGATCATTTGCTGGAGTCTTTTTGCTAGTATCCTATTTAAGATTTTTGCCTCTATATTCATTAGGGAGATTGGTCTATAGTTTAATTTCTCTGTTTTTGACATGCCTATTTTTCGAATCACTACCATTTTTTTGTCGTAAAAGGAGTTTGATGGAACTCCCTCTTTGCTTATTATGTCAAATAGTTTGTATAGTATTGGGATTAACTGTTCTCTGAATGTTTGATAGAATTCACTGGTGAATCCATCAGGCCCTGGGGATGTTTTCTTAGAAAGTTCTTTGATGGTTTGTTGGATTTCATTTTCTGATATGGGATTATTTAAGAATTCTATTTCCTCTTCTGTTAGTCTAGGCAGTTTGTATTTTTGTATATATTCATCCATATCCCCTAAATTGTGTATTTATTGCCATATAATTGGGCAAAGTAATTTCTAATGTTTGCCTTAATTTCCTCTTCATTGGAGGTGCTTTCCCCCTTTTCATCTTTAATGCTGTTAATTTGCTTTTCTTCCTTCCTTTTTTAATTAGATTGACTAGTACTTTGTCTATTTTGTTTGTTTTTTCAAACTACCAGCTTCTTGTCTGATTTTTTAACTCAATAGTTCTATCACTTTCGATTTTATTAATTCCTCCCTTAATTTTTAGGATTTCTAGTTTGGTTTTCTGCTGGGGGTTTTTAATTTGATCGCTTTTGAGTTTTTTCATTTGCATTTCCAATTGATTGATCTCTGTTCTCCCTAGTTTGTTAATATAAGCATTCAGGGATATGAATTTACCTTTGATTACCACTTTGGCTGCATCCCAAAAGGTTTGAAAGGATGTTTCGCCATTGTCATTTTCCTCGATGAAATTATTAATTGTTTCTATGATTTCTTCTTTAACTAAACGATTTTGGAGTATCATATTGTTTAATTTCCAATTGGTTTTAGATTTGGTTTTCCATCTAACATTACTAATCATTATTTTTATTGCCTTGTGATCTGAGAAGGCTGCATTCATTATTTCTGCTTTTTTGCATTTGTGTGCTATGTTTCTGTGACCTAATGTATGGTCAATTTTTGTGAATGTGCCATGTGGTGCTGAGAAGAAGGTGTATTCCTTTTTATCCCTACTTATTTTTCTCCATATGTCTATTAATTCTAATTTTTCTAAGATTTCATTCACTTCTTTTACCTCTTTCTTATTTATTTTTTGATTTGATTTATCTAAATTTGATAATGGTTGGTTTAAGTCTCCCACTAGTATGGTTTTATTGTCTATTTCTTCCTTCAATTCTCCTAGTTTCTCCATTAGAAATTTGGGTGCTATATTATTTGGTGCATACATGTTGATTAATGATATTTCCTCATTGTCTAGAGTCCCTTTTATCAAAATATAATTACCTTCCCTATCCCTTTTGATCAGGTCTATTTTTGCATTGGCTTTATCAGATATCATGAATACCACTCCTGCCTTCTTTCTGTCAGTTGAGGCCCAGAAGGTCTTACTCCATCCCTTAATTCTGACTTTGTGGGTGTCAACCTGCCTCATGTGTGTTTCTTGAAGACAACATATGGTAGGGTTTTGGATTCTAATCCATTCTGCTATTCATCTACGTTTTATGTGTGAGTTCATCCCATTCACGTTCAAAGTTATGATTGTCATTTGTGAACTCCCTGGCATTTTGATATCCTTCCCTAATTCTAACATTTTCTTCTTTGGCTCTACCTTTTAGTCCAGTGATTTACTTTGAATCAGTCCCCCTTATCCCCTCCCTTGATGTTTCCCTTTTTAGTCCCTCCCTTTTTGTTCCCTCTCCCTCCCCCCTCTCTTTCCCTCTCTTTTTGTTTTCCCTCTCCCCATCTGCCCCTTAGTTTTACCTTCTCCCTACCCTTGTTGGGTAAGATAGAATTCAAGATCCCAGTGGATCTGGATGTTTTTCCCTCTCAGAGTTGATTTCCCTGAGATTAAGGTTTAAGTAAAAAACACTCTCTTCCTCTCCTTCTCATAGGAGTTTTCTTCCCTTCCCCTTCCCATGTGAATCTTTGTGTGAGAAAGATTATTCTATTTGGTCTTTCTTTACCCCCTATTTATATATTACATTTTCCCCACATGATAGTATACATAGATTGATATAAATGTAGTCCTTATAGAAGAGAGTTTGAGTTAAAGAAGAAGATAACATTTTTCTCCTTTCCCCTTTCCTTAATATTTACCTTTTCAGTTATTCCTTGCTCTTTATTTTTCGGTATCAAACTTTCCACAGAGTTCTGGTCTTTTCTTTGCAAAAAGTTGGAAGTCTTCTATTTTGTTGAATGCCCATACTTTCCCTTGGAAGTATATAGTCAGTTTTGCTGGGTAAGTGATTCTTGGTTGAAGACCCAGCTCTCTTGCCTTTCTGAAGATCATGTTCCATGCCTTAAGATCATTCAGAGTAGAACTTGCAAGGTTTTGTGTGACCCTGATTGCCATTCCTTTATATCTAAATTGTCTTTTTCTGGCTTCCTGTAGGATTTTTTCTTTTGTTTGAGAGCTTTGGAATTTGGCAATTACATTCCTGTAAGTTGTCTTTTGGGGGTTTTGTGTAGAAGGTGTTCTGTGAGCTCTGTCAGTGGCTGTATTACCCCCTTGTTCTAGAATCTCTGGGCAATTTTCTTTGATCATATCTTGTATCACGATGTCGAGTTTGTTGTTTATTTCTGGCTTTTCTGGAAGTCCAATTATTTTTAAATTATCTCTTCTCCCTCTATTTTCCAGATCTGTCACCTTGTTGGTGAGATATTTCATGTTCTCTTCTAATTTCTTGGTGTTTTGTCTTTGCTTAATTAATTCTTGCTCTTTTACATGATCGTTGTCTTCCAGTTGCCTGATTCTGGCCTTTAAAGCCTGGTTTTCCTTTTCAGTTTGGTCACACCGGTTTTGTAGATGCGTGAATTTCTTTTGCATTATTTCCCACTTTTCTTCCCAGACGGCTTCCATCTTTTTGGTCATTTTGGATTCAAATTCTTAATGGGTTTATGGAGAGTTTCCATTTCCTTTGGAAGGTTTCGGAGCATTTGCTTGTGTATCGTCTTCTATCTCCTCTGTATTTTGTATTTTGGCTCCGTAGTATGTGTCCAAAGTTGCCCCTTTCTTCTTATTTTTCTTGGGATTTTGGGGCTTCTGTGCTTCTGTGGAGTTTGCCATCTCTGAATGGGGATGATTAGCTTTTCTTCTCTCTGTCTGGTGTTCAGAGGCTTTAGTCCTGGGCAGATTGTCGGTTCTATGAGCTTTCCCTGGGTTAAACTGAGTATGCCTTAAGGCAATGACTTTCACTGGAACTGGAATGGAAGGGTCAGACCAGGGGGCCACACTCTCCCCCGGCTCTCTCTATTTCCCTGCTGCTAAGGTGCCCCCTCGACTGGACTGGGTCGGGTTGCTTTCCAGAAGTTGCCTTCAGAATAGCTGGCCGTGATGCTGTTTTGTTGGCCCTGAGGGTTGCTGTTGTTTCAAAGGACCCTGCTCTCCGTGAGGGAAGGGGCCACGGCTTCCCAGAGCTCCAAGGGCAGTGACTTTCACTGAAACTTGAATAGCAGGATCCAGCTGGTGAGGCTGTCTTGCTGGCCCTGAGGGTTGCTGTTGTTTCAGACGACCCTGCTCTCTGAGGGGGGCGGGGCTGCAGCTTCCCGGAGCCTTGGACTCTGCGCTCCTACCCCTTACATCCGAGTGATTTTGGGTTCTTGCTTTTGAGGGGGGCCATACCTTTTGATCCAGGTCCAGGTCCAGGAGGAGGATTCCCAGGTTCTATGCTGTTGATCGTTTTGAATTTTGGTGCCTTAGGAGCTTATAGTTTGAGATTGGTTGGGAAGGGTTTCCAGAGATCTGAACTTCATCTTTCTCTAAGCCGCCATCTTGACCGGAAGTCCTCCTAGTAATCATTCTTGAGGAAATCAAGAACAACCCTGTGAGCAACCCAGTAAGTGTTATTGGAGTGCACTCCAGGTAGAAAATTTTATCCATGAGATATATTCACAGAAATAGAATAACACTTAGAATTTTCAAAAAAAGTCAAAATTTTAATGGACAGAATTATATCAAAGATTATTTTTTCTGAAAAGTCCCATGTGATAAGATTTTAGAGCTTCACTTGTTAGTGTGACATTGATAAATGAATGTATTATTTATCAAATTGAAATATTAAAATCAAGCATAACTCACTCAATTTGATGAGTTAATGCTAAAACAAATGGAAAATGCAACTACAAAAAAAAAATCCTACAGTAACTAGAGGTTTATATTCCATACATTTTATGTCTATAAATTAAATGTGGTACAATTAATCAATTTCTCAACCCTATTAATAAAAAATGTGGTAGCACAGTATAGTTAATAGAAGTCAGTTTCATCACATATATCTGAGAAGTTCAGCCTTTGACACAGGCTGTGCAACCTTAAGAAAGACACTGAACACCTCTGTTGCCCTATAAAAATCTAGAAAACTGTGTTTTATAGAATAGAAGCTTAACAGCTTCGGTAGAGGGAATTTTCTCACTATGAGTTCTCTATATAAATGATACCATATATATGGATTAAAAAGTAGTATTTTAAGAAGAAAATCAGTATCTTTCTGGATCATCAGTGGAGGATCATTGCAAATTTGTATGAGAAAAAGAGAATGTGCTAGAGGACTAGTCATGAAATTCTAGAAAATTTGAAGCCAATAAAAATGTCCTTTTCTTTGTGTTTCTCTTATTCATATGTATTGTAGTGGAATATTATATTTGGGAAAGAACTGAAATAATGAATTTCTCTTTTTAAGCTTTATTTTATAATCCTAAAGTATTTTTTGTGTACTGGATCAATATACCTGCATATAAAATTTCTTTTGTTCCTAAAATTAATGTTTAAGATATGAAATTTTAGTAATACTATATTCAGGGAATAATTACAAAATAATTAATTAAATTCATTCTCTTTTTTCACTTTTTGTTACAAATATAAGTTTGAGATACTGAAATTTAAAGAGTCAATCAAACTTGGGTTGACATTTTTGTAAGAATGCAGAAGATTTTGGGAAAAGGGAAAGTTATATTTTTCTTACTCCATATATATCCTCTGTTGTTATCCAGTATCTTATATACTATTCCTTTCTTAATTCATTCCTTCTTTCATTTATCACATATTTCTTAATGTATCCTATTAAAATATTACATAGGTATCAGTCCTTTCTGATGGATAGAGTAAAACTTTATTTTTCTTTTGCAGTTAGTTATAGGTATTTTTAAACCACTCTCTATCTTTTTTGTTTGCTTTTTTTGAATTCCTACACTTTAGAACTTCCAAGTCCCTAATGTTTCAATAGTTTTGTGACTAACCAGTTAATATGTTACCAGATATGATTCCTTTACCCTATAAATTTCTTTGTCTTTCTGCAAATATCATAAAATTATTTCTTTATTCTTTCTAGTAAACTTCTCATTATCCATATAGATTTCTGTTATAATTTTTTCAAATATCAACTCTTGGATCATTGGTAGGATAATTTTACCTTTTTAAATTTTCCAGCTACTCTTCATTTTAAATTATTGATAACAGTGCCCCTAAATAATATATTACTATGATAAGAGCTTAGTAAATTTTGTGATCTTGAGAAGTTACTTCAAATTAAACATATTGAGAATATTTTATGCACAGTTTCATCCCATAGGTAGCTACCTATAGATCAAGCTATGCTTTTGAGGAGGTGATTCTAGTCAACAAGTATTTATTTAGCATGGGCTCTATACCAGGGATTGTGCTAAATGCTGGGGATATGAATACAAGGAAATAAAGCAAAAAATAATTTTAGTACTTGGTGCCAATCACTGAGCTAACATTTAAGTATACAAATCAATCAAAAACTTCATCCCTACTATCAAAGAACTTGCATTGTAATGTGGGAAGACAATGCTCTCAATTTAACTCTCAAATAAGTAGTAGAAAAATGAGCTGGGTGGAGAGTAATTTCATGGAATAGTGTCCAAGTATGAAAAGCTTGAAGCAAAACAAGGAGGATAATGGAAGTTGGTCAGCCTGTTATAAAAGGAGGGACCATTAACCAGTGGGCAATAGTGAACTGACCAAGTAGACGTATATTTCAGGGTGGAAAAGACTCAGGTGCTACAGTAAACTTCCAGGTAAAACAGAAGTTAAAGCATGGTTGTAAAGTCAGGGAAGTCAAGAGCAGATATGGGAAGAAAATGAAATGAAAAGAAATAAATATTCTAATGGGAAAGACAATGCATAAGATAAAGCTAATAAAAAAGGAGTGTAAGTTGGTGCCTGACTAGGGTATGATAGAGAAAGAAGTTCAGAGTCAGATGCAGGACCCAAAGAGGAATTAAGGATTGAATTTTTGATTTTGGAAATCTTCCTTAAAGTGAATATTTGGGGAAGAAAGCATCCATCAGTGCAAGGTGCTTCAAGGACACAGAGATCTTCCAAGGCAAGTAGATTGCTAGAGCCTAGTAGAGAAAGAAATCTGTAGAATCAGGGCTAGGGAACAAAGGAAATGATGCTCCTATAAATCTAAAATGTAATGGTTCATATCACAGGGTTTAAAGTAGGGATATTTGGACCTGGAGCATCCCACATCACAGGGGTATTTTTAAACAGATACAAAAGAGTCCAATTCCATATCTCCCAGAACAACTTCAATTTTTACTTTTACTTCAACTTCAACTTCATTTTTCACTCCTTCACTTTCCTCCCTTCTAAGAATGTTCTCTCTCTCTCTCTCTCTCTCTCTCTCTCTCTCTCTCTCTCTCTCTCTCTCTCTCTCTTTAAGTAGTATTCTTTTGAGTTTTCAAAACTGAAGATTTTCCATCACTCCTCAGATGGAGAAGGTAATAGGTTAATAAAAGCCAGCTTAGTTCCTTAACAAACAACCATTCTTTCTCTCTTTTTTTAACTTTTATCTTCTATCTTAAAAATGATTACTAAGTATTGGTTCCAAGGCAAAAGGAGGTAAGGGCTAGACAATTGGGATAAAGTGACTTGCCCAGGATTACCCAGCTAGGAAGTACATGAGGTCAGATTTTAACTCAGGACTTTCTATCTCTAGGTTCTCTATCCACTCCAGGCTCTCTATGCACTGAGCCATGTAGTTGCCCCCACCCAATTACTCTTAAATAAAAAAATAATCATAGATAATGAGCAAATATGTTATTTAAGCAAAACAGTAAGGTGCTAGAATGTACAGACATGTTTTCAACTACTTAGATAATATACACACACATATACATAAATACATACATGTATATGTGTGTATACACACAAATCAACATATATTTAATTTGTTTTGCTTAGGCATACCTATAAAGCTATACCTTATACAAATATAATAATTGTTTACCATCAGAATTCAGGGAAAATAACTTCCCAGTCATCCACACTTAACCCTTCTGAAGTTGAGTAAGGTGCTATGGTTCCCAAACATCAGATTAGTAGGAATTTAATCAGTATTCCTTAGGTTATGAAAATAAGACATTGCAGTGGAAATATAGTGTGATATTCTGAATTCAGAAAAATTCAAATTCCTGGCTTTCAATAAAGTAGTATAATTAAAATCCCTTTATGGATCTTGAGCAGGAAAAATGAAACTGATTTCCTTTCATCATTGAAAACTTAAGATTTCCCCAAAGTTTTATTCAATGAGTTGGGTATGTATTTTGCTTAAAATAACAATTTCTTAAATTATTTTTAGCTTAATCAAGGCAATTATGACCTTGTCCCATTCCCTGAAGGGAGGGACCTGGAGTCAGGAAGACTTGAATTTAAATCTTCCTACCGTCATTTACTAACTATAAAAATCCTAGTAAGTTGCAGTCTTTTGGTCTCAGGTTTTTCCTTTGTAAAATATGTAAAATAGTTTTAAAGATAAACTGAAAAAACACAAACAATTTTCAACCTTAAAATACCACCCAAATAATATATTGTTATTTTATATAAATTGACTTTTGATACTCTTTAATGAAGACAATACTAAGTAAGCACTCTAGATCAAAAGTAAGTGAAAGACCTAAATCCACTCACTGTCCATTTGTGAAAAACAAAACAAGACAAATTAGCCAATTCCTTTCAAGGAAAATGCATCTTACTTTTCCATTTGGCTGTGCACAGTATTGTAAAATAAATAAATGTACATGTAATTTTTCTTATGCATAAATTCATTTTGTGAAATATTTTTAAGTGGGGAGAAATAAAAGTTTTGGTGAGAATATCTTGCAACTGTCACACAACTAGTCATTGTAACTGATCTCAATAATTCATCCCTATCTCTGGTTTTGCTTCTGTGGTTTCAGTTACCCACAGTCATCCTAGTGGGAGGATGGAATACTTTTGTGGAAGTAAAGAACTAGAAGTAAAGTGAATAAGAATGGCTAAACAAATATAATTAAAAGAGTATATTATTGTTCCTTAAAATTACGATTAAGAAAAAACTTAGAAAACGAGGGAATTTGAACAGAAGCAAAGCAAAGCAGTGAGAACCAGGGAAACAGTTTATGCAATGAACACAGTCATGTAAAGAAATAAAAATAAAATATGGAAAGATATAACATTTCTCATTAATATATCCAATTGAGACTGTATGGTAAAATTTGGAGTTTGGAATCAAATTACTTAAATTAAAATTTTGCCTCTATCCCTAACTTTCCCTGGACTTCATTTTCCTTATCTATAAAATGAAGGAAGTGGACTTGACACTGAAGTTTCTTTACAGCTCTATTTATATTAATTATGACATCAGAATACTGGTCATAAAACATATCTTCTGGTCCATAATAGAGAATGTGTATACTATTTTAAATAGTTTTCCAGATTATATCAATAATTTTTAAATATATGCTTTCTGACATTTTATTTATTTTTATTTTTTCTTTCTGATATTTTAAGTCGATGCTTTCTCTCTCCTATTCTTCCCATTACTAAGAAGGCAGGCAATATGATATACAAGCTATACATATATTGTCATGCAATATATATTTTCATTTTTGTTATGTTAGAAAAGAAAACATATTTTGCCTACACTAGAGAAAAGTTTATGGATGAAATAGAGTAAGGAATGGTATATTTTAATTTGCATTCAAACTCCTTCTGTTCTTTCTATAATAGTAGATATCTTTGTCACAAATCTCTTTTAATTGCTCTGAATCCTTGCCTTGTTGACAATAGTTAAGTCATCAACAGTTGATCACCATACATTAATTATTATTGCTACTATGTATAATGTGCTCATGGTTCAATCCACTTCATTTTTCATCCCTCCATATGAGTCTTTACAGGTTTTTTATGATCATCTTATTTGTCATTTCTTATGACATAATAATATTCTCTTACAAACCTATACCACAAATTGTTCAGCCTTTCTGTAAGTGATGGGCATCCCTCCAGTTTCCAATTCTTTGCTACCACAAAATGAACTGCTATAAAAAATTTAGTGCAGATACATCCTTTTCCTTTATCTTTGATTTCTTTGGAATATAGACTTAGTAATACTATTGCTGAATCAAAGAGTGAGCACAATTTAATGGTCCATTGCACATGGTTCCATGTTGCTCTCTAGAATGATTGTACCATATTGTAGCTCTACCCTTTGGAATTCATCATTTTCTTTTTTTTATCATGTTATTCAGTCTGATGGCTGTGAGGTGATACTTCCAAATGGTTTTAATTTCTGCTCTCTAACCAATACTGATTCTGAATATTATTTCATATGACTAAAGATTGCTTTAATTTCTTCATCAGAGAATTACCTGTTCATAACTTCTGACCATTTTCCAACTGGGAAATGTTTTTTTTTTTATTCTTATAAATTTGACTCAGAATTCTATATATTTGAGAAATGAAGTCCTTGTCAGAAAGTCTTGCTATGTTTGTTGTAAGACAGATTTCTCTACTTGAGATTGAATGATATTCCTGCATTTTTTTTGTTTTTAGTGAGAAATATTCTTTATTTTTAATATTTTCCTATGTTGTCTCCTTCTCCTCTTCCATCCCTCCTCCTGGAGTTGACAAGCAATTCCACTTGGTTATACATATATTATCACTCAAAGTCCATTTCCATATTATTCATTTCTGCAATATAGAAAAATTTAAAAACCTGAAACCACTAATCATATATTCATATAAATATGTGGTAAATTATGTTTTCTTCCCCATTTCTATTCCAATAGATTTTTCTCTAATTGTGGGTAGCATTCTTTCTTATGAGTCTTTCAAAATTGTCCTGGATCATTGCATTGCTATTAGCAAAGTCCATTACATTTGATTATCCCAAATTGTTTCAATAACTATTTATCATGTTCTACTGGTTCTAATTATTTCAGTCTGCATCAGTTGATGTAGGTCTTTCCAGGTCTTAAAGAAATCATCTAGTTCATTATTCCTTTGGTGTACAAGAAATACCTAAAATACTTTATATCTGTCTATCTACCTATCTATCTATCTATCTATCTATCTATCTATCTATCTATGGAGATAATGGGATTAAACTGATTACATACTTTGTACTAGAGAAAACTTAAGGATTCTATTTCTACTTTCCCAAGCAGGGATGTGATTAGTATAGCAGCACTGATTCCCTCATAATTTTTCTATTCATCTTTTTATGCTTCTTTTGAGTATGCAATTTGAGTATTTAATTTTCTTTTTAGGTATGGTTTTGTCAGAAATTTCTGGAATTTGTCTATTTCATTAAATTTCCATTTCTTCCCCCAGAGTATTACATTCAGTTTTGCTGGATAGCTGTTTTGATCATAAACCTAAATCCTTTGCCTTGCAGAATATCATTTTCCATATCTTTCAGTTCTTTAAAATTGAGTCTTCTAGGTCTTCTGTAATACTGTCCTTTGGTAGATATAAATATTTTTTAGGTTGATATCTCCTTTTATTTTTGGATGTGAGAGATGAATAGATTAACCTTTTTAATACTGGAGAGTCCTGGGACACTTTTTTCTCTTTATTATTGATTGTTCCATGGATTGGAGTTAGAGGGATGGAAGATAGAATTGGGAAATATAAATTACATAGAAAGAAAAGATATCAGAATATATTAAAACTTTAAAAAAGCAGAATCTGTTTTTTAAAAGGGGGGATAAGGACTGCTGTAATTGAATATGAATTTATATTTCTCTTTCTCTTTTAGATGGAAAGTTTTGAAAATACATTTCAGTCTCCCCCTCCCCCTATATTTTAGTTTGGAATGAGGCCAGAGAAGGGCCAATAGGACAAGGAAATGAGTTGATTCTATGTTATCTAAAGAACAGTTGAAGGAGCAGAGCATATTTAGTTTGGGTAAGAAAGAATTAGGGGTACATGTGATTCATGACTACAATTAATTGAAAGGCTGTTAGTATAAAGAATCATTTTGTTCTGTCTCATTCCGGATGATAGATTCAGGAAGATGAAGAGAGGCAAACTGAGATAACATTTGGAAATTTTTCTTATAATTAAAGCTTTCCAAAATTTCAGTGAACATCCTTGTGAGGGAATAAATTCCTCTTACTCCAGAGTCTCCAAGCTGAGGCTGAACAACCATTTGTTCAGGAAACTTATGAAGATTCTTTTCAGATACAGGTTTCTCAAGATGGCAAATGACCTTCCAATAACTGTTGAAAATTTTTAACTTTGATAAATTCTTAGATGAAGAATGAAGGGATTTCTGTGGCCAACTAACTCAATTTTCCCATTTAAAGATAAGAAAATAGAACTAGGGAATTTAAGTGATTTGCCCAAGGTCAAAGAGATAATAATCATTAGGATGAAATTTTAATCCAGGCCTCTGATCCTAGTACTAGTGATCTTTCTATTTTATAAATATCTGAAAAGGCAGTAGAAGTGTAAATGCCATATTACAGAATAATAAAATCATAAATTTAGAGTTTGAAAACATCCCATAATTCATCAAGTATAATTCCTTTATTTTACATATGAGGAAACTGAGGCCCAGAGATTCAAAGTTCTTTGTCAAAGGTCACAAATTACCAAATAGTTTAATTTTGACCTAGGTCCTCAGACTCAAATGTCAGCATTTTTTTATTTGTTTATTTGCTGTTTTCCATTTTGTCAGGCTGATAGAATTTCCCTGTGGATAGTACATTAATTTAATACTTTTTATTTGTTTCAAAATGAGAGTTTAATGTAATATATCAATGGGCTGCTAAACTAGTAGTATGAATAATGTATCTACTCTGTGCCAGATTCTGTGCTAGGCATGGGGTGACAAAAAATAAAAAAATAAAAACTAACCTTACTTATAAAAAATTTACATTCTTAAGGGAAGACAATACATACATATATGTAATATATATTTATACATATTTTATATACATATATGCCCATACATTTTGCATTACTTTAATTTCCTGCTCAGTTTTTTTCTTAGGATGATAGAGTAAGGTATCAATGCAAAATATTGATTACTCTGTAGTCCATATACATATATGTATATATATATATATATACATGAAATTAAGTATATCTCTCTATATATATGTATACACATATATTCTCAAAAATCTTAGTGATAAGTAACTAACAAAATAGAGATAGAAAAAGCTTATTTCAGCCTCTTGTTTTATTTTTATTAGGATTGTTGTCATGGTTTCTCTTCCTGACTTTTAACATAATTTGAAAAACTTTGTATTTAATTTTTTACTTGATATTTTTTATTACAAAATATTTTATTTTTGAGGAGAGGCTGGTATTTTCTTCTTCTAGACTACAGACTTTAACAATTGTCCCTCAAATACCAGACCACTGATATTCCCTTCAGATAATGATCTGAAGCATAATACATCGTTCGGATGTCTGTACACATTTTGCTGTTTCTGACAGTACAAGTGAGAATTGTACGAGAAAGAATTGACTGTGAAGGACTGAGCCTTTGTCCTTTACATATTCAGTAAAACATTTCAGTCTCATTTTGGTTTTGAATTGACTGTTTATTATTATAGTGTGAGTATTTATTTCAGGTTGAAGTGAAATACCAACAAATTTTTTTTTTTTTAATATTGATGTTGAATGGAGAGAATACGCACATATAAAGCCAAGTAAAGAAACTACATTTGGACCCATTTTTGTGAGAAAACAATTAGCACCATATAATGTGTCCTATGATCTTTTTGTCTGAGTTCAAATATAACTATAATTCCCTAAAAATCTCCACATGACATTTTATCATTTAGGTTGTATTAAAACTGCTAAGAAGCTGTTTAATAAGAACCCCCCCCCTCTTCTTTCTCTCACTATTTTTCTCTCTCTCCAATTCTTTCCACTAATAAAAATTATTTTTTTCTGAAGCCAATACATTAGTGGAAGCAAAAGAAAAATAAAATGTCTGTAAACTAGGTCATATTCAATAGTCTGATTATTTTTTCTTCTCTGTAAAACATGAGGGTTGGACTATATTATTTTTAAAGTCGCTTCTAAATCTAAAATCCTGTCTACAAAGAAAGGCAAAATCAATGCATATGACCAAAGAAAGAGACAGGTGGGTTCATGGAGAATGTGGCAATATTATTACTTTAATAGGTTAAAAGGGGGAAAATTCATAGTATTTCAGGCTCACAGAAAATTTTAATGCTATCACTCTCACCTTCCACACACATAACTCAATTTTACAGATGAGGAAACTTGTGGCTTCCCAAGGTCATGTGGACAGTAAAATAAATGAAACCCATTTCACTTAAGATGTTATCTTACAAATATCCTCTTCATTCTTCTTTTCTAATGAACAATAGAAAAAACTAAATAAATAATGGTCTAGAATGTAGCAAATTTAAAGTATTATAAAGAATAATTTAAATGCTACCTTATCATTCCAGCTGACTTCAAGCTGACGGTCAAGATAATTTTAGGGTTATGACTTAAAATCTAGATTTAATTGGTCACCAGGGAAAATCCCAAATAAAATACCCAAGTCAGTCTGGGAAATTTATGGTAATTTAATTAATATAGAGGGAAGGAATTTAAGAAAAAGGAGGGAAGATGACATAGGATTCCTCCTGCCTGGTCTGTGCCAGGGGGAGTTTAAAATTCCAGTCTCTAGGTCTCTGAAGAAGATTAGAGGCTTTAAAGGGGATAAAGTTGGAAAAGTAAAGGAGGGAAACTCAGCTAGAAACTCACCACCAAACCAGACACTAGCTTGTAGCTATACTAAGATGCCAAAAGCCCAGCATGCTGCTATCAGCTAATTCTCCATCACAAAAGGTGTCAGAGAGAGGAAGTGATCCAAATATATAGATCTTTCACCCTTGATTCTCCTCCTCTAAATTCTCACGTCTACCAATCACATCAAAGGCTTTTCTCTAGGACTGCCCATACTTGTAGTTCTCATCTTATTTTGATTAGATTGTATCTTTAGAATTACTTCACACTTCTTTGTTCAGTTCACCTTTTGTTAGTTATTTGACCTTTTTTGTGATTAATTTAACCTTTATAGTTACTTAACATCATTTTGTTTTAAGATACTTGACCTTTTGTGATTAATTTAATCTTTATACTTACTTAACACCTTTTTGTATTAAGACCTTAATAGAGACTTAACTTAAAATTCTAGCTTCACTATAAGTTAAGAGTTAAGTACCTTCATTGTTCAATCAGGAGATTACAACTTTATCTTCCCCTAAAGTACATCTAAGTGGGGTGGAGTAATTTTAAAGTTCCTAAGACATTCCGGATTTTGTTAAACTAAGTATCTTCATTGTTACAATCAGGAAATAGCTAAATCCAATCTTCACAAAGCCTAGGAAGTAGCATCCTTCAGGATATAGTCTGACTTCATGGACCATATTGTTAGACATGCAGAGTAGATACTCCTCTGTCAGGAGGACCTTGAATCTATATTCCTCTTACTGCTAACAGCTCAATATCCACTACACCACAACTTATCCCCTACATGGTTAGGTTATGTGATAAAAGGTGGGATAAGGACTGGCCCTGTAATTGCACTTAAAAAAGGAAACTCTAGGTGACTAAATCCTTTACAACAATATATATCCAATTTTAACTGAAATATATAGTCTTAGTTGCCTAGAGTAGTGAGAAGTTAACTTATTTATCTAGGGTAACACATTTCAGGAACATTGCTTGAATGAGATTTTTCTGTCTTCAAGGCCAGCTGCCACAGTAGATAAGATATGACATAGTGTTTTTAGTTGATAAACTGTGCTATTGTCTATTACAGATGAAGAAACTGAGGCCCAGAGAGATTACACATTTGTCTATACTCATACAATTGATATATTTTAAGGTCTAGTCTGAAGTCAGGTGTCGTGCATAAAAATTAAACATAACTTTGATGTTGCTAATGTTTCTGTGTGGATGTTAGAATGAGTGAATATATCCTATATCAAAAGTAATCTGTTCATAAATTCAAACTTTTCTATCAAAATAAGGTAATCTGATCTTACTTTGCTTAGAAATTATTCATTTAAATGTGGCTAATGAAGCAGACATGCAGTATTTCAAACAATTCAAAATAACAAAAAAATATAATTTTTATTTTTTTTTTTTGGTGATGGATTTGGTGATGGATAGAATTCACTGGTGATGGATTCACCAGTGAATTCTATCAAACATTCAGAGAACAGTTAATCCCAATACTATACAAACTATTTGACATAATAAGCAAAGAGGGAGTTCTACCCAACTCCTTTTATGACACAAACATGGTACTGATTCCAAAACCAGGCAGGTCAAAAACAGAGAAAGAAAACTATAGACCAATCTCCCTAATGAATATAGATGCAAAAATCTTAAATAGGATACTAGCAAAAAGACTTCAGCAAGTGATCAGAAGGGTCATCCACCATGATCAAGTAGGATTTATACCAGGGATGCAGGGCTGGTTCAATATTAGGAAAACCATCCACATAATTGACCACATTAACAAGCAAACCAACAAGAACCACATGATTATCTCAATAGATGCAGAAAAAGCCTTTGATAAAATACAACACCCATTCCTATTAAAAACACTAGAAAGCATAGGAATAGAAGGGTCATTCCTAAAAATAATAAACAGTATATATCTAAAACCATCAGCTAATATCATTTGCAATGGGGATAAACTAGATGCATTCCCAATAAGATCAGGAGTGAAACAAGGATGCCCATTATCACCTCTACTATTTGACATCGTACTAGAAACACTAGCAGTAGCAATTAGAGAAGAAAAAGAAATTGAAGGCATCAAAATAGGCAAGGAGGAGACCAAGTTATCACTTTTTGCAGATGACATGATGGTCTACTTAAAGAATCCTAGAGATTCAACCAAAAAGCTAATTGAAATAATCAACAACTTTAGCAAAGTTGCAGGATACAAAATAAACCCACATAAGTCATCAGCTTTTCTATATATCTCCAACACAGCTCAGCAGCAAAAACTAGAAAGAGAAATCCCATTCAAAATCACCTTAGACAAAATAAAATACCTAGGAATCTACCTCCCAAGACAAACACAGGAACTATATGAACACAACTACAAAACACTCGCCACACAACTAAAACTAGACTTGAGCAATTGGAAAAACATTAACTGCTCATGGGTAGGACGAGCCAACATAATAAAAATGACTATCCTGCCCAAACTTATTTATCTATTTAGTGCCATACCCATGGAACTCCCAAAAAATCTCTTTACTGATTTGAAAAAAAGCATAACAAAGTTCATTTGGAATAACAAAAGATCAAGGATATCCAGGGAAATAATGAAAAAAAAACACTAATGAGGGGGGCCTAGCAGTCCCAGACCTCAAACTATATTACAAAGCAGCAGTCATCAAAACAATTTGGTACTGGCTAAGAGACAGAAAGGAGGATCAGTGGAATAGACTGGGGGAAAGCGACCTCAGCCAGATAGTATACGATAAACCCAAAGATCCCAGGTCTTGGGACAAAAATTCACTATTTGATAAGAACTGCTGGGAAAATTGGAAGACAGTGTGGGAGAGATTAGGAATTGATCAACACCTCAAACCCTACACCAAGATAAATTCAAAATAGGTGAAAGACTTAAACATAAAGAAGGAAACCATAAGTAAATTGGGTAAACACAGAATAGTATACATGTCAGACCTTTGGGAAGAGAAAGACTTTAAAACCAAGCAAGACATAGAGAGAATCACAAAATGTAAAATAAATAATTTCGACTACATCAAATTAAAAGGCTTTTGTACAAACAAAAGCAATGTAACTAAAATCAGAAGGAAAACAACAAGTTGGGAAAAAATCTTCATAAAAACCTCTGACAAAGGTTTAATTACTCAAATTTATAAAGAGCTAAATCAGTTGTACAAAAAATCAAGCCATTCCCCAATTGATAAATGGGCAAGGGACATGGATAGACAGTTTTCAGATAAAGAAATCAAAACTATTAATAAGCACATGAAGAAGTGCTCCACATCTCTTATAATCAGAGAGATGCAAATCAAAACAACTCTGAGGTATCACCTCACACCTAGCAGATTGGCTAACATGACAGTTATGGAAAGTAATGAATGCTGGAGGGGATGTGGCAAAGTAGGGACATTAATTCATTGCTGGTGGAGTTGTGAACTGATCCAGCCATTCTGGAGGGCAATTTGGAACTATGCACAAAGGGCGATAAAAGAATGTCTACCCTTTGATCCAGCCATAGCACTGCTGGGTTTGTACCCCAAAGAGATAATGGACAAAAAGACTTGTACAAAAATATTCATAGCTGCGCTCTTTGTGGTGGCCAAAAATTGGAAAATGAGGGGATGCCCATCAATTGGGGAATGGCTGAACAAATTGTGGTATCTGTTGGTGATGGAATACTATTGTGTTCAAAGGAATAATAAAGTGGAGGATTTCCATGTGAACTGGAACAACCTCCAGGAAGTGATGCAGAGCGAGAGGAGCAGAACCAGGAGAACATTGTACACAGAGACAAACACACTGTGGTATCATCGAACGTAATGGACTTCTCCATTAGTGGTGGTGTAATGTCCCTGCACAATCTGCAGGGATCAAGGAGAAAAAAACACTATCCAAAAGCAGAGGACAAACTGAGGGAATAGAAACACCAAGGAAAAGCAACTGCCTGACTACAATGGCTATGGGGACATGACAGAGGAAAGACTCGGAGCCAACACTCTGATGCAAATACTAACAACATGGCAATGGGTTCAAGTCAAGAACACATATGATACCAGTGGAATCACACGTCGGCCACGGGGGGTGGGAGGGAGGAAAAGAAAATGATCTTTGTCTTTAATGAAAAATGCATGGAAATGATCAAATAAAATACTATAAAATAAAAAAATAAAAAATATATAATTTTTAAACAAAATTTAGAGAATATTGTCACAAATCTAATACCTCAGATTGTACAATTATGTGTCATTTTAACCATGTAATGCTGGTAATACGTGAGGGTATTTTTCCAATATAGATGTAAATTGGTAACTGATCTGTTAGAAAGATACTGAGAGTAAATACTATATGTTGCTCTGATGTAATTTTTTTCTTTATTTAGGGGAAATATATCATATACTCAGAGTCAAAATCAAAGAGATTAAAATTCATTTTCTTTAAGTTCCAGGGGTGGAGTCAAGATGACAGAGTATTAATTAGTAGCTCTGTACCATCAGGAGAATCCTCTCCAACCAAGATTAAAATGCCACCACAAAACAAATACAGGAGCTAAAGAACCAACAAGGAGTTAGAGTGAAACAACTTTCAAGAAAAGAAAAACCAAAAAGGTAGGTAATGAACATCCTGGGGCACTGGAGCTAGTTAGAGGAGAGCAGATCCAGCAAGAAGTTGTTACAAGAAAGAAGGGCAAGCCAAGCATATCCTCCCCACACACCACATCTGCTGCCCAAGATTAATAAACCTATGCTCCAGCCAACATCCAGACCCTGAGACACTGCATGAACAAATAGAGGTACAAGTCAACCCATATCCACTGAAATTTCAAGCCTGTGGAGAAGTCCAGAATCCTAGCCAATGGAGTTCTAGTCTGGGCTTGGGGCAAGGACTTATAAAAACTTTGGGGTGGATGATAGTACAAAGTACTGAGTACTGATCCTTTACATCAAGCTAGGGGAAGATTTTCAAGACAAGACAATAAAGGATGTGCCTGATTGGATCAAGTATACAGTGAGATAAAAAACTTTAGACTAAGATCAAGGCTAAAATTTCATCAATCCCTGATGAGATCAAGATCAGAGTGAGACCAAAGTCTTATACCTAAGCCTGAGGCAAATCATTAAGCTATTAGCTTCACAAGGGTCAATTGAATCATTAGGAGAAGGGGACTCTCAGAGCTCTCAGCCCTCAGACAATCACATCATCCCCCAAGCCTACCTATAATTAGAAAGGAAAATGGTCAAATAAAAAAAATACACCTAATTCTAAGGAATCTTTATGGAGACAAAAAGCAAGGAATAGATAAAGAGCATACAGTGAAAGCAAAGGAAAGATATGCAGATTTCAAAAGAAAGATATGGAATAGACACAGAATCTGGAAGAACTCAAAAAATACCTCAAAAACCAATTAAGAGAGACAGAGGAAAAGTGGGAAAGAGAAAGGAAAGTGATGAAAGGAGAAATCAAAGTGATGCAAGAAAAAAAAAGAGTAATGCAAGAAGAAATGGGCCAATTGAAAAAAGAGAAACAAAAACTGACAGAGGAAAATCAGGTTTTAAAAATAAGAATTGACAATCTAGAAACCAATGATTTCAAGAGAAATCAAGAAACAATAAGGCAGAATCAAAGGAATGAAAAAATAAAGGAAAGCATGAAATATTTAATTGAAAGAAAACAACTGGCATAGAAAATAGATCTAGGAGAGATAATTTGAGAATTATAGGACTATTGGAAAGCCATGCTCAATTAAAAAAAAAAAAAAACAACCCTGAGACTTCCAGGTTATCATGGCTGCAGTGAAGATTCAGGACTTTTCCTCTCCTCATCACCTACTGCTATAGACTGACTCAAAAGGCAAAAAAAAAATCAAAATCATATGAATGAAGGGAATCCACAGTAGGGTGGAACATTGAAGGTATGTGGGATTTGGGCATTTCCACACTATAAGGGGGTAAAACAACTTCCATCAAAAAAATGAGCTGATTAACCCTCCCCCACCCCACCTACAGAGGAAGAGTCTGAGCCAACATGCTAGAATCATCAAGCAAGGAAGGGGCACCTCTAGATCCTGGCAGCTGACTAAGACGACTAAGGAACTACCCCTGAGAGCAGCTAGACTTGAGAATCCAACAGGCAGATAATAGAGTTAATAGATACATGGAAAAAAATAAATAGGGACAAAAAGGAATACATGTTCTTTTCAGCAACACATGGTATATTTACAAAGATTGACCATGTACTGGGGCATAAAAACATGGCAAACAAGTGAAAAGTGCATAAATAGCAAATGAAATATTTTCAGATCATAATGCAATTAAAATAATAATTAGTAAGTGTACATGGAGAACCAAATCAAAAATTAATTTGAAATTAAATAATATGATTCTGCAAAATCAGTTGGTTAAAAACAAATCAGAGAAACAATTAATAATTTCAATGATGAAAATGACAATGATGAGACATCCTTTTAAAATCTATGAGATGCAACCAAAGCAGCACTCAGGGGGAAATTTATATGCTTCAGTTTATATATTAACAAATTAAAGAGGGCAAAGGTTAATGAATTGGATATGCAAATTAAAAAAAAACTTGAAAGTGAACAAATTAAAAATCCCCAGTTGAAAATTAATTATGGATACTAAAAACTAAAGGAGAAATTAATAAAATTGAAAAAAAGAAATATTGAATTAATAAATAAGACTAGAAGATGATACTTAAAAAACAAAATAATGTAGACAAAGAACTGGTCAATCTAATAAAAAAATGGAAAGAAGATAACCAAATTAACAGAATCAAAGATGAAAAGAGAGATCTCATATCTAATGAGGAGGAAATTAAGTCAATAATTAAAAAGTGTTTTGCCCAATTATATGGCAATAAATATGGAAACCTAGGTGATATGGATATATATTTACAGAAATATAAATTGACTACATTAACAGAAGAAAAAATGGAATAACTAAATAATCTTGTACCAGAAAAAGAAATTGAATAAACCACTAAAAAACTCCCTAAGAAAAAATTCCCCTGGGCTTGGTGAAATCACAAGTAAATTCTATCAAACATTCAAAGAACAACTAATCCCAATATTATATAAACTATTTGACAGAATAAGCAAGATTGAGTTCTTCCAAATTGCTTTTATGACACAAATATGGTAGTGATTTCAAAGCCAGGCAGACAGAAAATCGAGAAAGAAAACTACAGATGAATCACCTTAATGAACATAGATGCAAAAATATTAAATAGAATACTAGCAAAAATACTCCAGGAAGTGATCATGAGGTTTATCAATTATTATCATGTGGGATATGTAAGGATAGTTGAATGTTGGAAAAACAATCCACATAATTGACCATATTAATAAGGAAAACAACAAAAATCACATGATTGTCTGAATATATGCAGAAAAAGGCTTTGACAAAATACAATACTCATTCCTATTTAAAAAAAAAAACCTAGAAAATATAGAAATAGAAGGCTTTCCTAAGGATAATATGCAGTATATATCTAAAATCATCAGCAAGTGTCATCTGCAATGGTGAGAAATTAGAAGCATTCCCAATAAGATCAGTAGTGAAACAAGGATGCTTATTATCACCTCTATTATTTAACATGGTATTAGAAACACTAGCAGTAGCAATTAGGGAAGAAAAATTAATTGAAGGTATTAAAGTAGGTAATGAGGAGACCAAGCTATCACTCTTTGCAGATGATATAATGGTCTACTGAAAGAAACCTAGAGAATCAACTAAAAAGCTAGGAGAAATAATCACCAACTTTAGCAAAGTTTCAGGTTACAAAAGAAACCCATATAAATCATCATAATTTCTATATATTTACAACACTTCACAACAGCAAGAGTTAGAAAGAGAAATTCCATTTAAAATCCCCCTAGACAATATAAAATATTTAGTAATCTATTTGCCAAGATAAACAAAGGAACTCTGAACACAACTATAAAACACTTTCCACACAGTTAAAACCAGATCTAAATAACTGGGAAAACATGGGAAGGATGAAATAACATATTAAAAATGACAATCGTATCCAAAATAATTTACTCATTTAGTGTCATACCCATCAAACTACCAAGAAAATATTTTACTGAATTAGAAACAAAACTATAATAAAATTCATTTGGAAGCACAAAACATAAAGAATATCAAGAAAAAAATAATGAAAAAAATGTGAAGGAAGCAGTACCAGATCTCAAACTATACTATAAAGGAGTGTTAATCAAAACAATATAGTTCTGGCTAAGAGACAGAAGGGTGGATCAGTGAAATAGACTTGGGGTATGTGACCTCAGTAAGACAGTCTATGATAAACACAAAGATCCTAGGTTTGGGGACAAAAATACACTATTTGGCAAAGCTGCTAGGAAAATGGGTAAACAGTATGGGAAAGGTGAAGTTTAGATCAACACCTAACACCCTGCACCAAGATAAACTTAGAATAGGTAAATTACTTGAATATAAAGAAGGAAATTATAAGTAAATTATGTGAATTATGTAAAGAATAGTATACTTGTCATATCTTTGGGAAAGGAAAGATTTTACAATCAATAAGAGATAGAGAATATTACAAAATATAAAATTAATAATTTTGATTACACTAAATTAAAAAGTTTTTGTAAAAACAAAACCAATGCAACCAAAATTAGAAGGGAAGCAAACATTGGGATAAAATCTCCACAAAAAAAATCTCTGACAAAGGTCTAATTACTCAAATTTATAAAGAGATAAATCAATTGTATAAAAAAATCAAGCCATTCTGAAAAGGATAAATGGGCAAAGGATATGAATAGGCAGTTTTCAGATAAAGAAATCAAAACAATCAATAAACACATGAGAAGTTTTTCTATAATACTTATAATAAGAGAAACGTAAATCAAAACAACTCTGAGGTACCACCTCACACTGAGCAGATTGGCTAACATGATAGCAAAGGAAATGGATAAATTTTGGAGGGGATGTGGCAAAATTCCAACATTAATACATTGCTGGTATAGTTGTGATTTGATCCAGCTATTCTGCATGGCAATTTTTAATATGCCCAAAGGGCGCTAAAAGACTGCCTATCCTTTGATCCAGTCATAGCACTGCTGGGTTTGTACCCTAAAGAGATCATAAGGAAAAAGACTTGTACAAGAGTATTCATATCTGTGTTCTTTGTTCTGGCAAAAAATTGGAAAATGAGGGGTTGGATGCCCTTCAGTTGGGGAATGGTTGAATAAATTGTGGTATATATTGGTGATGGAATACTATTGTGCTCAAAGGAATAATGAACTCAAGAAATTCCATGTAAACTCGAATGACCTCCAGGAATTAATGCAGAGTGAAAGGAGCAGAACCAGGAGAACAATGTACACAGAGACTGATACATAGTGATACAATTGAATGTAATGGACTTCTTTACTAGCAGCAATGCAATGATCAAGGACAATTCTGAGGGACTTATAAGAAAGAATACTATCTACATTCAGAGGAAGAACTGTGGGAATAGAACAGAGAAGAAAAACAACTGCTCGATCACAAGGGTTAATGGGGATATGGTTGGGGATATAGACTCTAAATGATCACTCTAGTGCAAGTATCAATGGTATGGAAATGTGTTTTTATCAATGACACATGTAAAACCCAGAGAAATTGCATTTGGGCTATAGGAGGTTGGTCAGGGCAGGGCTGGGGTAAAACATGGATCTTGTAACCATGGAGAAATATTCTAAATTAATTAATTAAATAAAATTTTAAATAAAGAAAGAAAAATCTTTAATATTATATTATAAGAAATTATCAAAGATAAGTATCCAGAGATTCTTGAACAAGAAAATAAAATTGAAATTGAAAGAACTCACAGAACACCTCCAGAAAGAAATCCTCAAATGCCAACTTCTAGGAATATAATAGGTAAATTCTCGAGCCCCCTACCAAGGAAAAATGCTTCAATCAGCCAGAAAGAACTGATTCATATACCATGGAGTTACAATCAGGATCACACAGGAATTAACAGCTTCTACATTAAATAATTGAAAAGCATCTACTATGATATTCAGTAAGGAAAAATATTTGGGTTTGTTGCCCAGACTCACCTATCCAATAAAACTGAATATAATTTTTCAGGGGAAAAATGAACTTTCAATAAAACAGAAGATTTCTAATCATTCCTGAGGAAAAAAACCAGACCTTTCTTTCAGAAAGAGAAAGGAGAAGTAAGCCAATTATGATGATATGATTTATATTTAAATTTGATTATATGGAACAATATCTATATATGATATGCATACAAATTAATGATTTGTAAAAAAAAAATCAACCAATGACTGAAAGAGAGGGTTGCACTGAGATAAAATGGAAGGGAAAAGAGAGAATGGGGTAAATTATATGACATAAAAATTCATGAAAAACCATTATAAAGAAGGCAGGATAAGGGTGGTAATGGGTAATGCTTAAACTTTATTCTAGTTGTAAAGGTCTCAGAGAGGGTAGAGAATTCTATATTACCCTACTCAGAGGGGTATAGAATTGTATCTTACCTAACAGAGCATTAGAAGTGGAATAAGACAAGGGAAGAGGGAAGTAATTGGAGGGAAGGGGAAATGGGAAGTGGGAAGAAAAGCAAAACACTAGTCAGAAGCAACAAAGAGAAAAGGACTAGAACATGATTTAAAGGAGATAATAGGATGAAGGGCAATACACAGTAAGTAATCATAAAGCTGAATGTGAATAGGATGAACTCATCCATTAAAAGGAAGAGGATAAGAAAGTGGATTAAAAACCAGAATCCTATTGTATGTTGTTTACAAGAAACACATTGAGGCAGGGTGACACACAAATTCAAGGTAAAAGACTTGAGCAGAATTTATTATGCCTCATCTGAAGTAAAACAAAGTAGGAATAACAACCATGATAGCAGACAAAGGTGAAGTAGACATTGATCTGACTAAGAGATGAGGAAGGAAATTACATTCTGTTAAAGGGTACTATAAAGAATGAAGAAATATCATTGCTAAACATTTATGAACCAAATGGCATACCATCTATATTTCTAAAGGAACACTTACAGGAGATCAAGGAAGAAATAGATAGTAAGACCATATTAGTGGGGAATTTAAAATTTCCCCTTTCAGAACTAGATAAATAGAATTGAAAAATAAAAAAAGAAAGAAGTAATGGAAGTGAATGAAATGCTATAAAAATTAGAATAAATATCTAGAGAAAACTGAATAAAAATAAAAAAGGACTATACCTTCTGCTTAGCATTACATTGTACATATACAAAGATTGACTATGTACCAGGGCATTGAAATATTGCAAACAAATGTAGACAAGCAGAAATAATAAATACATCTTTTTCAGATAATAATGCAATAAAAATAATACTTAACAACTGTTCATGGAAACAAAAATTTAAAATTAACTGGAACTAAAAAAATTATCAAATTCTTCAAAACTTGTGGGTCAAAAAAGAAATCATAGACATAATATGGACTTCATTAAAGAGAATGAAAATGAGGAGACAACAACAAAAAAATACCACCAAAGCAGTAATCAGGGGAAAATTTATATATCAGAGTACCTATAGCAACAAAATAGAGAGGGAAAAGATCAATGAATTAGGCTTGGAAGTTAAAAAGCTAGAAAGAACACAAAATAAAAATCCCCATATAAAAACTTAATTGGAAATCCTAAAAATTAAAGGAGAAATTAATAAAAACTGAAAGTAAAAAGAACTGTTGAACTAATAAATAAAACTAGGAATGAATTCATTGAACAAAACAAATAAAATAAATAACATAACACCCCCAAATCAAATTTTGGAGCAGAAGATCGCACAAAAGCACATGATAAAATGTTTTTAAGGCCTAAGAAATCTCAAGATATTGTTGGGAAAGGTTTGTGTAACCAGAGTGGAAGTCTTAAAGGATTCTACATATACATCGACAGCAACAATGTTAACTTCCTGAACATTCACTTCAGGAACAACCAGTCAGAAACAGATTACACATTGCTGCCACTGGGCATATCTAGAACTGATTGGCAACTCTATTGCTTATATGGAGTTCTGGATCTAAGGCAGAGAGGGTAGAGAGGAATGCTGGTCATTGGTTTTAAAGGAACAGGAGCCCTGCTTACAATTCCAAGACAAAGAGAACATTACTACTTGTGTCACTGGAGGAATAAAGGCCTTTCCTGGACAAAGTACAGACCAAGAGAACATTGACTATACCTTTCACAGTACCACACTACCATGGAAGCACACAAAAGTTGCAGATTACAAGAACTAGCTCTCAAGAGAGCAGCATGAAGAAATCTGAAGCATGACATAGTGCCTCCCACCCAGAGGTTGGCAGAACCCAACTTTAGCCTAAATCTCAATGCCCAGAAATAGTCTGAAAAAAATGGGCAAGCAATGATAACAAATTAATCTTTAAAAGGTACTATCGTGGCAGAGAGGAATATCAAGATGTTGAGGGAGATGAAATTGACCAGCCTCGAAAATACAGAAAAACCTTAACAAGCTGGCTGGCCTTGGGAGTTTGTCAGAACCATAAACATGCCAAACCCCAGCTGTAGTAAGAACCAGATAAAGGCCAGGAAGACCCCAATAAATATGCCAAACTCCAGCTGCAGGAAGACCCCAATAATATAGAATTGTCAAAGTTCCAAGAATAGTAGGAAGCAGATAAAGCCATACATGCAGGCAAAATTCCAAGGATGGTAGCAGATAAGGGGCTGGAAGACCGTACATGCTGAAAAGTATTTAAAGCCCAGCCCGTCAGAAGCAACTTGGAACTCTGAGGACAGAGGTTCCCACTGATGTGTGTATCAGTTCAATAAATGGCCTTCTCTGCCTGTTTGCATTGTCCTCGGTCTTCCATGGTGGTGGGTGAAATCCCGGACCATAACATTGTAAACTTAGAAGGCAATATGAGAACAGCTAAAAAGAAATCCTCAAAGAAAAATGCTAATTAACCCTAAACCCACCAAGAATTCCATGAAGCATTTAAGAGATGAGGGGGATAGAGGAAAAAGTGGAAAAATAAATTAGAATGATACAAAAATAAATTATGTAAAGAAAATTCAGAGCCTGTTAAGAGATGCAAAAATACTGAAAAAAAATTGACCAAATGAAAAAGAGGCACATGAAGATCTAAATAATTGGAAAAATATTAATTACTCATGAGAAGAATAAGCTAACATAATAAAAATGACAACCCTACCCAAACTGATCTACTTATTCAATGCAATACCTATCAAACTAACAAAAAAAAAACTCTTCTATAGAATATGAAAGTAAAATGTTAAATGTTGCAGTCGATTTGGCAAAATTGTGACAGTAAGACACTGCTGGTGAAGTTGCAAATTAATGCAACCATTCTGGAGTGCAATTTGTAATTACATGCAAAGAAATTTAAAAGAATTTCTGCTTTTGATGCAGCCATCCCACTGCTGGATTTGTTTGTACACCAAAGAGATAATAAGGAAAAAGACTTATACAAAAATATTCATAGCCACACTCTTTGTGATGGCAAAAAACTGGAAAATGAGCAGGTGCCCATTATTTAGGGAATGGCTGAACAAATTGTGGTATCTGATAGTAATGGAATACTATTGTCCTGAAATGAATAATGAGCTGGGGGATTTCTATTTAAAGTGGAAAGACCTCCAGGTATTGATACAGAGTAAAGGGAGCACAACCAGGAGAACATTGTACATAGAGACTGATAAATTGTGACACAATCAATTATAAGTGACTTTTCTACTAGTAGCAATGCAATGACCCAGGACAATGCAGAGGGACTTATGAGAAAAAATGCTATCTACATCCAGAAAAAAAAAAACTGTGGGAACAGAAACACAGAAGAAAAACACATAATCAATTACAGAGTTTGATGGGGATATGATTAGGATTTTTATGCTAAAAGATCACACTACTGAAAATATGAATAATATGATAATAGGTTTTGAACAATGATACATATATAACCAAAAAGATTTATTTGTCAACTCTGGGATTATGGATGTAAAAGAATCTTAAATCATCTAACCATGAAAAAATATTTTAAAAATATTCTTTAAAAAAGAGGCACAAAAATATTGTGAACTCTGGCAACCACCTATATAAATATTCAGAGTCCAACTGCAATTTAAATTTAATAATATCACTGAAGAAAATAATTTTTTTTTGAAAATTAGAATTGGACAAGTAGAAGCTAATAAATCCATAACACACTAAGAAGCAACAAAACAAATTCAAAAAAGAATTAAATGAATAAAAATAAGGTATTTCATTGGGAAAAAAAACTGAACTGGAAAATAAATGAAGGAGAGAAAAATTTAAAATTAGTACTCTTCTAGAAAGCCATGATAAAGAAAGATTTCAAGTAACATTTCAAAAATTATCAATTAATAATATGTATATCCTTTAATAATAAGCTAAAATAGAATTTGAAAAAAATCTGTCAATAATAGCCTGAAATAGATATAAAAAACAAAATTCTCAGGAATATTATAGCCAAATTCCAGAAGTCTCAGTTTAAAGAGAACATACTTTATGCAGTCAGAAATAAATCATTCAAATATTGTGGAGCTATAGTAAAAAACTCACAAGATTTAGTGGCTTTCACCTTAAAGAAGTACAGAGCTTTGAACATGATTTTTTCAGAAGGGAAAGGAGTTGGGATTGCTAATAGCAACCTATCCAGTAAAACTGAATATGCTACTAGAAAGGGAAAAAAGAAAATTTAATGAAATAGATGACTTTCCATAATTTTTTGATGAAAAGATAAGAGTTGAATAGAAAATTTGCTATTCAAAAACAAGACTTAAGAGAAGCATAAAAATATAAACATGAAAGAGTCATCATAAAGATATCAATAAAGTTAAACTGTTTACATTTCTATTTGGGAAGATGATTCACATAACTTGTAAGAGCTGTATCATTATTAGGGCAGTTAAAAAAAGTTTAGTTGGACAGAAAGTATGAATATTAGTTGATTATGTTGGAATTATTTTTTAAAAGGAGTGTGAAAGAGGGAGAAATGGGAAGAGAGAGATAGAATTAGGACATTTTTCTCATATATAAAAGTCATGCAAGGAAGATATTTTATAATTAAGGAAACAATGTATAGATAATGATGGGCAATGCTTAAACCTCACTCTCCTCAAAATTAGTACTTTGTTGTGTATAAAAATGTCACTTGCCAAAAATGCAAAAAAGAATGTAAGGGGAGAAGAGAAAGGGGAGATGATAAAAAAGAGTAAATAAGAGGACAGATTAAGGAAGGCGGTGATTAAAAGCAAAACAAACTTGAACAAGATAGAATAAAAAGAGATAGGGAAGAAAAAAAAACAGAAAACATGGAATAGAGGTAAATACAGATTTAATAGCCAAATGTGAAAGTAAATCGATATTAACTCTTCTTGTGGTGGTAAAGTACCTGAAACTGAAGGGATGCCCACAAATTGAGGAATGTCTGAAAAGTTGTAGTATATGATTATAATTGCATACTATTATGACATAAGAAATGATGAACAAGATGAATTGAAGATACTTGGTAAGTCATGTAAAAAATGTTGCGAAGTGAAGTGAACAGAACCAGAAGAATGTTGTACACAGTAATAGCAATAACGTACAATGATAAATGTAAATAAATTTATTATTTTCAGCAATACAAGACTCTAAGACAACTCCAAGGGTCTCAAAATGGAAAACACCATATGAAATAGAAGTCTGAATTTTGATTGAAGTATATCGTTATTTAATTTATTTTCTCCATGAATTTTTCTCCAGTCAATGATGTATATCTTCTTTCACATCTTAAATATGGAAATTATATAATAACATGTATATAATTACTTTTTTGCTACTTATGGTTTGGGGGAGGGGGAAGGACTGGAGGGAGAAAGAGAACATGGATCAAATAATGTGAAGTTAAAAAAAAAACTGAATGCAATGAACTCATAAATAAAATTGAAACAGATTGCAAAATGGATTAGGAACCAGAATCCAATAATATGTTGTTTAAAAGAGACACTTGAAATGGAAAGACAGACACAGAGTTAAAATAAAGAACTGGAGTAGAATATAATATGCTTTACCTGAAGTAAAAAAGGCAGTGTGAGCAATAGGTATCTCAGGTAAAGCAAAAGCAAAAATAGACCTAATTGAAAGAGATAATCACAGAAAATAAATTTTGCAGAGATAACACAATGAAAGAATATAAAATATGTGGCAAAGTGACTGAAAAATTCACATGTTCAACCCTATACATATGAAATAATAAAAAACATGTTTCTACATTAGTTATATTTCAAAGAAAGCTAGATAAATAAAATGAAAATTTTATTTATAGCAGCTGTTCTCATTATAGCAAAGAACTGAGGGAGTGCTCATTAAGTGGGAAATGGGTGAACAATGTGTGGCAAATGATTGTTATGGAGTACTATTATGCTGTGGGAAATAAGGAAAGGTGTTGCTTCAGGAAAAGGAGAACTATGAGGACTGATGGAAAATAAAATAAGAAATAGGAGATGATAGTGCAAAGCATCAGGAGTGTTGTAATGATGATCATCTCTGAAAGACCTGACTATTCTGATAAATGCAATGATCCAAGTTAATTTCAGAAAATTCATGATAAAAAAAATTCTATCCATATCCAAAGAGAGAACTTATGAATTCTGAGTTACTTGGCACCAGGAGTTACTGACAGTAAGGAACAATAACAAGGTTTGAATTGAGGCCCTTTGGCTCTGAGATTTCTATAAAATAGACTTTTTATAGCAAATAATACAGGCATTGCTAATTCTTTCTTTCAGACAATATTGATCAAGAAAGAAAAAGTGTTTTGCCCAAGGTCAGACAGGTGAGAAAGATAGATTTAAAATTAAGTATCCCAATACCTTGTCCATCACATTTCCAAATATTCTATCAAGCTTTTCTATGATAAAGCAATGTCTATGACTCTTCATGAATTTTTCTTGCATTCTGGGAGGGAGATAAATCACAAATATCCATCACTTAACTTCAATATTTCTAACATGAAAATCGAGAGTTACAAAATCAGATACTACCTATTTTTGGAAGAGATGAGGATTTGGAAGGAAATATTATTACCATGGAAAATGGTGATCATGGAAGACATCATTGGGCTGTCTTATAAAGAAAACCCTTTGCATAGAAAATCTATTTGAGAATAATGTAAAGTAGAACAATTTTATAGTTATTCACAACCTATCAGTATTCAAAACTTCAATGTATGGACTTTTGTAGCCATTACCAATATTTTTAAAGGCTTCCAACTATGTATATTTATAGAAAGAAGGTTATTAATTCCTAACTTGAGAGTATTATGAGAAAACAAGTATTGCTGGCAAACCAGTTGCCCAATTAAAATTAGTTTGTCAATTTGCCTTTGTCAAGGCATGCCCTTAAAATAAACTTTGAAATCACATTGATATTTCATGAACCTTTTTTCCCTTTTCAGCCAGAGATTATAGCTGAATATCAGGAACACAACAATCATGAAAAATATCTACCCAACTTATTTTTATAACTTTGGAAAGGACACTAGTTAAAGGAAGCTCTCATTTATTTTTTTTCCAATTTAGATGGGCACCATATGGGAAATGTATTTTCTTTCAAATTTCAACTGAATCAAAATATTTCAGAGCACATTGGTTCAAAGATAACAGAGGTCATTCAAGTGTTCAGATAAATATACAGGGGTCAATAGCAATATATCCTTTCCAATTGTTCTTATCAATTAGCCAAAAATTAATTGTACCATTATCTTAATCCTCCTTCCCCTAAAAATCACTTAGTTCCATTGCTGTATGCATTTCAAATTAAGAAAAAAGCTTCTCTTCTCTATTGAATTGATGTACAATATTTACACCTATTGCTGACTCCAGCAGTTTGTTCCATATCATTAATTCAAGGAGTACAATGCATCAAAGAACATCAGGAATATCATTAATCCAAAGACCATTTCTGCCCATGCCTAAGTGAAGCTATTAAAGATATTTCAAGATGTGATGAAAATAGTTATTACAAAGCCTAACTACTATGTCTCAATTTATTTTGCTGGCTAATTGTAAAAACTTTGTCTTGGGTCATGGGTTGATATCTGTCTTGGCATCTATTTTTCTAACTTATTTTTAGCTCAAGGTGAAAAGAACCTCTGACTCACCAGCATAGGCTAATGTTTGTGTTTCCAGTCAGGTTTTGACTACTTATATTATAGTATTTATTATAATGTATGCATTACTTGGTATATCAAAACAAAAACATGTGATGAAGTCCTTTCCTCATTTTGTCTATATTAGAATATCGCATTGCCCTTTCAGATGCGTTTATAATTTGGTTAAATATTCTTAATCTTCTCAATAGAAGAGAGTGCAACAGATTATCTGCACAACTCACATGTATGCATGCCAATGATGCTAAATTCATTTTAAACTATTTAACTTAATATTATTATTTCTATTTCTTTTAAGAAATGATGTTGATTGTTCCAATAGATTAGAAAGGGTTAAATTGGATAGGAAGTTCCTTACAAAGAATAAAAATTCCTCATTTATTTAAAAAAAATGAGAAGTAATGACTACTAAAAATTTAATGCTCGGGATTTCCCGGTAATCATGGCTGCAATCTAGACGCCATACTCTTCCTCTCCCGAACGAAATAGACTACATCAAAGGAGCATAAAAATCACCTTTGGAGGAACAGAAGGACACCCCAGAACTCCCAGTACTCCACAGAGGCAAAGGTACATGGGGCTTGAATATTTCCACGCTATAATAAGGAGGAAAAGCTTGCACAGAAAAGTGAACTGAGCCGCCCTTCCCCCAACCCACCTCCCCCACTAAACCAGAGTGAGCTACCTGAGCTCTCACAGGGACAGCGAGTGAGTGGGGAACGTCTCTGTCGGGGGGGGGGGGCACTCCAAGGTCCTTGGGATCTGGGGACTGCCAGGAAAAAACGTCTCAGGGCAGTTTCACTGGAGAATCCAGCCCCTCAGCGGAGCTGTACTTGGGGCGGCTGCCCTGAACATCTCCGCGGAGCTAAACACCAGGGGCAGACCACGCGTTGATTATTTGGGCGGAGCTGAAAACCTGGGCGCTGTGGCTGTGATCAGGGACCCAGTGCTCTAAGAAAACTCGGAGGCTGGGAAGAACTAGTCTGAAGCAACCTAAATTCATAAAAACCATCCATATAACCCAGATCCCAGACCAAAAAGGAAAGGGGAATAAAACCACCAAAGGGATGGCTCACATGGCCCAAAATCAAGCCTCCAGGAAGAAAGGGAAAAAAGTGACTACTGAAAACTTTTATGGTGGAAGTACCCAAGGTAAAGAGGAGAATGAGGAGGAAATCCAAAAACATTCAGAACACACCTCCCAAAATGGAAACTATCAACAAGCTCTGGAAGATCTCAAACAGGAAGTTATCCAAAAGATGGAAACCTAGAAAGAAAAATGGGAGAAAGAGATCAGCTGTCTGACAGATAAGAATGCTCAATTGGAAAAAGAACTCGAAGCATCCAATAGAAGGGCAGACAAGGCTGAAAAGCAAAACCAGTCCCTAAAGACCAGAATTAAGCACCTCGAAGAAAGCGAGATGATAAAACAGCAAGAATCAATAAAGCAAACCCAAAAAATTAATGAATTAGAAGAAAACATAAAATATCTCGCTGAGAAGGTCACAGATCTGAAAAACAGAGGGAGAAGAGAAAATCTCCGAATTATCGGTCTCCCAGAAAAACCAGAGATAAACAATAAACTCGATATTATTCTACAGGAGATTATAAAAGAAAATTGCCCTCATGTTCTGGAGCAAGGGGGCAAAATAGAAATAGAAAGGATTCATAGAACACCTTCTATACTAAATCCCCAAAAGACAACACCTAGGAATGTAATTGCCAAATTCAAGAGCTTCCAAGTAAAGGAGAAAATCCTACAAGAAGCCAAGAAGAAGAGCTTCAGATATAAGGGGGCTCCCATAAGGATCACACATGACTTAGCAGCTAACACACTAAGAGACCGCAAAGCATGGAACACGATATTTAGAAAGGCAAGACAGCTGGGTCTCCAACCAAGAAACAACTACCCAGCAAAACTGACTATAAACTTCCAGGGGAAAGTATGGGCATTCAACAAAATAGAAGATTTCCAAGCATTTGCTAAGAAAAGACCAGAGCTCTGTGGAAAGTTCGATATCCAAACACAGAAAGCAAGAGAAACATGAAAAGGTAAATATGAAAGAAAGGGAAAAGGAGATAAATCTTATCTTTTTCTTTAAGTCAAACTCTCTTCTATAAGGACTACATTTACATCAAATTATATATATTAAGATGTGGGGAAAATGTTTTGTGTAACTCTCATTAATTGTATCATCATAAGAGTAGTTAGAAGAAACATGCATAGGGAAAGATTGGGGCATTAAGAAGATTTGGGACAAGTGGGGGCAAAGAAAGGAAAAGGGAGGGGGGAACCGCGATAATACTAAGATTAACTTCAAGAAATAGGGAGGGGAATCAATAGAATAATCTTTCCCATATAAAGATACACATGGGAAGGGGAGGGGAAGAACTCTCATATGAGAAGGAGAGGAAGAGAGCATGAAGTGGAATTACTTAAACCTTACTCTCAGTGAAATCAAATCTGAGAGGGAAGAACATCTAGATCCAGTGGGATCCTGAATTCTATCTTATCCATTAGGGCAAGAAAGAAAGGAAAATTAAGGAGGGGAAAGGGGAAGGGAGTATAAAAAGGGAGGGAAGGAGAGGGGGGAGGGGAAGGGAGCATAAAAAGGGAGGGGCTAGAAAGGGAAGCATCTTAAGGGAAGGGACAAGGGGGACTGACCTAAAGTAAATCACTGGTTCAAAAGGAGATAGCTAAAGAAGAAAGGTCAGAACTAGGGGAAGATATCAAAATGCCAGCGAATCCACAAATAACAATCATAACTTTGAACGTGAATGGGATGAGCTCACCCATAAAATGTAGACAAATAGCAGATTGGATTAGAACCCAAAACCCTACCATATGTTGTCTTCAAAAAACACATATGAGACGGGTTGACACTCACAAGGTTAGAATTAAAGGTTGGAGTAAGACCTTTTGGGCCTCAACTGATAGAAAGAAGGCAGGAGTTGTAATCATGATATCTGACAAAGCCAAAGCACAAATAGTCCTGATCAGGGATAGGGAAGGTAAATATATTCTGCTAAAAGGGAGTATAGACAATGAGGAAATATCACTAATCAACATGTATGCACCAAATGGTATAGCATCCAAATTTTTAATGGAGAAACTAGGAGAATTGAAGGAGGAAATAGACAGTAAAACCATATTAGTGGGAGACTTGAACCAACCACTATCAAATTTAGATAAATTAAACCAATAAATAAACAAGAAAGAGGTAAAAGAGGTGAATGAAATCATAGAAAAATTAGAGTTAATAGACATATGGAGAAAAATAAACAGGGACAAAAAAGAATACACCTTCTTTTCAGCACCACATGGCACATTCACAAAAATAGATCATACACTAGGTCATAGAAACATTGCACTCAAATGCAGAAAAGCAGAAATATTAACTGCATCCTTTTCAGATCACAAGGCAATTAAAATATTGATCGGCAAGGGAACATGGAGACCCAAATCAAAAATTAATTGGAAATTAAATAACATGATACTCCAAAATAGGATCGTTAGAGAAGAAATCATAGAAACAATTAACAATTTCGTTAAAGAAAATGACAATGGCGAAATATCCTTTCAAACCTTATGGAATGCAGCCAAGCCAGTACTTAGAGGAAAATTCTTATCCCTGAGTGCATATATTAACAAATTAGGGAGGAAAGAGACCAAGGAATTGGAAATCCAAATCAAAACACTTGAGAATGAACAACTTAAAAACCCCCAGAAGAAAACCATACTAGAGATCCTAAAAATTAAGGGAGAAATTAATAAAATAGAAAGTGACAGAACTATTAAGCTAATAAACAAGACTAGATGGTGGTACTTTGAAAAAACAGACAAAATAGACAAAGTACTGGTTAATCTAATTAAGAAAAGTAAAGAAGAAAGGCAAATTAACAGCATCAAGGATGAAAAGGGGGATCTCACCTCCAGTGAAGAGGAAATTAAGGCAATCATTAAAAACTACTTTGCCCAACTATATGGCAATAAATATACCAACCTAGGTGATATGGATGAATATTTACAAAAATATAAATTGCCTAGACTAACAGAAAAAGAAATAGTTTTCTTAAATAATCCCATATCAGAAAAAGAAATCCAATAGGCCATCAAAGAACTACCTATGAAAAATTCCCCAGGGCCTGATGGATTCACCAGCGAATTCTATCAAACATTCAGAGAACAGTTAATCCCAATACTATACAATCTATTTGACATAATAAGCAAAGAGGGAGTTCTACCAAACTCCTTTTATGACACAAGCATGGTACTGATTCCAAAACCAGGCAGGCCAAAAACAGAGAAAGAAAATTATAGACCAATCTCCCTAATGAATATAGATGCAAAAATCTTAAATAGGATACTAGCAAAAAGACTCCAGCAAGTGATTAGAAGGGTCATCCACCATGATCAAGTAGGATTTATACCAGGGATGCCGGGCTGGTTCAACATTAGGAAAACTATCCACATAATTGACCACATCAACAAGCAAACCAACAAGAACCACATAATTATCTCAATAGATGCAGAAAAAGCCTTTGATAAAATACAACACCCATTCCTACTAAAAACACTAGAAAGTATAGGAATAGAAGGGTCATTTCTAAAAATAATAAACAGTATATACCTAAAACCATCAGCTAATATCATCTGAAATGGGGATAAACTAAATCCATTCCCATTAAGATCAGGATTGAAATAAGGATGCCCATTAACACCTCTATTATTTGACATTGTATTAGAAACACTAGCAGTAGCAATTAGAGAAGAAAAAGAAATTGAAGGCATCAAAATAGGCAAGGAGGAGACCAAATTATCGCTCTTTGCAGATGACATGATGGTCTACTTAAAGAATCCTAGAGATTCACCCAAAAAGCTAATCGAAATAATCAACAACGTTAGCAAAGTTGCAGGATACAAAATAAACCCACATAAGTCATCAGCATTTCTATATAATTCCAACACAGCTCAGCAGCAAGAACTAGAAAGAGAAATCCCATTCAAAATTACCCTAGACAAAATAAAATACTTAGGAATCTATCTCCCGAGACAAACACAGGATCTATATGAACACAACTACAAAACACTTTCCACACAACTAAAACTGGACTTGAACCATTGGAAGAACATTAACTGCTCATGGGTAGGATGAGCCAATATAAAAAAAATGAACATCCTACCCAAACTCATCTATCTATTTAGTGCCATACCCATGGAACTTCCAAAAATGTTTTTTACTGATTTAGAAAAAACCATAACAAAGTTCATTTGGAAGAACAAAAGATCAAGGATATCCAGGGAAATAATGAAAAAAAAATACAAAGGAAGGGGGTCTTGCAGTCCCAGATCTCAGACTATATTACAAAGCAGCTGTCATCAAAACAATTTAGTACTGGCTAAGAGACAGAAAGGAGGATCAGTGGAATAGACTGGGGGCAAGCAACCTCAGCAAGACAGTATATGAAAAACCCAAAGATCCCAGCTTTTGGGACAAAAATCCACTATTTCATAAAAACTGCTGGGAAAATTGGAGGACAGTGTGGGAGAGACTAGGAATAGATCAACACCTCACACCCTACACCAAGATAAATTCAAAATGGGTGAATGACTTGAACATAAAGAAGGAAACTATAAGAAAATTAGGAGAACAAAGAATAGCATACATGTCAGACCTTTGGGAAGGGAAATACTTCAAAACCAAGCAAGAATTAGAAAGAGTTACAAAATGCAAAATAAATAATCTGGATTACATCAAATTAAAAAAGTTTTTGTACAAGCAAACCAATGTAACTAAAATCAGAAGGGTAGCAACAAATTGGGAAATAATCTTCATAAAAACCTCTGACAAACGTTTAATTACCCAAATTTATAAAGAACTAAATCAATTGTACAAAAAATCAAGCCATTCTCCAATTGACAAATGGGCAAGGGACATGAACAGGCAGTTCGCAGCCAAAGAAATCAAAACTATTAATAAGCACATGAAAAAGTGCTCTACATCTCTTATAATCAGAGAGATGCAAATCAAAACAACTCTGAGGTATCACCTCACCCCTAGCAGATTGGCTAACATGACAGCTATGGAAAGTAATGAATGCTGGAGGGGATGTGCCAAAGTGGGGACATTAATTCATTGCTGGTGGAGTTGTGAATTGATCCAACTATTCTGGAGGGCAATTTGGAACTATGCCCAAAGGGCGATAAAAGAATGTCTGCCCTTTGATCCAGACATAGCACTGCTGGGCTTGTACCCCAAAGAGATAATGGACAAAAAGACTTGTACAAGAATATTCATAGCTGCGCTCTTTGTGGTGGCCAAAAATTGGAGAATGAGGGGATGCCCTTCAATTGGAGAATGGCTGAACAAATTGTGGTATATGTTGGTGATGGAATACTATTGTGCTAAAAGGAATAATAAAGTGGAGGAATTACATGGAGACTGGAACAACCTCCAGGACGTGATCCAGAGCAAAAGGAGCAGAACCAGGAAAACATTATACACAGAGACTGATACATTGTGGTACAATCGAAGGTGATGGACTTCTCCATTAGTATCAATGCAATTTCCCTGAACAATCTTCAGGGATCTAAAAAAAATACTACCCACAAGCAGAGGATAAACTGTGGGAGTAAAAACACTGATGAAAAGCAACTGCTGGACTACAGGGTTGGAGGAGATAAGACTGAGGAGAGACTCTAAATGAACACTATAATGCAAATTCCAACAACAGTGAAATGGGTTTGAGTCAAGAACACATGTTATAACCAGTGGAATCATGTGTTGGCTATGGGAGAGGGAAAGGCGGGGGGTAGAGGGGGGAGGGGAGGAAAAGAAAATGATCTTTGTTTCCAGTGAATAATGTATGAAAATGACCAAATAAAATAATGTTTTAAAAAATTTAATGCTCATGTTCTCATAAATAATCATCATAATAATTTTAATTTTTCATAGCAAAATACTTTCATTTTTTAGGCACCCATGCTTCTCTTATATCATTTCAAGTCTTTTGTATTCTATAATATGTACTATCCAGCTTCTTTTTTACCTTTGCCTTTAATTTAATTTCTTTGGTAAGGGTCAGAGGAATATGGGAACATTGTACTCTGATACATGAAAACACCCAGAAAAGAAATAAACTTTTTATTTTACTCTATTTGAATTGAATGAAGTGTCTTATTAGTTGGATTAGTATAGGATGTAGACTGAAAAAAGGAAGTTAAATGATTAAAGAAACAAACAACTCAGGACTCCAAGTAAAGGAGAAGTAACATTCTACATTGTGTTTGGATTTGAGAAGAGTTTGGGAGAAAATGGAAAGAAATACATATTTTGTGAAATGAGATTGGTGGAATTTGCTTAAAATCTACTGAATTTTAGCAGTCAGTTGAAGATTATTTTTCAGGTATGCCATCGACTACTGAGTACTGTGATGAAGGATGAAAGGTTTGCAAAAACTGTTGCAAAAACTGAGAGATGTAAACCTTTCAGAATGATTGACAGGAGCATGTGACTTAGGGTTACATGGGAGCCTGAGCCTTGGGATCTGGGAAAATTCTAGGCCCAACAGTGGTTTTCATCTCAGAGTCTGCTCTTCTAGAAGAACCTAAGGCTTAAAGAGGATTTTCCTGTGACCAACAGAGGAAAGAGGTTTTTCTGGATCTGGCTGCTGGCAGCTTCAGTGAAAAGATCTCTGGACCTACTTGGACATCTACCAACTAGAGGTTTTGACCATATTTGAATTGGACTCCTGGTATGAGATTTGGAGATTGGGAAATTAATGTTTAGCTTAATAATATATTTTAGTTAGTTATAAATATTAGATTTTAAAATAAGTATAAATTTATTCCTAAACCCTTATTCCTTCCTAAACTTCCCAAACAATAAATCAGGATTTATTTATATGTTTTCCACTTGTTCTTTTCCTCACCCCAAATCCTACCGTAACAGTACTAAAGTCCTCTGTAACCTGTAACATCTATGATTGAATTAGATTTCTGAAGGAGTTACTAGGAATTTTAATATAGACCTATTTAATATAGGTGAATATTGTAGGATGCTAAGGGTAGTTGTTAACTACCATTCTTTGGGTTTAAGGTGATCTCTATTACTTCACTACTCAAAGCTTCAATAAAAACATTATCTTGGTTCTTTACTAAGTTGGAAGATGATGTAGCCCTGGGAAAGTTGCAATTTGTACATAATGATTTTTCATGGAAGAAATATCTCCTTTTTGAGTTTGTTTGATCTGACACTGCTAATGACGTAAATCTATGGCAACATAGAATTTATAAACACAAAACTCTAGATTCTATTATATTTAAAGACATGTTCAAGCAGGATTAAATAACCTTGAAGAAAGATCTGGATTCTAACAAGGCCTTTTATAGATAGAAATATAACAGAGAGACAAAGAAACAATGTGTTTACATATTGAAACCTTTTACATTCTCTAAGGCCAGTGATGGTGAACCTTTTAAAAACTTAGTGCCCAAATTGCAACCCTTAGGGGAGGCCACCTCCTCATCCCAGAGAGGGGAGGGAGGAAGTACTACCACTGGAGTATTGGACAGAGGGGTGGGTGAAGGAAGAAATGTCCTCAGGAACATGTGGAGAGGGGAAGAGAAGAATCTCCCTCTGGCACATGTGCCATACATCCAACAACATTATCTTAGGCAATAAAGTTGTTTTTTTTTTAATGGCATATTCATCAGCTCATGGTTCTTTCAATATCATAAACATTGAAAATAAATAGTTAAACATAATCAAAACTTCATTCCCTAAAGAAACAAACCTAGTTAAATAAATTCTATATGTAAACTAAGTAAAGCTACAGATTAAGTTACATTTACAAAGTGCACAACAGTCAGATTAAGTGGGAAGGTATTTACATGTCACTAAGATATGTAAGAAGGTCACACTTGGGATCCTTTTAAAAAAATTTGGGAAGATCCTTCAAATTGATAAATGTCAAATAGTTATCATTTAACACCATTATTCCATTAATCAAGTTTAATCAGGTATGATTAATATTAACAAAAGAAAAACATTTAGTTAATTAAAAGTTTCAGAAGGAATGATCCTGAACCCCAATTAATTAAATAAGAAAAGCAAAATTAAAAAACTTAAAATTCCCACAATAGTGAAGAAATTTTTGTTAAAAGATGAATATAACTGCTTATCTACTTGAACATAGAAGACAAAGGTGGTAGAAATTTAGAAAAAAAATAATTTAGAAAACCTTTCCAACCTTATAAACCTATACTGCTGTGGGTTTGTCTGGTATCAGAAAGACATTCATAAAAGATATTACAGTATTTAAGTGGCTCACAATTTCCAGTTTCTAATTTCAATCATCTATACTGAAACATAAACCCATTTCCTTTGGTTTTGTCCCCAAAGCAGATTAAAAGAAAAACATGTTTTTTAGTTTATATCCAACTAAATAGAATTGCACTGTATGCATAAAAAGACATTTCTTAAATCATCTCTAAGATGTTCTATTTTCCAAAAAAATGTATAAAGAGTATATATTTTAAAATTTTATATTTTTCCCTATTTTATATTATTCAATGTTTTTTTCTGCTTTGATTGTACTTTCTTTAATGTGATTAAGTCAGGCATCTAATAGTGACAATCCTCTGATTTTGTTATAACTTAAAAAAATGAAAAGAGATAAATGGGTGGAACAAAGAATATAGATATGTTCGAGAGAGTCTGTGAGTTGCCTGGTAATGAATGAGGTAACATAGCTTACCTGGTAGTATCTTCCTTAAATAGAGCTTATGAAAACTATATAAGATGAAGGGGAAGTTACACAGAGAGAGGGTACTTCCAACTTTTGAATTCCAGGGCAGGTGTCAAGGTATGAGGTAAAGAGCTTGGACATGGTAGAGAAAGCCTTTAGTGAAATCTAAAATAGAATAAGAACTTTATCAGGTCATGAATACTAGAAATCAAAATAAGATTTTTGATCAGTACCTAGCTGTTCAATGAGGTAATGAATTTATGTTATCTACTATAGATGATAGATAGATAGATAGATAGGTAGATAGATAGATAGGTAGATAGATAGATAGATAGATAGATAGATAGATAGATAGATAGATAGATAGATAGATAGATAGATGAGTCTCTCTGTTGTCTTTGTTTTTGCAGTCAGGCGGTGAAGGTAGAATAGTGAGCCATCCAGTCAGTATTTGATGTAGACGCCCAGGTCTAGATCCATCACAGCATGTTGTAATACATGGGTGAAAAATAGGTTTAATAGTACCGGAGTGAGGACACAGCCTTGTTTCACACCATTGGAGATGTTGAAGGGATCGGAAGTCTCTCCACCAGAGAGGACTTCCCCTGTCATGTCGACATGAAAGAGCTGGATCAGTTTGACACATTTTACTGGGCATCCGAGCTTGCTGAGGATCACCCAAATGCATCCCTGTTCACTGTGTCGAACGCCTTTGTCATGTCTATGAAGACAATGTAGAGACTCAGGTTCTGCTCAAGGCATTTTTCCTGCATTTGCCTCACCGTGAAGACCATGTCGATGGTGCTGCGATCTGGTTGGAAGCCACATTGTGATTCAGGCAGGTTCTGCTCTGAAACAGATGACAGGAGTCTGTTGAGTATAACACGGGCGAGGATCTTTCCAGCAGTGGAGTGTAGTGAGATGCCTCTGTAGTTGTCACAGGCTGCTCGTGAGCCTTTGTTCTTGTATAGGGCTATGATGGAGGCATCTCTGAGTTCTGGGGGCATGTATTCCTCTTCCCATATGCTGGTCAGTACTATGTGGAATGCCTGGAGCACCTTTCCATTTAAGGCCTTGTACACCTCGGTTGGGATCCCGTCTTTACCGGGTACCTTGCCTGCACTCATTTGTTTAATGGCTTTTTGGACTTCCTCTATTGAAGGAGGGACATGAAGTTGTTCAATGGAGCGGTTTTGGGGGATCTGGTCAAGGGCCCTTTGGTCGACTGAAGAGGATCAGTTGAGAAGCTGACTGAAGTGTTCTTTCCACCTGTTGCTCATACCTTTTTTTATCTTTTATGAGAGTGTCACCATCAGAGTATAGCAAGGAAGTGGTGTTGGGTTTTGATGGCCCATAGACAGGCTTGAGGGCACTGAAAAATTGTTTGTAGTTTTTCATATCAGCAAACCGCTGGATTTCTTCTGCCTTTTTTTCCCACCATCGGTCTTGTATCTTTCTGATCTCACACTGCGCCGTGGCTTGGAGAGACTTGAATCTGTCCTTTTTAGGAGCAGAGTTTGGGTTATTTTGCCACTCCATAAAGGCTTTGTTATTCTTTCTCAATAGGTCTTCAATAGCAGTGTTGTTCTCGTGGAACCAGTCCTGGTGGTTGCGTTGTTTTGGGCCTAGGACTGCCTTTGATGTTTCCTTCACTGCATCTCTGAACCGGTTCCATTTCTCGGTTGAGCTTCCAGTGAGTGGTCCCTTGGCAGACAGCTTGTTGTCCAGGCAGGACTGGAATGTTTGCAAATAAGATGGATCTCTAAGATGACTCACGTTGTAAAATGCACGAACTTTCTGGGCACATTTTGGATGGCGAGGCACAATGCGCATTTGAAGAGTCTCTCTAATCAATCGGTGGTCTGTCCAGCATTCAGCTCCTCTCATGGCTCTGGTGATCTTTACATCCTGGATGTCTCGTTCGCTAGCAGCATCTGCTCAGTCATTTCCCCTAGATACAGGGTAGGTGCCACCTGTATGGGCTGAGCAATGAACTACAGCTAGGGCTTCAGGCAGCTGAAGAGCAGAAAGTACTTCATTAATAATTTCAGCATTAGCTATGGATTTTCCAGCTGAGGTTAAAAATCCTCTCTGGAGCCATAGCATCCCGACTGAGTGACAAATGCCAAAAGCATATCTAGAATCGGTATAAATTGTTGCCCTTTTATCCTTGGCAATTATACAGACATGTTTCAGAGCTATGAGTTCTGCCCCTTGAGCGCTAATATTAGAGGGCAATGAAGCTGACCATTCAGTGGCAAATTCTGTGATTACAGAAGCTCCACTGTAGCGTATGCCATCCCTCATGAAAGAAGAACCATCAGTAAATAAGATCAGGTCTGAGTTCTTTAAGGGAGTGTCCAGGAGATCATCTCAGGCTTTTCTGCCATGGACACTAGTGTTTCACAAGTGTATAATGGTTCTCCTGAAGTTGGTAAGTCTGGAAGCAAGGTGGCAGGATTAAGGGTTGTACAGCATTTCAGAGTAATATTTTCATTATTTAGCAAGGTTATTTCATACCTTGTAATTCGCTGATCAGAAAATGCCTGTGTTCTCTTTCTTAGCAATAATGCTTCTACCTCGTGTGGACACATAATTGTTAGTGGGCATCCCAATACTCGATCAATGGTTTTTGTCACTAGTAAAGCAGTAGCAGCCACGCCTCTAAGGCATGGTGGTGCTCCTGAAGCTATTGGGTCCAGCTGGGCTGAATAATAAGCAACTGGGTGCTGAGAAGGCCCCAGAGTCTGAGTTAAAATGCCTGAGGCTACTCCTCTTCACTCATGTACATACAAAGTAAATGGCTTGTTGTAATTTGGGATGCCTAGAGCAGGGGCAGATAGGATAGCCTTTTTAGCTCTGATAGAGCTGACAGGTGTTCAGGCTCTAATTTGAGGGGTTCAGGGACCGAATCCCTTGTTAGTGCTATAAGAGGTTTAGTAATTTCCCCATAGCAAGGAATCCATTGTCTGCAAAACCCTGTTGCTCCCAGAATTGCTCTTAACTGTTTTTTAGTGATAGGTGTACTCAATTTTTAAATATTCTCAATTCGCTTGGGAGAAATAGAGCGTGCACCAGCTGTCAGAATGAACCCCAAATATTCTACTTCGGGGAGACACCACTAAACTTTATCCTTCGAGATCTTATGACCTCTTTTGTGCAATTCCAAAAGAAGGCGTTTACTATCTTCCTGACATGCTTCTGCATCCATGGAAGCCAAGAGTAGATTATTTACATATTTTATTAATTTGCTGTTTTTAAATTTTATATTATCTGTATCTTGTCCCAAAATTTGTGCAAATAAGGTCGGACTTTCTACATAACCCTGGGGCAGACTACTCCAGGAATATTGTGTGCCATTCCAGGTGAAAGCAAAAATATGCCTCAAGTTCTCATGTATGGGTATAGAAAAGAAGGCTGAGCACAAGTCTACTACTGTAAAGTATGTAGCTGTGCTAGGAATAGAAGAAATAATAGTATTGATATTGGGAACTACGGAGTGTCTCTTCTTAACGTGATTGTTCACAGCCCTCAAATCCTGTACGAATCTATAGAGGTGTTTGCCATAGGGCCCCCTTTTTGGTTTTTTAATGGGGAGGATGGGTGTGTTGTATTCAGATTTACAAGGGAAAATTATTCCTTGGTCAATTAATGAGTTTATTATTGGGGTAATGCCCTCTGTTGCCTCCTTGGAAAGAGGATACTGAGGAATGCAAGGAGGTGGGCTGGATTTAATTTTTATTTGCACAGGAGCAGCTGATTTAAGTAAGCCTACATCAGTAGAGGATGTGGCCCAAAGATACTCTGGTATATCTATAGGTATTTCAAAGGTGGGAGGCTCCTTCGTCTCCTGGCTCTCTGAGAGAAATACAGGGAGTAAATTTAAGGTTTCTTTGGGCACTTCTAAGGAGAGGAGCCATCTGGGGTGCACATTATTGTGACTTGTAATTTGCATAGTAAATCTCTTCCCAGCATATTTGTGGGGGATCCAGGCATTAAAAGAAAAGAATGTTTAACAGTTAGGGATCCCACGCATACCATGCGAGGAGAAAATTTTGGGACCTTTAACAGTTTTCCTGAAACACCTACTACATTTAAGGAGCCAAAAGAATCACATTTCTCATCTGGTTTGCTTACTAGAACTGACCTAGATGCTCCAGTATCTAAAAGACAGTCATAGTATGAATTTCTTGCCTTTAAAGTGACATGAGGTTCCTTACTGTTTCGGGGGGGGGGGATATATAGGGATTATTGGCATTAAAATATCAGGGTCTGGAAAATCAAAGGTTTCATTCTTTGATTCCAAAGCCCTCACCCCCCCCCTTCGTACCTTCATAAAGATGCTTGGGCCGTTTTTTGGAACTGTCCACGCTGTTGGAGGTGTTCACCCTGAGTGTAGCGTGGTCGAGCTCCATTTCTTATATATTGTTGTTGGGCATTTTTGGGGGTAGTATCATTTTCTGTATTTTGAGCACTGTCATTTTGATTGGCATTGTGATTCCTATAGTCATTATTCCTAATGGTGTTATTATTTCCATTTTTCCGTAGCCAGCTCCTACAGACTACCATTGCATGGCCTCTCTTCCCACAGAAGGGGCATATTAAGGGGTTTGTAATAATCTATCTGTGGATTCCTGCAAAGGGGCCATGGTCTCTCCCTTACTTTGCAATTGTTCCTTTAAAATTTCAATTTCTTTTTTTAAGTCTGTCACTGATGTATTGCGTGTCTCAAGTTTTTTTGTATGATTCTTATAGGCACATGCTGCTACTTTCCTCAGTTCTTCGAGGTCCATAGACTCCCAGTTGAGACAGCTAGTTTCAAAGTAGTCTTTTATTGCTGAACAACAATTCCTAATGAATTGTCTGCGAATATGTTTAATGTCCTTTTCTCTGGACAAATCAAGGTCCATATATGTACTTCCTGCGTCAATAAGTCTGTTCATAAAGTGGAAGGGGGTCTCATCAATTTCCTGTCCGGATTGTTCAAATTTTTCCCATGCATCAGGGCTATCAGAGCGGTCTCTCGTGGCTTTTAATAATGCTTCCCTGGCCAGGACTAGTTTTGTGTGATCCTGTATAATATTGTGGTTCCAGTGTGGATCTACAGTTGGCCAGTGGTGAGCTCCTCTACCTCTTTTCTTATTAGCTAGAGAGATGACATTATTTTTCTCTCTCTTTGTCAGAAATGTATCTAACAAATTGTCCACATCCAACCAAGAAGGGTCAAAGCGTCTGAATATATTTTCTAATTTTTCTATAACCAATATTGGTTCTGCCTCAAATGATGGAACATTGTGCTTGAATTTTTCTAAATCATCAGGTTTAAAAGGTGTATAGTGTCTTACAGACACCAAGTTCCCTTCTTTATTAAAGTTGGGTACTTCCCTCAATGGAAATAAACTTCTGTCTAAATTATCTGGTGTTACTGTTTCTAGGCTACTTGCTCCATTTTCAATGGGGTAGGTAAGAGAAGGGGAAAGGTTAGGATTATTGGGGGGAGGGCAGGGGGAAGGACTGGGGGAAGGGCTGGGACAGGAAGAGGGGGCAGGGATAGAGCATGAGCATGGGGGGAGGGTAGGGGGAGGGGCTGGGATAGGAACAGGGGGCAGGGCTGAGGAGGCAGGGTAAGAGGCATGAATAGAAGGAGGAAACAGGGTGGGAGGGGCAAGAATGGCAGGGGGAGGGGCTAGGTGGTCAGGATGGGGAGGAGCTGGTTGGTGTGAAGGGGCTGCTATTTGAGCCAAATCATTTTGGGCAGGGTGGGTCAGGGAAACTGATAATGATGGGGGATGGAGAGATAAATCACTCCTATTGTGGGATGTTTGTAACTCCCTTTCAATGTTTTGCAGGAAGGTTTTTATCTCTCCCCATTTTTCCTCCATAATTTCATCCAGGAAAATTTTTATCTCTCCCCATTTTTCCTCCCTAACTTCATCCCGTTCCATCAATTGTTGGTAAATAAAAGTATTTTTTCCATAATTTGTTGTTCAATGAAAGTATTTTGTTCCTTAATTCGTTGATCAGTAACAGTATTTTGTTCCTTAATTTGCTGATCAATAAAAGTGTGTAGTTCCTTAATTTGTTGATCAGTAAAAGTGTTTTGTTCCTTAATTTGTTGATCAATAAAAGTGTTTTGTTCCTTAATTTTTTTAGAAATAGAAGGAACAAGGGAGTGTTCTCTCTTAGAGGTTAGGTATATTATTATAAGTACAACAATAACAATCCCAAGGAAGATGAATGTAAGGGTCACCAAGAGGTTTATAGTTTCTGATAAAAACCATCCTACAGGAACACCTACTAAAAATCCAATGGACTTGGATATTGAACTTATAATCCAGTTTCGAAGCAGGTCATACACTGGTTGAAACCACATTTTTCTTCTTTATGTCAATTACTAAGTTGCCAGTAACTTTGTGTGTGTGTGTGTGTGTGTGTGTGTGTGTGTGTGTGTGTGTGTGTGTGTGATTTACAGTCTACAACCCTATACAGATTAAGGGCCTATTCTGTTGTAAATTCTCCTTATTAAGCTTCTGGGAGGGGTCACAAAAGCCTTATGCGGTAAGGTAGAAGCTATGAAAAGGCTGATTAGGAGTGAATAGGCCGTAAACAAAGGGTAGAGCTAAAACTCCTTCTTTTACAAAGTGTGTATATGGGTGGGTCCCAGCAATCATTTTAGACCTCAGGCTAAAACTGCTAGGACCATGTGCTATCTTCCTTGAGCAAAGCCCACTTAAATTTTTAAGACTAGAGAGGCCAGGAAAACATGAAAATGGGTTTTAAGTTAGCTCCTTAGCTGTATTCAGCTTTTTTTTTTTTTTTTTGGTGGGCTAGTTGCTCCTAAGAGCTCCTTCTCCTGAGGTTCCCCGTTGCTAATCAGTTGATTAGGTAAGCCTGGCCTGCCTCTCATTCCACTGAGCCACCTCCTTAATGTAAAGGGAGGAGGAAATGAGAGACAAAGGGGAGAAAAATAAACCTATTGACCCCAATTTAACTTAAGGAGAAAAGAGAAGAGAGAAAAGGTGTTTTATACTTACCTGTTCTGGCAGCTGTGTCTTTAAGCCAAGGTATTTGGTAAAAGGACTGACGGAGTGAAGAGGAAGTGGGGGTGAGGGCAAGAAAATTCAGGAAATTTATTGAGGTTTGAGAAACCTTCGAAGCACTAAAGCAGGGCCAAGAGCCGGAGGGGGTAGCCAGGGTGGGACCTCTCCCAGGTGATTAGTATTGAATCAAGAAGGAGGAAGATCAGCAGATTGAGATAGTTCTTTTTCCCCAAGTGGTAAGCCAACTCTAATGGTGAAAATTTCACCTTTTTAAGATTGTTGTAATATCGAACAATGGCTGCCAAGGAATTTACTTATGAAATTCCTAAAATGAAACACTCAAGTCAGAATGGAGTTTATGGAGGTTTAATCACAATGGGAGTAGGGAAAAGGAGAGGGAGAGAAGAAGAGAGGAGAAAAGGGAAAGGGGCTACTCAACCTCTGACAAAGGCAGAGGGAGTTTTAGGCCCAAAGGGCCAAGGTGGAAAGAATCAGTCCTTAACTCACTTGACCGATCTGAAGGAAAGCTGTCTGTGGGCATCCTCCCTGTCAAAGCTTCTAACACCAACTGGCATCTCACTCTCTCCACAGGAAGTGAGCGAATTCCAGAGGCTGTTCTCTACCTCACTTCCTGTGCCTCACAAGTGCCAATGGTTGGCTCTAGCTTGGCTTAGGACAGCCCAGGTGGGCAGTTAGTTATTTCTGATTTGTCATTGACTAGCACATGCCCATGTAGTGTGGGTGTGCACAATTTTTGAGTGCTATACAAAGATGGAGACTTTAGAAATTCACAGCGTACAATGATGTAGTCAATGAGATGCCACTGTTTTGATCTTGGGTGCATCCACGTTGTTTTATATTTGTTCGCCATTCTGAACACACTGTTCATGATGGTGAGTTCAAACTCTGAGCATCTGCTGAGTAGCAGTAGGACATTGTTGTTCATTTTGCCCATGCCATGTTTGCCGAGCACTCCTTTCCACCTTTCATGGTCCTGGCCAATGCGGGCTTTGAAGTCTTCCCGTAGTATCAGCTTGTCATTTATGGGCACTGAGTGCAGGACGGCACTCAGGTCAGAGTAGAACTGTTCAATGGTCTCCTCTGTGCGGTCAGTATTGGGGCATATGTGCTGATGATTTTGGCATACCAGTCTTTGCTGAGAGGCAAATGGATCTTCATGAGCCTCTCACTGATTCCCACAGGCAAGTCTGGCAGCTGTTTGAGCAAACTGATCTTGATGGCCAGGCCAATACCTACATAGATATAGATATGACTTAAAGGAACACTATATCATATACAACGTATTTGCATCCAGTGATGAAGAATAGTAAAATTCCTATTAATGTGACTTAAAGGGTGCTTGGCAAGTCTTTAATCATTTAGAAATTTTCTCATTCTGTCATACGTTGGTTCTTCATTGGACTTGAGGTTATTATCATGTTTATCTTTCCCTCAATTCTTGTATAGAATAATCTGTTTTTCTCTTCTCATCCTACATTATTTTTTTCAACTTTCCTCCCTATTACTTCCATTGAAGAATTACTCAACTCATGGAGAAAATTTGTGGAATTTGATAATGTGTGAAATTTAATTATAAGAAAATTATTTCTTTGGATATTAAAAAGAATTTGCATGTGAATGTGTACATTTTGTTTGGTGATATCAAGCAGGAGGTTTTTTTCGCTTGTTTTATTAAGGGGCTAAGTTAAAGTACAACTATCCCTAGTTGTAGTAACAATTTAAATTATTGCCAAGTAATATTTTGAGCAAAATGAATAGTTGCCTATTTGAGTAGTAGACAGAAGGAAACAAAATATAATTTGGGAAGTGGAGATGAGGAAGATTTAAATTAATTTGAAAGGAACATGAGCTTATCATGGAAGATAAATATCTTACCTAATTATAAACTTTAAAAATGAATAAATGGAAGGGAGAGGGAGGCAGAGTTAAGATGGTGACTTAGAAGCAGCAAAAATTGATTTCTCTGTTAAAAGCCTTACAAAGCAATAAAAAAGAAAGTTGTTCAAAGTGGATAGAAAACCAAATCCAACAAAAAGACAGAGCTGTGGGATCCTCCTGCTTGATTTAACTTAAAGGCACACAGAGAAGTTTGAATTCTCAGATTAAAGAAAAAGAAAGAATGAAGGTCCCAGGGCCCCTCCCCAACCTATTGTGCTGGAACTTGGGTGGTTGGTGGAATCTCAGGGCAAGGACTCCAACTGGGACATAGTACCTTTTTACCACAACTATGTGAAGCTCAAGGCTCTTACCAGAGCTGGCAATGAGGCAGCTGGAGTAGAGAAGCAGAGAAGAGGGTAGACTGATCAAAGGCTTTAGCCACCATAAGTTTATCTTATGCCTCTGTCTCTGGATGTTTGGGCCTCAGGGCACATTCAGCTCTGCAGATCAGCTCAACTGGCTTAATCTAGTTCATCAATACTGCAGAAAAGAAGCCTCTAGAACACAGAAAAACCCAAACTCACAAGCTAGCAAAGAACTAGAAAAGCAAGCATACAAAATAGATAGAAAGTCAAACTCAACAACAAGACACAGTCACAGGACTCTCCTACTCAATTCAACCTGAAAGGTAAATTTGAAATCTTGCCTATGAGTGAAAGATCCAATACCCCTCCCCCACCTACTGACCTGAGACTCATGGTAGGACTTGGGCTGACTGGGATCCCAGGGCAAAGGCTCCTACCATGAGAGAGTACCTTAGTACCAGTATAGGATACTTAGGGCTCTGAATAGGTGGCTGGCATAGAGGACGCTATAAGAGAGGAGGAGAGAGGAGGACCAAAGTTAACTACCTTCAGGCACTCACCTTCACCTTCAACTTCAGCCTTTGCTGGCAACCAGGGGATGATTTGGCCTCAGAGCACATTAATACAACAGGTTGGTTGAATCAGTCTAATCCAGTTAATCAGTAGAGCAGATACAAAACCCCTTCATGGAAGAAAAGCCTAAACTCACAGATTCAGCAAATAAACAGAGGAATAGGATTACCACCAATAAGGAGAGGGAAAGAAGGGGAAAATATGAGTAAACAACATAAAAAGAAAAAAGTAATTATAATCAACAATTTCTTTTCAAGAAATGCACAAAGAACAAATGGAAAAGAGGAGGACCAATGAATACCAAGGGAAAACTCAGAAAGTCCAGCAAATTGGACACAGACTGTGGAAGAACTCAAAAAATAATTAAAAAATAAAAGAGGCTGAAGAAAATTGGGAAAATGAATTACAAGGCAAAATAGGTCATCTGGAAAGAGAGGCACATGAACTAAAAACAATATATAATTTCCAAAAAGCCAGAACTGACCAGCTCAAAAATGAGGCAAAGAAAGTAAAAGATAAAACCAATGATCTACAAAGAAAAATAGATCAAAAGGAGAAGAGGATCAAAAAGCCAGGGATGAAATTCAGTCTTTAAAAATTACAATCAAACAATTAAAAGCAAATGACTTTACAAGGCAGCAAGAATTTATAAAACAAATCAAAAGAATAAAAAAAATTTAGGAAAATATAAAACACCTCATTGATAAAATAATAGTCTTGAAAAATAGATCCAGGACAGGCAATTTAAGAATTATTGGACTACCTGAAAATCATGACCATAGAAAAATCCTGGACATCATTCTATAGGAAATTTCCCAAGAAAACTGCCCAAATATTCTTGAACAAGAAAGTAAAGTAGAGACTGTGCAAACCTACAGATCACCTCCTGCATTACATCTCCAATTGACAACACCCAGACATGTTATGGCCAAGTTCAAGAACTTCCAGGTCAAGGAAAATATGCTGAAAACTATTAAAAATAAACAATTCAGAAAAAAATCAAGAATATTCAAGGAAATAATGGGAAAAATGTGAAATATGGGGGCCTTGCAGTATCAGATCTTAAACTGTACTATGAAGAAATGGCCATCAAAAGAATGTGGTACTGGCTAAGAGAAAGAAGTGTAGATCAATAGAATAAACTATGGTTAAATGACCTCAGCAATCTAGTGTTTAATAAAACCAAAGACCCCAGTTTTGGACAAGAACTCAGGCTTTGACCAAAATTGCTGGATAACATCTTGCACCCTATACCAAGATAAATTAAAATGGGTAAATGAAGTAATATAAAAAATTGAAACATCAATAAATTAGGTTAATATAGAATAGTATATCTGTCATATCTGTCAGAAAGGAAGGAATTTAAAACCAAGCAAGAGATAAGAAACAGTGCAAAATGTCAAATGAATGACTTTTTGATGATATCAAATTAAAAGTTTTTCTATAAGCAAACCAATGCAACCAATATTAGAAGGAAAACAGAAAACTGAGAGAACATTTTTATAACAAAACTGTCTGACAAAGTTTTAATTACTTTAAATTAATTTAATTAATTAATATATAAAGAACTAAATGAAATTTATAAAAATCAAGTCATTCTCCAATCAACAAATTGTCAAGGGACATAAATAGGTATTTTTCACATAATGAAATAAAAATATAAATAAGTACATAAAAATGTGTTCTAAATCCCTCCTGATTAGAGAAATGCAAATTAAAACAATTCTGAAGTACCTCCTTACAATTAGCAGACTGGTCAATGTGACAGCAAAGGAAATGGATAAATGTTGGAGGGGATGTACCACAATTGGGACAGTAATACATGTTCCAACTATTCTGGAGGGCAACTTGGAACTATGTTCAAAAGACTTTAAAAGAATAGCTTCTCTTTGACCCAAACATATCATTGTTGGGTTTGCACCCCCAAAGAGATAATAAGGAAAAAGACTTGTATAAAAATATTTATAGCTTTGCTCTTTGTGGTGGAAAAACTTTGGAAAATGAGGGAGTGTCCATTGACTGGGGAATGGATGGATCAATTGTGGTATCTGTGGTGATGGAATATTATTGTGCTGAAAGGAATAATGAACTAGAGGAATTCCATGTGAACTGGAATGACCTCCAGGAATTGATGCAAAGTGAAAGGAACAAAACGATGAGTACATTGTAGACAGAGATTGATACATTATGATAGAATTGAATATAATAGACTTTTCTACTATCAGCAACTCAATGACTCAGTACAATCCAAACAAAGACCTGAGGGAATAGAAACACAGAAGAAAAACATATGATTGATAATGTAGTTAGATAGAGATATAATTAGGGTTTTGATGTTTAAAGATCACTGTATTGAAAATACAAATAACATGGAAATGGGTTTTGAACAATGATACATATATAATCCAGTGGAACTGCTTCTTAGCTCTAGGAGGGGGGAGGGAATGGGGGATCATAAATCATGTAACCATGGGGAAATATTCTAATGAAAAAAAGAAGAAAAAAAAGAAATAATTCAGATACCATGGAGCCACAGTCAGTATTATATAGGACTTGGCTGCATCCACACTGAAGGACCAGAAGGCATAGAATATGATATTTGGGAAAGCAAAGCTATTGGGTCTTCAACAAAGAATCAACAACCAGTAAAATAGACTATATTATTGTAGGGGAATGTATGCTTATTTAATAAAATAGAAGATTTCCAAGCATTCCTAAAGAAAAGACCTGACTTAAACAGAAAATTTGATACCTACATACAGAACTCAAGAGAATTACAAAAAGTTAGTTAAAGAAGAAAAAAGAACTATGGGACTCAATAAGGTCAAATGATTTGTATTCCTATATGAAAAGGGGATATTGTTAACTCTTAAAAATTGATATTATCATTGGAATAGCTAGAAAAATTATACTGAGAGGGAACAGTGATAACCTATATTGTAAGATATGACAAAAATATAAAAAATTAAGGGGAAAAAGAAGATAATACTAAGAGAAATGTGAAAATGGATAAGATGGGATATATATTTAAAGAAATGAGGTGGGGGTGGGGAGAAGACCAATACAATGGAAGGGAGGAGGGGTTTGGTGATAGTTAATATTTAAATCTTATGGTCATTGGAATCATCTCAGAGAGGGAAAAACAATTAGATCCATTGTGACAAAGAATGGTATTATACCCTCTAGAGAAGTAGAAGGGTAATAAACGGTTTTGTTGGCAGGGGATAAATACAAGGAAAGGAGAAGTGGGGGGTAACTTAAAAGGCACTATAATAAGAGGGGAATATATAAAGGGGTAGATGGTAGGAAGGGGAGTAACATTATGGAGGGGAAAGTGGGGAGACTGACTTAAAGCCAAAAGTTGGAGGGGAGGATAAGAGGGATAAGAGAAAAGGCAGAGTTTAGGGAGGAAATGTGACTCCATGATATATACACCGACAGTAATCATAACTATTAATGTGAATGGGATGAACTCACAAATAAAAAGGAAACAGATAGCAGAATGGATTAAAAACAGGAATCCAACCATATGTTGTCTACAAAAAACACTTGATGCAAGTAGACATACACAGGGTAAACATAAGAGGGTGAAACAGAATATACTGGGCTGCAACTGAGAAAAAGTAGGCAGGTGTAGGAGTTATCATCTCAGAAAAAACTAAAGCAAAAATAGATCTGTTTAAAAGAGATATCTTGATGAAAGGCAGTATAAATAATGAAGAAATATCAATACTCAACATATATGCACCAAATGGTATAGAATCCATATTTCTAAAGGAGAAACTAAAAGAGCTTTAGGAGGAAATAAGTAAAACCATACTAGTGGGTGACCTCAAACTTCTCCTATCAGAACTAGATGAATCAAACCAAAAAAAAAAGAAAGAAAGAAAGAAGGGAAATGAATGAAATGTTAGAAAAATAGAGCTAATAGATATCTGGAGAAAAATAAACAGGGATAAAAAGAAATATACATTCTTTTCAGCAACACATGACACATATACAATGATTGACCATGTACTAGGGCATAAAAACATTGCACACAAATGTAGGAAAGCAGAAATAATAAGTTCATTTTTTCAGATTATAATGCAATAAAATAGTAGTCAATGTGGCTTATGAAAAGGTAAATTTAAAATTAATTTGAATCTAGTCTAATTCTTCAAAACTGGTGGGTCAATGATAGGCTACTGAGTTTATAGGGTCAAAATACATTGGATAAGCCTGTGTGACCTTGGAATGAACCTAGGACAGGTTTGTGTATCAAAACCCTGGAGATACTTGTGCTGTCTTTTAAATTGTGAATTGTGTAGGTTAATTATGTCTCATAGTGGAATGAGAGTGACGTTAACTGTTACTTAAGTATCAAGGTATGGGAGTATAACATGGAACAATTGTGATCAATTATAGAGATAACAGAAGGGGAAATACACTTTGAAAACTTACACATGATATAGAATACAAGGCTGTACATCATTATAAACTACATTTTTCAAGGTAACTGAGCAACAATAGTAGTAATTGACCTGGGGTTAGTTGTAACATGACCTGTTCTTTTGGCTTGTTATTCAAATGATGGGCTGTAGTGACTTAGGTCTTTAGAGTGGTCATCTGAGTTTTTCATACTCAGCTGCATGTCTGTTGTTCTGTTATGGTGTAAGTCTAAGCTTACTCATTTCCTGTTGTAAATAAAAGCAGAAACCTCAACCCCTATATATTTTTGTTATAATTTTTATAAAAGAATAATAAATTTTGATTGGATAGGAAATTTTGATTGGTCGGATAGGTTTTGTTCCTTTCAACTATAATATTGGTCAGTCCCCCACTTTTTTTTTTAATTTGTGTTCTAATGGTTACGTTATGATGGATCGTCTAGTTGAGATTTTTAAAGAAAGGACCATGAGTTTTGAAAATAATTTTCCATGGTTACAAGACTCATGTTCCTTCCATCCCCTCCCTCCAGCCCCCTCCTGTATTTGAGGTGCAATTCCACTGGGTTTAACATGTGCCATTGATCAAGTCCCATTTCCTTATTATTGATATTTGTACTAGGGTGATATTTAAAAGTCTACTTTCCCAGTCATAGCCACACTGATCATATGATCAAGCACTTGTTTTTCTCCTGTGTTTCTTTTTCCACAGTGGATGATTCCCTCTTGGCTTATGATTTTTCTCATGTTCCAGTCTCTATCTAAAGGGATCTAATTTTGAAATGTAAGCCAATTTTATTGTTTTAATAATTTTGAATTAAAATTTCACTAACAACAATTTTGGAAAGGTAGATAGAACTCACAGTTGTTTAAAGAAACTTTTTCACTCTTGGGTAAGCACTAAGTTAGATTTATGACTTTGACTAACTAGGAAAGTTAAAACTGCAGACTTCAAAGTATAATGATTTGCAAACAGGAGCTGGATAAATGGTGACAAGGCACACAGTATATGCATAATTTGATATCATAATCGGGGATTTTCTAAGCCTTTCACAATTAACATCTTACTATCATAATTTCATCCATTTTTACACAATTGATTAAATTTTATCAATGATATTCAGATCTAATATTTTGAAATTGAGAGTTCACTGATTATTTCTTATATACTTATGACAAATAGAGAAATATGTAGTTTACATATCACATTAGTACACATAATATACATTGTTTTTACACATAAATTCATTCTAACAAATTGTATTTAAATATATGCTAATCTTTATACTAACATTTTCTTTGAAGGTGAGTAATGTTTCTTAATCATGTGCAACACTGTTTCAGAGATTTATATTTTGTAATATTTCAAAATCTCAATACCTGTAGTATTTCACACTCACAGATTACAAATTTTTTAACTTCATTTTTCCTAAAACCTTTAATATTTATATTTTGATCCCAATTTTGGTGTTCTCGAGTAACCTTTTTCAATTAACACAGTATACATCATTTGATTAAGTTTTAACATATCAAAGTTTAGATTTTAGCTCCCACATTAGATATTAATTTTTGCCTTTTGTAATATTTAAAATAAAAATGACTACTTAAATTGAACCAAATTTTTTAAGACAACGTATCATCATTTTCTAACTTTGAAATTTAATAAAATGATAGTTTTGGAAATTTTTGAAAATTTAGAAAACTTTCAGTAAATTTATAAATAATTTTATAGATATTAACTGTATCATTTCTCCATATTTCTTTTTCCATTTTCATAAGTAAGCCTAAGTAATATCTGCAGTTTCCCCCTTTTTACATAATTTGCATTCCAATTGTGGTGAATTATGAAAACCTGCTTTTTTGAACAATATTATTTATACATTTTACAGAGTTTGAGTTGGCACAAGTTTCTTAAGCAAGCCTATGCCTGAGTTGTCTCTGTACTTCTATGCACAACTCTGAATCATTGGCTTTCTTTGATCACATTCTAAAATAATTTGTGATATTCAAAAACATATATCTCGGCATTTAAACTATTAATAGCATTCAATTTTAATTGTTGGGATCAAATAATTCCTTTTCCAGCCCTTATCATTTCTATGTTTCCTTCCTCATGGCCAGTGAGGAAAGAAAGGGTGAAATGTTTGGCAGATTAGGTTAATTTACTCTTGCTTTGAAAGGAACATAGAGTAAGATTTCTCTTCACTTAATTAATTAAATTTTGTCAAGATTTAGGAGACTCAAAAGATTCCACAATGCTGTTTATAGTCTTTCAAGCTATCTCTGATTTATCTCCTACATTCTTTTTTTTTAAACCCTTACCTTCTGTCTTAGAGCCAATACTTTGTATTGGCTCCAAGGCAGAAGAGTGGTAAGGGCTAGGCAATGGGGGTTAAGTGATTTGCCCAGGGTCACACAGCTGGGAAGTGTCTGAGGCCAGATTTGAACCTAGGACCTCCCATCTCTAGGCCTGGATCTCAATCCACTGAGCTACCCAGCTGTCTCCAATCTCCTCCATTCTTAATGGGGTAATGAAGAAAAGAAAGAGAGGTAGCGAGGTCCAAATAAAACAAGATGAGTGGGTATATAATGTGTATAATTTCTTGTTATCATTGAAGTAGCTAGCCTTACACAAATGATACACATTATATACCCACTTACCTTGTTTCATTATTTAGAATTAAAAAGGAGGAAATGATAAGCCCCTGAGTTGTTGAACCCCTAGGAATAGGCTTTAGTACATTGAATAAGCCTGGGTGACCTAGGGGTGAACCTGGTTTGTGTATCATCACCCTGAGGATTGGGCTTCTAGGTTCTTGTATTATATCCCTCGAGAACCTAATGGAGATCATAACAGAAGAGACTTCATCTTCAGTTTTTGTTAATGTACCCCATGGATATCTATTTTGCCTAACCATGTGGATAGGTATATTTGGGGTGGTAGGTTAATATGATTGGTTGCTAAATATAGTAACAAGTAAGTATCCTATAAGTCGCATTACCTCCCTCAATAAAGTCACTATTGGCCAGTTGATTTCCACCACCCTTATTGTGTCTGTCTTCATTTTAATCCCTTAGGACCCCTAACTGGATGGTGTCCAGTGGTCCTGACAGGTCAAAGAACAAATGAAAGAAACAATTACTGATTTCATTGAAGAGAACCCCAATGAGGAAACAACATATTAAAATCTATGGGATGCAGCCAAAGCAGTACTCAGGGGAAAATGTATATCCCTGAGTGCATATATCAATAAATCATAGAGGGAAAAGATCAATGAATCAGGCATGCAAGTTATAAAACAAACAAACAAAAAACTAGAAAGAGAACAAATGAAAACTCCCCAGATAAGAAACTAAATTGGAGATTCTAACAATCAAAGGAGAAATTAATAAAATTGAATGAATTAGTAAATAATACTAGGAGCTGATACTTTCAAAAAGCAAATAAAATTAATAATGTATTGGTTAATCTAATCAAAAAAAGAAAGAAGAAAATCAAATTAACAGTATCGAAGATGAAAATCATATATTTAAAAAATGTATAATTTTACTTCTTAAAATCATTCAAAACTTCATATTGTATACTGAACTAAATAAAAAATCAATAACTTTGAACTGATCAAGCACTGAATTACCATCTTAGCTTAATCAATCAGGCCTCCCACATATTTTGTGTTTCAGCTAAATAAAGCTTTATTATTTTCTACTCATTCCCCATGCTTTTTCTTCTCAATGTTTTTGTTTATAGTGTTTCCTAAATCATGAAATCATAATTCCTTGTCAATTTGCAGCATCTGCCAAAGATACGTGTATATATGGGATAACACAGGACACTACTATCCAAAAGTGTAGGAAGAAAACAAATTGTTTTTCATCTCCTGGTCTTTTTGTGTGGATATGTATGTGAAAGGGAATTATGAGGGGTTTTTAAGTCAAATTCTTTTTTTTTCCATTTGAATAAGTTTATTAAGTCAATTTAGAACATTATTCCTTGGTTATAATAATCACATTATTTCCCTTCCTCCCCTCCACCCACTCTTCCCGCAGGAAACCCACAATGTCATTGCGTATTACATGTGTTCTTGATCAAAACCCATTTCCATGTTGTTGTTTACACTAAGATGTTCATTTAGAGTTTACATCCCCAACAATATGCCTTCAAACCATGTATTAGAGCAATGATTTTTCTTTGGTGATTTTACTCCCACAGTAATTCCTCTGGAGGTGGATAGTGGTTTTTCTCATAGGTTCCCCAAATTATTCAGGGTCATTGCATTGCCACTAATGGAGAAGTCTATTATATATTTGATTATATCACAGTTTATTAGTCTCTGTATACAATGTTTTCCTGGTTCTGCTCCTCTCACACTGCATCAATTCCTGGAGGTTGTTCCACTCCCCATGGAATTCTTCCACTTTATTATTCCTTTGAGCACAATAGTATTCCATGATCAACATATACCACAGTTTATTCAGCCATTCCCCAATTAAAGGGCATCCCCTCATTTAACAATTATTTGCCACCACAAACAGCTCAGCTATGAATATTTTTGTACCTGTCTTTTTCCTAATTATCTCTTTGGGCTACAAACCCAGCAGTGCTTTGGCTGGATCAAAGGGCAGACAGTCTTTTATTGCCCTTTGGGCATAGTTCCAAATTGACCTCCAGAATGGTTGGATCAATTCACAACTCCACCAGCAATGAATTAATGTCCCAAATTTGCAACATCCCCTCCAACATTCATTACTTTCCTTTGCTGTCATGTTAGTCAATCTGCTAGGTGTGAGGTGATACCTCAGTTGTTTTGATTTTCATTTCTCTGATTATCAGAGATTTAGAGCACTTGTTCATGTGCATATTAATAGTTTTGATTTTTTTAAATGGAAATTGCCTATTTCTGTCACTTGCCCATTTATCAATTGGAGAATGGCTTGATTTTTTGTACAACTGGTTTACCTCTTTAGAAATTTGAGTAATTAGACCTTTGTCAGACGCTTTTGTTATGAAGATTATTGCCCAATTTGTTGCTTCCCTTCTGATTTTAGTTACATTGGTTTTGTTTGTAGAAAAACTTTTTAATTTGATAT